>NW_024871244.1:1930000-2530000 GCF_019054845.1 Dipodomys spectabilis
TTTTTATTGTGAAAATACCTGCATAGGAGTTACAATTTTTTTAAGGTCTTCAAGCATTCATTTATTATATTTTATTTTTGATTTTTTTTCTTACTGTGAAAATACCATACAGAGGAGTTACAATTACATGGGCAAGATAACAAATACATTTCTTATCAAGCATTTTAGCCTCTTCTTTGTTTCCCCTTTCCATCCCTTCCCATCCTCCCCCTACCCCATCTCAATCCTCCTTCCCCCCCCCCACCAAAGACGTGAAATTCGTTTTTGCACATAACATCTTGTACATCTCATTGTTGCAATGGTTCCACCTGTATCCCTATTTAAACTATTTGTTTTTTCGCTTCTCCTCCACAAATTATACCAACCTAAAATACAGAGAAAGCAGGGGTTATATCATGGGGGAGGGACATACAAAGCAACAAAAAATAATCCTATAAATGTGTTAGAAACAATCACCTGAAAGAAAAAAAGCATTTGAATACATAACTTAGGGTTCATTTCTCTAACATCAACTTATCTGACATTTTCTGCTTGACTCAGACATATACTACTTATTGCAAATAAGGGAAACCATGGGACCTATGTTTCTTTGGCCCTGGCTTACTTTACTTAATATAATTTTCTCAATTCTTTTCATTTCCTAACAAATGGGGCAATGTCATTCTTTCTGATGGAGGCATAGAATTCCATTGTGTATATTTACCACATTTTCTTAATCCATTCATCTACTGAGAGGCATCTGGTTTGGTTCCATATCTTAGCTATGGTAAATGCTGCTGCAATAAACATAGTCGTGCTTGGAGCTTTAGTGTGGCTTTGTTTGTTATCATTTGGGTAAATGCCCAAAAGTGGGATTGCTGGGTCATATGGAAGATCTACGTGGAGTCTTTTGAGGAACCTCCATACTGCTCTTCAAAGTGGTTGAACAAATTTACACTCCCACCAACAATGCAGTAAGGTTCCCTTCTGTACACATCCCCTCCAGCATCTGTTGTTGTTAGAGTTCTTGATTTTTGCGATTCTAACGGGGGTGAGGTGGTATCTTAATGTTGTTTTGATTTACATTACTTTTATGGAGAGGGAGTTTGAGCATTTCTTCATGTGTCTATTGGCCATCCTTCTTTCTCCTTCAGAGAAGATTCTCTTTAAGTCTTTAGCCCTCTTATTTATTGGACAGTTGTTTCTTTGAAGACTGGTTGTTGGGGGACTTAATTTTTTGAATTGCAGGTATAATTTAAATATGAGACCCTTGTCTGTTCTAAGGCTAGTGAAGATGTTCTCCCAATCCGTGGGCTTTCAATTGATCTTGCTAGCTATGTCCTTTGCCATGCAGAAGCTCTGCAATTTCATGCAATCCCATTTGTACAACCAGTCTTTGATTTGTTGTGTTTCTGGGTCTATATTTAGAAAATTTTGGCCTATTCCAGAGTCCTATGGTTTCTCCTATTCCATCCTGTAATGTTTTCAGGGTGTCTATTTGACTCCGATGTCTTTGATCAATTTGGAGTTGATTCTGGTGCAGGGTGATACATAAGGATCTAGCTGAATTTTCTGCAATTAGTTAACCAATTTTTCCAGCACAATTTACTGAAGAGACTGTCTTTCTTCCATTCTATTTTTTTAGCTCCCTTATCTTAAATTACATAGCTATAGGTCTATAGGTTTATTTCTGGGTTTTCAATTGCATTCCATTGGTCCTGATGTCTGTTCTTGTGTCAGTACCAATCTGTTTTGATTACTATGGCTTTGTAGTAGAGTTTGAAATTTGGTATTGATATTCCTCCAGCACTGTTCTTTCTGTTGAGGATCATTTTAGCTATTCGGTGTCTTTTATTGTTCCACATGAATTTTTGGATTGCCTCTTCTATTTACTTGAAGAATGAGGATGGAATATTGATAGGTATTGCATTGAATTTGTAGATAGCCTTGGCAAGTATTGCCATTTTCAGGATTTTGATCTTTCCAATCCAGGATCATGGGAGTTTTTGCCACTTTCTAATTTCTGTTTTGATTTCGTTTTTCAGGTTTTTAAAGTTTTCATCATAGAGGTCCTTCACTTCTTTGGTTATTTTAATTCCTAGGTATTTTATTTTTTGTGGGGCTATTATGAATGGAGTTGCTTTCCTAATTTCAGCCACACTTTTCTCATTGTTGGCATGTAGAAAAGCCATTGATTTTTGAGGGTTAATTTTATACCCTGCTACTTTGCCAAAGTTTTGAACCAGCTTGAGTAATTTTGGATTGGAGGTTGTGGGATTCTTTAAATACAAGATCATGTCATCTGCAAAGAGGTGACTTTTACTTCTTCTTTCCCTATCTGGATCCCCTTTATGTTGCCATTTTGTCTTATTGCTTTAGCTAGGTATTCTAATACTAGATTGAAGAGTACTAGAGACAATGGACAACCTTTTCTCCTTCCTAAGTTAAGAGGAAATTGCTTTAGTTTTTCACCATTAAGTATAATACTTGCTGCAGGTTTGTCTTATACAGCCTTTATTGTATTGAGGAATGTTCCATGGATTCCTAATTGTTCCGGAACCTTCATCATAAAGGGATGTTTGATCTTTTCCAATGCTTTTTCTGCATCTATTGAAATACCCATGTGGTTCTTATCCTTGCTCCTGTTGATCTGATGAATTATATTAATTGATTTGTGTATATTGATCCAGATTTGCATCCCTGAAATAAATCCTGTTTGATCGTGGTGTATGATTTTTTGGATGAATTGTTGAAGTCGATTGGCCAAAATTTTGTTGAGAAATTTTGCACAAATATTCAGTAAAGAAATGGGTCTACAAAAAAAAAAAAAAAAAGAAATAGATCTACAGTTCTCTTTCTTTGATGAGTCCCTGCCTGGTTTTGGGATGAGGGTTATTATAAAGCATATGGGCAGCAAAGATGGCGCTGAGAGTGATTTGATTGGGCAAACCCCAATTTGCTTTAAGTTCAGTGCGTAAGCAGCCTGAGGAAGCTTAGGTGCATGATTGGGTGTGACCTTGACATTGATTGTTTCCTTCTCCTCCATTGCCATGCCACTCGCTGCTTTTTTTTTTTTTTTTTTTTTTTTTTTGCTTTAAAAAGGACTTGCTCTGTGTGAATAAATGAGTTTTCCTGCTTGACTTGACTCCCCGCTGGGTCTGATTGTATACCAGGCTAAGGGAGGCTGAGGAACATGCTAGCATCTGTGTTACCTTTCCTCTGACCCTGTCGACCTTTTGTGGGAATGGCAAAGACCAGACATCTGGCACCCAACTTGGGGCTTGAAAGGAAAAGATACCAGCGCAGGCTAAATGGTCTTTCAGGGTAAGTGAAACCCTTAGTATGTGTAATGCTATCTCACAGAAGAAGGAGGAGGAGGCAACATTAGGCATAGAAGGAGTAAAGGAGGACTTGGGAATTGAGAAGGAAAAAGAATGGGTCAAATTTGATGGAGAACACACAGAAACATGCACAGTGGAAGTCAAAATGAGGATGAAAGTTACTCACACTGACTCAGGTGTTCCTGACAGTCCTAGGCCCCCTCCCCCGATTGGGAGGAGGTATGGTACCCTACTCGACCCTCAAGAGGTAGCTGCAAGACCTGGATCCTTACCAACCTTCTGTGGAGGGGCCAAGGCCTTGGGAAGTAATTTACTCAGAGGCCTACCCTGGAAGGGAAGGGCCAGTTGAGAGCCTGGACCCTAGGCTACAGGATTCACTTCCCCAAGAGTATCTGGTCAATCTGGCACCAGGATCTAACAGGCCCTGGGAATGATACCCATGGGAAGCTAAAGATCTTAAAGAGCTCCACAAGGCGGTGGTGGAGTATGGCCCAAACTCTCCTTGGGCCCAGAACTTTTTCCAGGATATTGCTTATCACCCATGTGTCCCTAAGGAGTGGCTGGATGTGACCAAAGCTGTCCTTACCAGTTCTCAGTTTATTAAGTGATGTGCTTTCTTTAAGGAGGAATACGGAGTGCAGCAAACAATATTTGGCAGGCTCAACCCGAGATACCTATTACTTATGCCATGTTAACAGGGACGGGGGAAGGGTACTCCACTGGAGTCAAACAGGCCCCAATACCTGGCCCGTACCGTGACCAGGTGAGGCAGGCAGGACTTGCTGCATGGTACAAACTGGATGATGGGCCTACTGAGTCCCCCGTAGCAGAGTGAAACAAAAACCTGGTGACCCTCTAGCTGAGTTTGTAGACTAAGTCCAACAGAGCGTTCACTGCAAGCTGCCAGCAGGGAACTTCTGAGATCAGTTGGTAAAGCTGCTGGTCTGGGAAGGAATGAATGAAGACCATCGCATGGCCTGCAAGGGATTGAGAGAGAGTTCCTTGAGCAGATGGGTGGTAGTCTTGCAGGATGTGCGAACACAATAGCAACAGTCTCAATCATTAGTTTTAGCTTTACAGGCTCAGACATCTGCAATGACTGAGGCTATTACCAGATGCTGGCACCCCAAAGCCAAGGAACCCCAAGACCATCCGGAAGAGGGACTTTTTTTTTAAAATGTGGTCAGGAGGGGAACTTTAAGAGGGACTGTTTACAACAATCAGTGCCAACCGGGCGGGGGGGGGGGGGTGCAAACCGCCCCCTACACCCTGCCCCAAGGGCAGGGAGGGATACCTTTGGAAAAAGGATTGTCGATTCATGTTTGATTTATACTAGAAACATTATTTGTTTGGAGCATCAGCCATTAACCATATCTAAACTTTTAGCCCTCAACCTTCTGGTGGAGGAACACATAAACCTTGAGCACATATGCCCTACTGTGAGTCCTTGGAACACACCCATATTTGTTATTCAAAAAGCCTCTGAGGCTTGGCATATGCTCCAAGATCTACATTAAGTAAATGAAAGGATGGAGCTAGTAGAAACGCTCCTAAGAGACATGCCCTGGATTCCCACTATACCTTCAGAATATACCTTGGTTTTGATTGATATTAATTTTTTTTATATCCCCTTGCATCTAGATGACTACGAGAAGTTTTCTTTCTCCATCCCTTCGCTTAATTTTCCCAGCCTGATCGGAAGTTTGAACGGATGGTGTTACCACAGGGAATGGCCAACAGCCAGGCCTTTTGCCAATAATACTTGGGCACACTTTTAGGGCCTGTGCTGGGTTTAGATAACTCCATTGCTTATGCCTACATGGATAATATAATTCTGTGGCAACAAGCCCCCGGACACCTGGAGGGCCTTCTGGCCCAGGATCTCACCATATTAAAAAAAGGGAGGTTTTACCATAGCCCTCAATAAAATTGAAAAGATACCTCCTTTTAAAATGCTCGGGTCCCACCTTACCTTGACTCAGGCCAGCCCCCTTAAGCCTTTGCTGGATATTCCAGCCTCTCTAAACTTAATCCAACTTCAGAGTCTTTTAGGGGAAATCAATTGGATGTTGCCATGGGTTTCTGTCCCTAAAGATAGTCTTGTGTCCTTATTTGCCCTACTAAAAGACAGGATGCCCCAAGAAGTTATTACAATTACAGAAAGCCATCAGGCAATATTTTTGCAGTTCCATAGCTTTGTTTGCCATTAATATTTTAAATTTTTCAAAAAGAGCAACTGAATCCAGATTTCAGAAACACTGGGGACAACTAAACTCTAAGCCCCAAGTAAAGGTCAAGTGAAAGGATCCCCTGACACAACAATGGAGAGGACCTGACCCCCTAGTTACTACGGGCAGGGAATTTGGATGCATTTTTTCCAATAAGGGAGACAATGCCCATTTGGATACCTGCCAGGAAACTTAAGTTTTTACCCATTTCCTCTATACAGAAGGATGTCCAAGAATAAACTAGCCAACAAGAAAAGAAAAACGGCTATGTTGGGCGAGGCTTGTGTTTAAAAGAGGAAAGCCAGAAAGATAACCATTAACCATCCCCAAGGGAAACCTGCCCTTGAGAAGCTCTTGTGCTCTCTAATTGCAGATGGTGATACTCCAGCTGTTGGCTGTCCTGACCCTCCCAGTCCTGGCAATGGCCCTACGGAATCTACATCAACCTCAATGGGTGACCTGGGCAATGATCAGTGCTGGCAATGCAGAAATCATCAGTAGCACCTCAAGAGAAGCTGTCCCTTAGACATGGTGGCCTGACCTTCATTTTGATCACCACCCTATGTCATTATGTACGGACGACGTTTAATATTTCTGTAAGAGCTAATTATTTTAATGTTACCTGCTTTAATTGTCCTTTTACTAATTGCTTGTATAACGGCATTATTGAATCCATACTTATTGTTAAACAATCACCTTTTGTTATACTTCCAGTTTAGAACTTTTACAACCCCACAGGCAAATAGCTGGATTAGAACAAGCCCTACCTCTGGACTCTGAAGTGGCAAAGACTGCTATCCCATTCTTGACTAATGTTAAAGTAATGCTAATGACATTTCTTGGCCTGGTAATGCTTTTGCTGATGGTTTTCCTATGCCTTCCTTGCATTACACATGCACTGCAAAACTCTTATGAGCTTAGCCAGCCAGTTACATAAGATCAAGCTCCAAGGGAATGAATTTCCCTCGAGAGGAATCGCAGCCAGAGACAGGTAAGAGGGGGTGTCAGTCTGACCAACCAAAGACAGGGCCTTCAGATTCGCTCTGAAGAAGTTCCTGATGATGGGTAAGGCAGACAAGGCAATCCACCCAACCTAAGACAGGTGGGTTTGCTTCTTTAAACAAAGAAGGGGGAGAAGTCAGGAGCCGTTGGGAGCTGAGAGTAAAGCTCAAAAGTCTTTTTGACCCCTGTGCTTGCTTAAAGGCACATACAAGGAACTGGCTTACTTAAAAGACACCAAGTGCCCAGGATTACTTGGCTACGTCTGCAGTTTGTTTTATATTTTCCATGTTTTCCTGGACTATAGCAGAATGGCCTGAGTGTGGGGGCCCATGAGGATGCACCATGCTGCATGTGTAGAACTCCCAATACCCAGCCTGCTCCCATGTTCTGAAGAGAACGACCATAGAAGATACTGACTTTTATATATGCCCAGGAACTACTTGAACTGCTTTGGACATTTCTAACTGTGGTGGGACTGATGTTTATTACTGTGCTAGGTGGGGAAGGGAGGTAACTGGGACAGGCTCTTGGATCATGCACGAGGGCCCTCCATATCCTTGTCTGGCGAATCAGGCCCCCCAGACTTGCCTCGAACTACCAACGTGGCCAATGCTATTCTTACCAATGTAATCCTGTTAAAATAACTTTTAAAGAGGAGGGGAAAGGATAACTAATTGGGAGGTGGGTCTGCCATTTAAAAAATAAGGAGAATCTGTAGAGCACATGGGCACCAAAGATGGCACTGAGAGGGACTTGATTAGGCAGAGCCCAATTTGGTTTACTTTCAGTGTGTAACCAGCCCGTGGAAGCTTAGGTGCATGATAGGGTGTGACCTTGGCAGTGATTGTTTCCTTCTCCTCCACTGCCATGCCACCCTCTGCTTTTTTTGGCTTCAAAAGGGGCCTGCTCTGTGTTAATAAATGAGCTTTCCTGCTTGACTTGACTACCTGCTGGGTCTGATTATCTCAAGGGCTAAGGTAGGCTGGGTAACATTCGAGTGGCCGCACTTAGCTTTCCTTGGCCCCCATCCATCATTTGTGGGATGGACAAAGACCTGACAAGTTATGATGGCATCATAGAATGAGTTCAGTAGTGAACTTTCTTTTTCAATTTCATTGAAGAGTTGGAGGAGTATTTGTGTGAGCTCTGCTTTGAATGCCTTGTAGAATTCTGCTGTAAAACCATCTGGTCCTGGACTTTTTTTAGATGGGAGGACTCTAATTGCTGTTTCTACTTCAATACTTAATATGGGCCTGTTACAATGATTTAACTCATCTTGGTTTAGTTTCGGCATGTCAATATTTGCTAGGAAAAGGTCCATTTCTACCAAGTTCTCAAATTTATTAGTATAAAGTTTTGAGAAGTTTTCCCTTATAATGTTCAGAATCTTGGTTGTTTCTCTGGTGATGTTTCTGTTCTAATCTCTGAGTTTATTTATTTGGGTTGTTCTCTTCTTTTTCAGATAAGGTTTGCTAACGGTCGGTCAATTTTGTTATTTTTTTAGAGAACCAACTCTTTCTTTTGTTAATTTTTTCTATGGTTTTTTGTGGATTCTAATTCATTTAATTCTGATTTAATTTTAATTATTTCTTTCCATATATTGGATTGGGGTTTATATTGCTGCTGTTATTTAAGGAGGCTCAGATGCCTTATTAAACTGTTGGTTTCAGATCTTTCCAATTTGTTGATGTAGGCACTAAGAGCTACAAACTTGCCCGTGAGTACTGCCTTTGCTGTGTCCCAGAGGAGCTGGTAATTTGTGTGTTCATTTTTCTTGAATATTATGAACATTTGAATTTCCTTTCTAATCTCTTTCATGACCCACTCGTTTTTCAGCAGTGTGTTGTTGTTCAGCCCCCGTGTGTTACAGGACTTTCTTTGGTGGCTTTTGGTGGTGAGTTCTAATTTTATTCCCTTGTGGTCTGAGAGAATGCAAGGTATAAGATCAATGTTTTTGAATTTGGAAAAGTTTGCTTTGTGGCCTATAATGTGTACTATTTTGGAAAATGTTCCTTGTGTTGCTTAGAAAAACATGTATTCTTATCCTGCTAGGTGAAATATTCGGTAGATATCTGTTAAAACTAGTTGATCTATACAATTTCTTGATTTGATCTATCTAGTAGGGAGAGTGGTGTGTTAATATCCCCAACAATTAATGTCTTTGGATCTATATAGGATATGAGGAAAAGTAGTGTTTCTTGGATAAATTTTGGTGCTCCGTAGTTTGGTGAATAGGTATTTACAATTGTAATATACTCATGGAGGAGAAATCCCTTAATTATTAGTATGTAGCAACCTTCTTCATCACTTCTTTTACTTTTTTTTTTGGGTCCGGTCGTGGGACCTGAACTCTGGGCCTGGGCGCTGTCCCTCAGCTATTCAGCTCAAGGCTAGCACTCTACCACTTGAGGCACAGCACCACTTCCGGCTTTTTTCTTTTTGCTTATGTGGTGCTGAGGAATCGAACCCAGGGCCTGATGCATGCAAGGCAAGCGCTCTACCACTGAGCCACATTCCCAGCCCCTTCTTCATCACTTCTTACTAATTTTAATTTGAAGTCTATTTTATCTGATATTAGGATTGCAACCCACCTGTAAATGGGGGCCGTTTGCTTGGTAGATTTGGTTACAGCCTTTCATGTTGAAAATGTGCTTGTTTTTATGGGCAAGATGTGACTCCTGAAAGGAACAGATAGAAGGATGTTGCTTTTTAATCCAACTGAGTGGTCTATGTTGTTTAATTGCTTAAGTCCGTTAATATTGACAGATAGGACTAAGAGATATTTGGGAGTTTCTGCCATTTTATGCAGCTTCTTCGGGGCTGCAGCAACTGGGTTCTTGCTATGGTTCTTGGATTCTCAGTTTGGGTGTGGTTTCTTGGCTTTTATTGTGGTCTTGTTGGTTTTCTCTGTGTAGGAAATCATTAAGAATCTTTTGTAGGGCTGGTTTGGTGGAGATATATTGTTTCAGTTGTTCTTTGGTATGGAAGGTTTTTAGTTTACCTTATAGGAGAGTAAGGCTGGGTACAGTATTCTTGGTTGATAGTTGTTTGTAGTGCATGGCATACATCATTCCAGGCTCTTCTTGCTTTGATTGTCTTTGCTGAGAAATCTGAGGTGATTCTAATTGATTTACCTTTATAGGTGATTCATCTTTTCTCCTTGACAGCTTTAAGGATCTTTTCCTTGGTCTGAATTGATCCAGTGTAGATTATAATGTGACAGTGGGATGTCCTATTCCAGTATGGTCTATTTGGAGTCCTAAAACTTATTGTATCTGGATAGGCCTATCTTTTTTCATGTTTGGGAAGTTCTCTGCTAGGATCCTGTTAAACAAATTTCCTAGACGATTAACTTCTGTTTTTAAGTGCTCCTCTACATCCATTATCCTCAGATTAGGCCTTCTGATGGTGTCTTCCAAATGTTGAATAGATCTATCATATTTCTTGGATTTGTCTTGGATGGTCATATGTTTTTTCTCTATAATATTAATGTTGTCTTCAATCCCTGAGATTCAATCTTCTACATGTTCTAACCTACTATCAAGACTTTTACTTTGTTTTTCTTTTCTTTTCTTTCTAGTTGGTCGGCTTTGATGGCTTCAAATGCTTTGTTGGAGATTTGTTTTAGATCTTGTATGGACTTCTTTACTTCCTTAATTTGGTGTTCACTGTTTATTCTCAAATCACTTAGTTGATTGGTTATAGTTTCCTTGGACTCCCATTCCTTTTGCTGGGCTCCGTTCAGCATTCCCTTTGTGGATTCCCTGAGTTCTTTCAGTTCTCCATTTATGGATTCCATGAATGCCTTTAATGATCTTTGTGCATTCTCATCCTGCTCTCTCAATTCCTGTATTACTCTTTGATTATCTTCCTCTGGTTCATGCGATTCCTGTAGCTCTCTTTGACTGATCTCAGCCTGCTCACACCATTCCTTTATTTCTGTAGAGTGCTCTCAAGCTGCTCACGCAATTCCTGTATCAATCTTTGAGTAGCTTCCTCATGCTCACGATATTCTTGTATTGGCCTTTCTTTTGCCTGCTCTCTCTCCCTATCACGCTCATACAGAGTCCGTTGCAGGTTTTCAATCTTTTCATTTACCATGTTTACCTGTAGTGTTTGTAGAGCTTTTTGGGAACTCTCCTCTGGATTATTAATTATCTGATCTGTCCACTGATTATCATGAGTGGCATTTGAGATACCCGGAGTTGCCATTTTTCTTGTGTTTTTCCTGTTTGCCCTGCCCATTTGGGATGAAAGTAACACCAGTTTTGTGCTAGATCACTATCTTAAGGTAAGCATCAACCAACGTCTGTAGTTGCTCAGTCAAAGTCTGCAGATACACTCTAGTTCAACAGATATATCTATTCAACATCAAGCAACTATGTATTAATGGGTTACGAACTGCAAAGAAGAATATGGCAAACTACTAATTATTAGGTTTAGGGAGAGATGTAGGTAAAAATAGGGATAGAGGGATATGGAAAGGCAGAGGGTGAGTTAACTTAACTAAGTCCTAATCTCAAAGCAGGAAATAGGTTGGATAGAATAAATAGAATGATAGTAGAAAGAGAGAAAAGAAAAGAAGAGAAAGATATAAAAAGAGACTAGAAAAAATAGAAAAACAACCATTAAAAATTAAAATGAGGAACACTTAAAAACTTAAAAATCATGCAAAATAAAAACATAATATTCAGAGTAGAATGTAGATAGGATAAGATAAGGGTAGGGATAAAAAGGAGATGTGGAAAACTTTAAAAATGCTTAAAATATTATATATATAAAGATGTAGTACTACTATTAAGGAATTTAAGTCTAAAAGGTTTTGACTTGAGTAAGACATTTCTGGATTAAGTATGTACACAATGGGGGATAAGATCTAATAATCTACTATGGGTATACCTGAGGATGAGCAGAAGAGCAATTAAGTCATGCAAAGAAGAACAAAAGAGAAGAAAAGGTGAAAAGAATGAGAAGGAAAGAAAAAAAGGATCAAGAGGTCAGTAGCACTAAACAAAAAAGACAAGAAAAGAAAGAAAAAAAAAAGAAAAAAGAGAAAAAAGCACACAGTTATACCATTAAAATATAAATTATAAGAGGAAGAAAAAAAGTTAATAGAAAACAGTTTTTTTTTTCAAAAAAATGTTCAATATCAAAAATTTTAAAAAAGTTTTAGAAAACTTTTTTAAATAAAAGATACAGGGGCTGGGAAGGTGGCTCAGTGGTAGAGTGCTTGCCTTGCATGCTCAAGGCCCTGGGTTCAATTCCTCAGCACCACATAAGCAAAAAGAAAAAAGCCGGAAGTGGCGCTGTTGCTCAAGTGGTAGAGCACTAGCCTTGAGCTGAAGAGCTGAGGGACAGTGCCAAGTCCCAGAGTTCAGGCCCCACGACCGGAACAACAACAACAAAAAAAGGTACAAAAAAGTTCTTTGATTTTTTTTGGGGGGGGGATGGGAAGATCCTGTATCTCCCTTGTGTCCTTAACCTGTCTCTATTTGGAGTCTCTGGTCTGCTTGTGGTGTTTTACTTTGCTGTGGCTTGGTTGGTTTCTTAAGTCGGTTAATATGAGCAGGCAGAAAAATGCTCTGCTTACCCAGGATTTTTTTATCCTCTTCCCAGGCTAGTACAATGGGAGGGAGATCTGCTTTGAGTATCACAAAAGAGGGAGATGGCTGTTTTCTCTAGTTTAGAGATGCTGTGATAAGGCTAGGTTCTGGGTAAAGTTGAGCCCTTTCAGCAAACAGTAGCTTTACCCTGAGGGGCTAGCTTCTGAGTCACTCACAGAGCCCAGCCTGGAGCCTTTTTCAGGGTTTATGTTTACTGTATTTCAATTGATTTTCAAGGCTGCTGTAGGGAGGGGCAGCCTCTGTCTCTGTGTACCCAGTGAAGAAATCCACTCCTGGGGCTTGCAGCCTGTGCTGGGTGACTTTTCCCTGGGTGGAGCTGAGCCAAGCAGGTCAGGTTAGGTTACTGTGACCTACTAAAGTGCTCTTGTTTTATTCCAATGCCTGAGTTGGAGGTAGCAGCTCATCCAGGCCTTTGTCAGTATCAAAGATGGAGATCTCCGGTAGTGGGGAGGGGAGGGGTGGCCTTCCCTCCTCTGATCCCTGAGAAGGAGTGAGGATATCAGGCTTCTACTCATGCCGGAATCTTGGTTCCTGTGTTGTCTCTGGTCTGGGAACTGCAGGATAAAGATATCTGCTCCTTGTCAGTTCTTGCTGTTGTTGAGTAGAATCTGCTCACCTGCCACCTCTGCCTCTGGTACCTTCATCCTGGACTCTCTGTGGTGCAGGTATGGCGGCTAGAGCCACCACAGCTGCTGCCCAGCTGCCGAAGCAGATCTGACTCCTTGCCTGGATTTTCCCTCTCTGGCCTAACTCTCTGTCCTGTGATGGCACACTTGGTGTGATTCTCTGGCTTAGAACTGTTCACTTGAACAAAAAAACAAAAACAAAAAAACTGCTTTCTATGTGACAGCTTGTTTAGCCTCCAGCTTCTCCTCCGCCATCATCCCGGAACTCCCTCTGAAACTTTTATTCAACTATTTTTCATTTCAAAGATAGGTAGTCTATTTTTCCAAAAGTTTCCTAGTGTAAAATAATTAATCTTTCAATAGAAAGTAGAGTTTATTTATTTCAAGGGAATTTTAGATATACACATGATATTGTAGTAAGGTTTATAGTATATTACTTGAAAAAATTCTGTTCAAACTCTTAAATATTTGTGTGTAATGACAGGGAGAGAGGAAGAAAATTCATACTGGTTAGGAATTTGCAATGGCTCAAAAATCTACTCAATAATTTTTTATAAGCACATAATCAAGTTACCTGATATGGCTTAGTTTTTTTTGTTTATTTATTCAAAATTTTGACATGGATGCATGCACAGTGGTAACATTAAAATTATTAATCAAAATACAAATATTGCAAAATCATAGACAGGTACCATATGTTCAATAGTTAGCACTTATGATTCTAATAATAATTTCGATGAAGATGATGATGACCACAGTGTAACCTGATAATGTCAAGATTGTGATTGGAAAGGAAAAATTTTTAGACATCTTTTAAGCCAGATTTCCAACATTGAATACATAGTACTAAACAGCATTGGGTTAATACAATAAGAATAACAAGAGGAGAGTTTCCATATCAAGAAATACAATCACATAAACAGGTGAGACATTAAAAACGTTAATGTTATTCTTTCAGTCTCTCTAAATATACTCACTTTTTGGTACTATTGTTTTCTTATAAATAAAATCATTTATTTTCACATGTTGCTTATCCCACATAGATAAAATCTAATAAGCTGAGTGTTTTCTGTTACAAATGATCTTGTTTGTTCTAGCCTTGAGAATTTAGAAGAAAGCCTTTCACTACCCACATAGCCATTGGCTTAGTTATATATCCCTAGAAGTTAACAACACATGCCTCAAGCATGTTTCACTCATTAGGCAGAAATCCATGATCAGTTTTAGTTTCCATCCAGTTAACTAGAGAACATCTATGTATAAATTTATTAAGAACACTTGGCAAAAAATAAAACAATAAGAAATATTTTGATGGACTAAGATGTAGTTTTCAACTTAGTGTGATTATTTCAAATTCAATTCTCATAAAGACACTATTCAATAACCAATGTTTTCCAATGACATATTTTTCAATATAGCTGTGAACACATGACACAATTTATATAATACAACATACATATCTGGAGTTAACTTAAAAGAACCCATCCTTAGAGCCAGGAGGAAAATTTAGTTTTATTTCTGCATGAAACAATTTGTGAATTTATACCAACAAACTGAATTTGACTCTTTCCTTATTTGTAAGCTAAGGGGAAAAACGTAAGGACTCTTCACTTTTCTTGTTTTTGCTCTAGAAGTCAACAAATATATTCTTCAATATTTCTGGTAGATTAGCTCTATTTACAGATGAGAAATGTAAGGCCAGTAGTCAAAGTAAAGAGTAAATAATGATACTAGAATTTGTGTCTGAGCTCTTCACTCTGTGTGCTTACAAGCAGAAGTAATTTGGTGATGGAAAGGACCAATATGAAAAGACTATGGGGAAAAACATACTTTGTAAAAGGTTGTTTAAGTCTAGGTGACCAGTGATGATTACATGAACAGGATGGTGTCAGAGGCATAAAAAGTAGTACATAGAAATCATATTAGTGACAGAAACTCAGAAAATCTTGATCATTCATTTTATCTAATGGGTGGTAGCAGAAGGGTAAGAAGAAATCTAAAGTGTTCAATATCTCTGGCCAGGCAACTGTGTTAGTGATATTCTTGGTGATAGAGATTGCTGGTGGAAATGATGGATTTAGGGGAAAAAACTCTGATAGTTCCAAAGTTTATATTAAGAAGATGCAAAGATAGGTTTGTTTAGACATTAATAAAATATCCATGACCATGAATATGAAAAAGAATAATAAAATTGGGGCATTATTAAAGGGAAGAGGAAAAGGAAAGTTCTGACACAATTCTGAACAATGTGAGTACCAGTGTGGACAAGATTGGAAGAATGAGATAAATAAAGAAACAAGAAAGTAATAAATGCAGATTTACAGAAGTAAAGAAAAGAAAGAATGTGCAGGAAGAAAAGGTCAAAACTGTTGCAGAGATATTGAAGGAAATATGCTATTTGGATTTGAAAACTAAAAAGATATAGACAATTTCAATAAGAAAAGTGTTTTGGTGATATCTCCATGATGAAATAACCCTGTCAATCAACCTGCCACAATTTCTTATATGCAGGAAGAGCTCTTATAAACTTCAAGCTTTTATTGAATGGAAGAGTTCAGACATTACCCTCACCACTAGGGTTAAATTCCTAAAAAGATAAGACATTTTGCTTTAATGCCTTTCTTTCATTTTCTCTTACATATTGGCAAGTAGGGAAGGATTCTGATGTAACAATAATACAATGTTGACTTGTAATAACACAACTTCTAGGATCTAGTGTTAATTTGGATATTTACTAATTAGCTCCAAAATTTATGGATATTTACATTTCTCCTGGGTAAACTAATGAGCTCCAAGAAAATGTCCCAAAGGAGCATTTCAATTCTAGTATCACTGTTTGTCTCAAAATACTTTAAATTATACACCCTCTATTGTGGGCATAGGGTTATACTGTGGAATGTTCCCCTTCAGATAGTGAGTACGACCCTATTGCTTAACATGGAGAAAGTACCCTCACACATAGACTGGGTGTGTGCAAACAAGAAGTGGTACTTGAATAAGGGAAAACATGGGACCTATGTTTCTTTGGGGCTGGATTACTTCACTTAATATAATTTTTTCTAAGTCCTTCCATTTCCTAACAAATGAAGTATTGTTATTCTTTATGATGGAGGCAAAGAATTCCTTTGTGTATATATACCACATTTTCTTGATCCATTCATCTACTTAAGGGCATCTGGGTTGGTCCCTTATCTTAGCTATGGTAAATAATGCTGCAATAAACATAGTTGTGCTGGAAGATTTAGTATGGTCTTGTTTGTGATCATTTGTGTAAATGCCCAAAAGTGGGATTGCTGGGTCATAAGAGAGCTCTAGGAGTTTTTTGAGGAACCTCCATACAATTTTCCAAAGTGGTTGAACAAGTTTACAATCCCAATAACAATGAAGTAAGGTTCCCTTCTGGCCACATCCACTCCAGAATCTGTTGTTATTGTTCTTGTCTATGGCCATTCTAACTGGGGTGAGGTGGTATCTCCATTGTTGTTTTGATTTGCATTTCTCTTATGGCTGGGGAGGTCGGTCATTTTTTCATGTGTCTATTGGCAATCCTTCTTTCCTCTTCACAGAGTTTTCTCTGTAAGTCTTTAGCCCACTTATTTTTTATTTATTTGTTTTTATTTTGAAAATATTTTACTGAGGTGTTACAATTACATGGGCAAGATAATGAGTACATTTCTTATCAAGCATTTTAGCCTCCTCCTTTGTTTCCCCTTCCCATCCTTTCCCATCCTCCCCCAGACCCCCCCAATCCTCCCTGCATACCCCCAGTCCTCCCCGTCTCTCCCCAAGAAAGTTGTAATTTTCGTTTTCGACATGACAACTTGTACATCTCATTGTTGCAATGTAGCCCACTTATTTATTGGGCAGTTATTTCGTTGAGGATTTGTTGTTGGGGCATGTAATGTTTTGAGTTCCAGGTATAGTTTACATATGAGAACCTTGTCCATTGTATGGCTAGTGAATACCTTCTTTCAATAAGTAGGTTTTCTGTTGATCTTGCTAGCTATAACCTTTGCCACGCAGAAGCTCTGTAATTTCATGTAATCTTATTTTTCCAAATTTTCTTTGATTTGTTGTGTTTCTGCCTCTTTTTTAAGAAACTTTTAGCCTATGCCAAGGAGACCTAGTAATGATTTCAGACCTGTAATTATTTCATAGTGTCTGCTTTGACTCCAAGGTCCTTGATCCATTTGGATTTGAATCTGGTGCAGAATGACATGTGTGGATCTATTTTTGATTTTTTACAAGTGATTAACAAATTTTGCCAACACCATTTACTGAAGAGGCTCTTTCTTCCATTCTATTTTTTTTTAGCTCCCTTATCTAATATTAGATGACTATAAGTTTGTGGGTTTATTTCTGGGTTTTCAATTCTATTCCATTGGTTCTGAGGTCTGTTCTTGTTCCAGTACAAAGCTGTTTTGATTACAATGGTTTTGTAGTAGTGTTTGAAATTTGTTATTGATATTCCTCCAGCACTGTTCTTTCTGTTAAGGATAGTATTTTCTATTCGGGGTCTTTTATTGTTCCATATGAATTTTTGGATTGCCTTTTCTATTTCCTTGAAGAATGAGGTTGGAATATTGATAGGTATTACATTGAATTGGTAGATAGCTTTGGGAAGTGGTGCAAGTTTCACGATGTTGATCCTTCCAATCAGGAGCATGGAAGTTTTTGCCACTTTCTAAGTTCTGTTTTGATTTCCTTTTTCAAGTTTTTAAAGTTTTCATCATAGAGATCCTCCACTTCTTTGGGCATTTTAATTTCTAGGTATTTTATTTTTTGTGGGGCTATTAAAAATAGAGTTGTTTTCTGGATTTCAGCACGCTTTTCTCATTGTTGGCATACAGAAAAGCCATTGATTTTTGAAGGTTAATTTTACACCCTGCTATTTTACCAATATTTTGAATCAGCTTGAATAATTGGAGAGTGGAGTCCGTGGGATTCTTTAAATATAAGATTTTGTCATCTGCAAAGAGGAACAGTTTTACTTCTTCTTTCCCTATTTGGATCCCTCTAATGTTTGCATCTTGTTTTATGGTTTAACTAGGCATTTTATTTCTAAATTGAAGAGAAGTAGAGAGAGTGGACATCCTTGTCTCATTCCTGAGTTAAGAAGAAATGGCTTTAGTTTTTCACCATTAAGTATAATGCTGGCTGTAGGTTTGTCATATATAGCCTTTGTTGTACTGAGGAATGTTCCATGGATTCCTAATTTTTGCAGAATCTGCAACGTAAAGGGGTATTGGATCTTGTCAAATCATTTTTCTGAATCTATTGAGATAACCATGTGGTACTTGTCCTTGCTCTTGTTGTGTGATTAATTATATTAATTGATTTGCATATATTGAGACAATTTTTTATGAAATGAAACCTGAAATGAATCCTGTTTGATCATGGTGTATGATTTTTTGGATGAATTGTTGAAGTCGATTGGCCAAAAGTGTGTTGAGAATTCTTGCATTAATGATCATCCAAGAAATGGGTTTATAGTTCTCTTTCTTTGATGACTCCCTGCCTGGTTTTGGAATGAGGGTTATGATGGCTTCATAGAATGAGTTAGGTAGTGAACTTTCTCTTTCAATTTCATTGAAGATTTAGAGGAGTGTTGGTGTGAGCTCTTCTTTGAAGGCCTTGTAGAATTTCACTGTAAATCCATCGGGATCTGGGCTTTTTTTAGATGGGAGGACTCTGACTGTTGTTTCTATTTCAATGTTGTATATGGGCCTGTTAAGATGGTTTAACTCGTCTTGGTTTAGTTTCAGCATGTCAATATTTGATAAGAAAAGGTTCATTTCTTCCAAGGTCTCAAACTTATTAGCATAAAGTTTTGAGAAATATTCCCTTATAATGTTCTGAATCTTGGCTGTTTTTCTGGTGATGTTTCCATTGTCATCCGTGAGTTTATTTATTTGGTTGTGTTTGCTTCATTTTCTGATAAGATTTGCTAAAGTTCTGTCAATTTTGTTGATTTTATCGATGATTCAACTCTTTCTTTTGTTGATTCTTTCTACTTTTTTTATTCTATTTCTTTAATTCTTATTCAAAATTAATTATTTCTTTCCATCTACTACATTGGGGATTCTCTTGCTGCTCTTATTCAAGGAGGCTCAGATGTCTCATTAAATTGTTGGTTTCAGATCTCTACAAGTTGTTTGTGTTGGAATTCAGGGCTATAAACTTGTCTCTGTGTACTGCCTTTGCTGTGTCCCAGAGTAGATGGTAATTTGTGTGTTCATCTTTGCTGAATACATGAATATTTGATTTTCTTTTCTAATGTCTTTCATGACAAACTGGTCATTCCAGTTTGTTTATCAGCCTCCATGTGGTACAGGACTTTCTTCGGTGGCTTTTGGTGGTGAGTTCTAATTTTATTCTCTTGTTGTGTGAGAGAATGCAAGGTATAGCTTCTATGTTTTTGAATTCGGAAAAGTTTGTTTTGTGACCTAAAATGTGGTTTATTTTGGAAAATGTTCCATGTGCTGCTGAGAAAAACGTGTATTCTGATGCTGCTGGATGAAATATTCAGTAGATGTTAAATTTAGGTGATCTATGCAGTTGTTTAGAACTCTCTGTTTCTCTGTTTCTCTGTTGAGTTTTTGCTGAGTTGATCTATCTAGTGGGGAAAGTGGTGTGTTAAAGTCCCAAACAATTAATGTCTTTGGATCTATGTCAGATTTGAGGGAAAGTGTGTTCCTTGAATAAATTTGGGTGCTTGGTTGTTTGGTGAATAGATATTTCGAATTGTAATATTCTCGTGAAGGAAAGATCTCTTAATTAGTATGTAGCAACCTTTCTTATCTCTTCTCACTAATTTTAATTGGAAGACTATTTTATCTGTTATTAGGATTGCAACTTCTACCTGTTTATGGGGGCTGTTTGCTTGGTAGATTTTGTTCCAGCCTTTCACATTGAAAATGTGTTTGTATGGGCAATATGTTACTCCTGAAGGCAGCAGATAGAACGATCTTGCTTCTTAATCCAACTTGACAGTCTATGTCGCTTAATTGGAGAGTCAATCTGTTAATGTTGAGAATTAGGATTGAGAGCTGTTTGTGAGTTCCTACCATTTTATGCCCCTTCTTGGTGGCTGCATCACCTGGGTTCTTCCTATGGTTCTTGGATTCTCAGTTTGGGTGTGGTATCTTGGCCTTTATTGTAGTCTTGTTGGTTTTCTATGTGTATGATATCATTAAGTTTCATTTATAGGGCTCGTTTGGTGGATATATATTGTTTCAGTTGTTCTTTGTATGGAAGGTTTTTTATTTGGCCTTCGGTTATGAAGGAGACTATAGCTGGGTACAGTATTCTTGGTTGACAGTTCTTTGTCTTTAGGGCATGGCATATATCATTCCAGGCTCTTCTTGCTGTAATTGTCTCTGCTGAGATATCTGAGGTTATTCTATTTGGTTTCCCTTTGTAAGTGGTTGATCTTTCCTCCTTGACAGCTTTAAGGATTTTTTCCTTGGAATTGATCCCTTGGGGATTAAAATGTCACAGTGGGATATCTTGTCCTAGTCTGGTCTATTTGGGGTTCTAAAAGCTTCTTGGATCTGAATAGGCCTATGTTTTTGCATGTTAGAGAAGTTCTCTGCTTGGAAAATGTTAACCAAATTTCCTAGATCATTAACTTCTGACTCTAGTTGCTCCTCTACACCCATTATCCTCAGATTAGGCCTTCTGAGGGTGTCTTCCAAATGTTGAATAGATCTATCATATTTCTTGAATTTGTCTTGGATATTTGTATGTTCTTTCTCTATAATAACCTAGCTGTCTTCAATTCATCAGATTTGATCTTCTGCCTGATCTACCCTGCTCTCAAGACTTTCCACTTTGTTTTAATTTCTTTTCCTTCTATTTGGTCAGCTTTGATGACTTCAAATTCTTTGTTGGAGCTTTGTTTTAGATCTTATATGAACTTCATTACTTCCTTAATTTGGTGATGTGTTTATTCTCAAATCACTTAGTTTATCGGTTATGGTTTCCTTGGACTCCAATTCTTTCTGTTGGGCTCTATTCAACATTCCCTTTCCGGTCTCCCTGACTTCTTTCAGCTGTCTCTTATTGGATTCCATGAATGCCTCTATTTGGTAGGAAAGTAACACTATTTTTGTGCTAGAACTCTATTTTAAGGCAAGCATCAACCAAAGTCCTGTAGTTGCACAGTCAAAAGTCTGGGCTTTTGTCAGTATCAAATATGGAGCTCTCTGGTGGTGGGAGAGGGTCCTCCTTCCCTCCTCTGCTTTCTGAGAAGGAGTGAGGATGTCAGGGTTCTACTCATGCCAGAGCCTTGGTTACTGGGCTCTCTGGTCTGCAATCTGCAGCGTGAATATATCTGTTCCTTGTCAGTTCTTCTTGGTGTTCAGTAGAATACGCACAGTGTGTCTGGCATCTTTTTGACTGGACACTCTCTGTAGGCATGGTGGCTCCAGCCTCTGATGCTCAGATCTGTTTCCTTGCCTGGATACTCCATGTCTGGCCAAACTCACTGTACTGTGATGGCACACTGGGTGTGATTCTCTAGCCTAGGACTGTTGACTGGAACACTAAAACTGTTGTCTATGTGAAACCTTTTTTAGCCTAGACCTTCTGCCATCTTCCTCCAAACTCTAGATTATGACTTTTTATACTCTAACTTGAGACAATGATCTTATGTCAGTTATTTTCTTCTCTTCTCCTTCTTTTGCCCTTCCACTTACATAATTTTTATTTAAAGAAACATATTTGAGCTTGTATTTCTAAATTCTTCAAAATTATCTGAATTTCTTGATACTTCTGGCAGCCTCCTTTATCTTTTTCAAGGGAATATTTTGTCACTACCATTTTTATCCCATATGATATCAGATATCTTCCTGCCTAATTCAGTGCAAGATATCAATTACACTCATCCAGATATTTCAACATTTGTACCACCATAAAATCCTTTTTTACGTAGAAATCATGATTTTAGTATTTCTGGGGAGGTGTCATCTGTCATTTTTGAATGACCCTAAGTGATACTTACATGCAAACCTGTTTTAAACCAATATGCCATTCAGTAAATGAATGGATTAACAAAATGTGGTTGAATTCTATGCTTCCAAATCAAAAGGGAATGGAAAGATTTTTTAAAATCCTGCTAAATAAAATAAGCAAGACTCAAAGAAACAGATTCCATAGTTTCCCTCATTTGTAATAATAGGAAATGTATAGAATTACACTAGCAGATGAACAGAATGGTTCAAAAGCTTTGTATATATGATCATACAAGATCATGTTGAACAAAATGAACACCTAGATATGGAAATAGAAGTTTTTCTTAGTGGTTGTTTTTTTTTTTATTGTACTATGTGATTTCTATTTTCTTTTGTGTTTTCCCTTATAATTCATCCCCTTCTGTATTTGATTTCAGTACTGTGTGTATTGCACATGCATTTATCTCAATTTGACAAGGCAAGATGAACAACAAATTGGGGAGACAAAGGACAAAGGGCAAACCAATGCAATAGCTATACTCACAAGACAACATGTTGGAAATTTACAATAGAACTTGTGAGGGGTTTGGGGGGAAAGGAAAAGTGTGAGAAAAATGAGGTAGTGGGTAAAATTTCGACATGTCATGTATTCACTACCTTACAATTAATGCAACCTCTGTATGTATCACCTTAAAAATAAAATTAAACTAAAAATAAGTTACATAAAGTATAATTTCACTGTTTTGCTATAGTAAATATTATTCTATGTGCATTACCTTTTTAAAAATGAACACTATTTGCATCTAATTTGAATTAATTACACCTTTCTTTATCAGAGGTTTATCAACTTGATTTGTTATCCAAATATACAATATTTTCACAATATACCTGCCATAATTTTAAAAAAAAATATAATTTTAGTATTGTCTCATAGTAAAACAGAAAACAGTTTAATTCTCTGGAAACTCCTAAGTTTTAAAACTGAATAATTGTTAAAAGGACAGAATATATGTGTTCTTCAAAGTTCTTACATATACTAACCACTCATTTTCAAATTGTGAACATTCCATATCAGAGATATTCAAAACAGTACCTGTTTGCATGTTATTTAATTCTGCAATAGCTGCAGTTTCTAAAGGGGTGTTAGATATTGAGAAATCAACAGAAAAAAATAGCCACATTCTGGTGGAGTTTATAACTACGAAGTATGTGTAATAATTAATTCCTCAAGAGTAAACATTTGTTCATCAGAGTAAGCTATTATTTCTGTGACCATCAAGCCCAAGCTTTTATGCCATAAAGTCTTCCTAGCCCAACAGTTTCCAATATGTAAGGTGCACCTTAAAATTCCCTTAATTCACATCATTAATAACTTATCACTGTTGTGAAAAAATACTACACTTGTGCTAATATGATGCCCTTCGTATTGTGGAAAGTACACTACACTAAACATTGCTGCAACATTTTTCTTTTTTCTAGAAATCAGAACACTTGCAAATATTAGTTATATTTTTTATCTATCATAGATATTCAGGAGGCTAAGATGAGAAGATTATGGTTCAAAGCCCACCTAGTCAGGAAGATTCCTTAGATTCTTATCTCCAATAAACGTCTCAGGAAAAGCCAAACTCAAGTGGCACTGAGGTTGAAGTGGTAGGGCATGAGCGTTGAGCTCAAACCAGCTCAAAGAGAGTGGCCAGGCACAGAGTTCAAACCTGAGGACAAATCAAAAAATAAAAACCAACTCCAATCCTAGCATTTTTCTCATTGTATACAGAGGCATGTAATTAAGAAAATTTCTTCCTGTATTACGAATAGATAGAATAACCCAGACCTCACACAATTACTCTCTTCATGCCATGTTACACCAAAGCCTCAAAATTTGTTTGTTCTAAGTTTATAAATTAATATCATCCATTTTTTGATAACTCTGTCTACATTATTCACACTATCATTTTATACATGAAGTGTTGGAATTATCAATTATCTAAGTTCTAATTATACCTCGCTTGAAAGAATATTTTAGGCAAATAAAATGCCAGATTCATTTGTGAATTTGTCAATTAAAACCTCTACTTAAAAAGAATTTTGTAGTATCCTATAGAATATGAATATAGAATATAGAATCCTATAGAATATAGAATATTACAAACAAAACCAAAATATTTATTTTAAATCTAAATTCTAATTTAGCAAGGTTTACAAAGTCCTACATTAGATGAACTTTGTATTTTTCCAGGCTTAAACTTTTGTAATCCTTCATTATTTCTTTGAAATCCAACAGAATGATGCTTACTTTTTCAAATTTTTGAATGGGAATCATGAGCCATTTTGCATCTAGGAATGTTGTGTAATGAAGAGAGCATTTAAAACACAACTGAGGATTATATATGAGTTGCATTTCAATAGGAAACTTGCCTTCTCAAAACATAATGACAAAATTAGCCCAAACTTCCAACTATGTATTCCTGTTTGGCATGTTTCATTGAGATAAAATTATCCTACCTGGTCCAGGGAAGGTATCACTATGTAATCCCACTCTCTAATCTCCGGTCTTAGTCTGAGTGCTAGAATTCCAGGCTTGTATCAAATTTCCCTGCCATAGTTTGGTAGTTTATTTAATCTAGATACGGACTAGCAATCTGAACTTCTATGATCTTATACATTAGATTGACTGCTCAAACTGTTTATGTACTATTTTCAAAGATGTTCTATCATTTGACCCAGGATATGAACATTTTCAAATGCTCCTGAAGGGGTCTCCGATTCATTCTTCCATGAATCCAACCCCTTTAATAATGATTACTTGAAATCTTATTATCTCTGGTCCCTAGGTATATAATATTCTCAAACTTCTTTGAAGAAATTTCACTTGAGGACTTTCTAATATTAAAAATTATCACTTGATCTAGTCCTACTCAGGATATATTTTCTATTGTTTTCTAACATTTCTTCATATTCTGAGTTGTTTTATTTGTGCAGGTGTGTTTGCACATATATGTGCCTCTGTGTGTATGTGTATGTTTGTAAGTGTGTATGCAAAAGCCTGAGCAACCTTATTCAGCAATCTTGCTCATGACTAGTATTCCATCACTTGAGCTCACGTCTATAATTCTAGCTACTCAGGAGGCTGAGATCTGAGGATTGCAGTTCAAATCCAGTACGAGTATGAAAGAAAGGTTCTGAGGTACTTATCTCCAATTAACCACCAGAAAACTGGAAGTGGCACTGTGGCTCAAGCGGTAGAGCACTAACCTTCAGCTGAAGAGTGGAGAGATATTTCCCAGGCCAAGTTCAAACCCTGCCACAATCATCAAAAAAAAAAAAAAAAGAAAAGAAAAAAGATAAAAGAAAAAAAAGAAATGAGATTTTGGCCACCAGTTCATTGCTAGTATAATTCCCGCTTTCTCACCATGGACTATTTTTCCAGTTAAGTCCATGTTCTTATATCTAACTTGCTTTGGAACCAGAATTATTCTTCCATTGTACATTTTACAAATTTGTGTGATTAGCAACCATGATTTAGAGATAGAAGTTGAAAGAGAGTGGCCTCAACGCTCATGTTCCTCTTAGTATTAATTATTTCTCAGTGTCACTCTACATAATGGCCTTGGCTTTATTGGTTCAATGTTGTCTTATTTGCAAAGTCTTCTATAGTATATTGAACCATTATACTTAAACACAGAACTTTTCTTTCTCTTATTATTCCTATTGTTTCTTCTACTGTTAGCTTGTGTACACTTGGGAAATAATGCACAACACACACACGCAAAAATAAACTTTTCTGAGAATCTTCTCCCAGTTAAATTTAGTTTAAGAGCACTTATGAATTTTGAACTTAATCTACTCCTGGATAATGGTTTCCTTTATGTTTTTATAGTAAAAATAGTGTACAGAGGGCTTAGAGTTACATAAATAAGTTAATGAGTACATTTCCTATTGTTACATCCTCTTTTGTTTTTCCTGTGGTATCTGTTCCCTCCCCATCTACCCAATCCCCCCCCCCCCGTCCCAAGTTGTAAATTTCGTTTTCTACATAGTGTCTTATTCATATCATTGTTACAATAGGTCATCCTGAATTTTTGTTTCAGCATTTTGTTGTTTCCCTTCTCCTCCCTACACTAGAAAAATGTATATGCAAGTTGCAGGGCACCAACATCACATCCAATGAAAACAAGAGTTATATCATGGGGGAAGAACATGGAGGAGAAATGAAAAAAAATCACATAGTACGTTTTAGATACATTTAAAACAATTGCAATAAAGAAAAAAAACAAGTTGTATCCCTATCTTGGGGCTTATTTTACTTAACATTATCTTATATGGCCATATGTACATGAATAATGTTTTTTAAGCCATTTAAATTTTATAGTTTGTATTTACTAAGTTGTGTCTGAAAGGCGTGTTACCTCATGTCCAAAGATGTCTTTGTGCTAGTACAATGAAGCCTAAAAACATTCATTTTTACCTCGAGCAGTGCCATGGATTATTACTGGATGTAGAAGGAACTTTTACTGCAGGTGGAAACTGATACCAAAAGAGAAATTGAACATGGAGAAATAACAAAGTGCAAGTTAGTTTGTGTGTTCCTTTTTGCTGTACAAGAAAAGAACCCATTGTCCAAATTCAGAAACACTGAAGTCATACCTTGCATTCTCTCAGACCACAAAGGAATAAAATTAGAATTCAACAACAAAAGCCACCAAAGAAATTCTTGTATCACATGGAGGTTGAAGAATACACTGCTGAATCATGAGTGGGTCATGGAAGAGATTAGAAACAAAAATCAATTATTCATGATATTCCTCAAAAATGAACACATTGCCCCATTTGTTAGGAAATGGAAAAACTTGGAAAAAATTATATTAAATGAAGTAAGCCAGGCACAAAGAAACATAGGTCCCATCGTTTCCCTTATTTGCAATATCTACTATATGTATGAGTCAAGCAGAAAAGGTCAGATAATGTGATGTTAGGAAAATGAATCCTTAGATATGTATTTTAATGTTTTTTTTCCTTTCACGCGTTTGTTTCTAACGCATTTATAAGATTATCTCTTTGTAGCTTTGTATGTCCCTCCCCCACAATATAACCCCTGCTTTCACTATATTTGATGTCAGTATAACTTGTAGAGAAGATGGGGAAAAACAAGTCGTTTAAGGATACAGGTGGACTTGTTGCAACAATGAGAAGTACAAGTTGTCATGTCGAAAATGAGCTTAACAATGTTGGTGGGGGGGAAAGCGGGGAGGATTGGGTGGGGGGGGTGGGAGGGAGGCTGGGAAGGGATGCGAAGGGTAAACAAAGGAGGAGGCTGCAATGCTTGATAAGAAATGTACACATTAACCAGCCCATGTAATTGTAACCCCTCTGTACAGCGTGTACACAAAAAATAAAAATTAAAAAAAAGTGATCACACAAATTATCAGCTCCCCTGGGACACAGCAATGTCAGTACTCAGAGGCAAGTTTATAGCTCTGAGTCCCTACATCAACAAATTCGAGAGATCTGAAACCAACAATTTAATTAGACATCTGAGCCTCCTAGAAAAAGAGCAGCAAGATAAACCTCAATACAGTAGATGGAAAGAAATAATTAAAATTAAATCAGAATTAAATGAAATAGAATCCATAAAACCATAGAAAGGATCAACAAAACAAAGAGTTGGTTCTTCAAAAAATCAACAAAATTGACAGACTGTTAGCAAATCTTAACAGAAAAAGAAGAGAACACACCCAAATAAATGAGCTCAGAGATGAGATTGGACACATCACCACAGAAACAACCAAGATTCAGAACATTCAAAAATTCATCCAAAAATCATACACCACGATCAAACAGGATTCATTTCAAGGATGCAAAACTGGTTTAATATACGCAAATTAATTAATATAATTCATCACATCAACAGGAGCAAGGATAAGAACCACAAGGTTATCTCAATAGATGCAGAAAAAGCATTTGACAAGATCCAACACCCCTTTATGTGAAGGTTCTAGAAAAAAGTAGGAATCCATGGAACATTCCTCAATACAATAAAGGCTGTATAAGACAAACCTACAGCCAGCATTATACTTAATGGTGAAAAACTAAAGCCATTTTTCTTAAATCAGGAATGAGACAAGAATGTCCACTGTCTACACTTCTCTTCAATATAGTGTTGGAATGCCTAGATACAGCAATAAGACAAGATGCAAGCATTAGAGACATCCAAATGGGGAAAGAAGAAGTAAAACCCTCCCTCTTTGCAGATAACATGATCTTGTATTTAAAGAATCCCACAGAATCCACTCTAAAATTACTCAAGCTGATTCAAAATTTTGGCAAAGTAGCAGAGTGTAAATTTAACCCTCAAAAATAAATGGCTTTTCTGTATGCCAACAATGAGAAAAGGTTGGCTGAATTTAGGAAAACAACTCCATTCAGAATAGCCCCACAAAAAATAAAATACCTAGGAATTAACTTAACCAAAGAAGTGAAGGACCTCTATGATGAAAACTTTAAAAAACTGAAAAAGGTAATCAAAACTGAACTTAGAAAGTGGCAAAAACTCCCATGCTCCTGTATTGGAAAGATCAACATCGTGAAATGGCAATACTTCCCAAGGCAATCTACAAATTCAAAGCGATACCTATCAGTATTCCAACCTCATTCTTCAAGGAAATACAAAAGGCAATTCAAAAATTCATCTGGAGCAATAAAAGACCCTGAATAGCTAAAACGATCCTTAACGGAAAGAAACGTGCAGGAGGAATATGAATACCGAATTTGAATTCAACTACAAATCCACAGTAATCAAAACAGCTTGGTACTGGCACAAGAAATGACTTCAGGACCAATGGAATAGAATTGAAAACCCAGAAATGAACCTTCAGACCTATAGCCATCTAATCTTCGATAAGGGTGTTAAAAAACAGAATAGAAGAAAGACACCCTCTTCAGTAAATGGTGCTGGCAAAATTGGTTATATACTTGTAGAAAACTAAAGCTAGATCCTTATATATCACCTGGTATTAGAATCAACTCCAAATGGATCAAAGCCCTCGGAGTCAAAGCAGACACCCTGAAAACATTACGTGATGGAATAGGAGAAACACTAGGTCTCCTTTGCACAGGCCGAAATTTTCTTAAAAGAGACCCAGAAACACAACAAATCAAAGAAAGGTTGGACAAATGGGATTGCATGAAATTGCAGAGCGTCTGCATGGCAAAGGACATAGCTAGCAAGATCAATTGAAAGCAGACAGATTGGGAGAAGATCTTCACTAGCCCTACAACAGACAAGGGTCTCATATATAAAATATACCTGGAACTCAAAAAATTAAATCCTCCAAAAACAAATCTTCAAAGAAACAACTGCCCAATAAATAAGTGGGCTAAAGACTTAAAAAGAAACTTCTCTGAAGAGGAAAGAAGGATTGCCAAAAGACATATGAAGAAATGCTCAACCTCCCTAGACATAAAAGAAATGCAAATCAAAACAACATTGAGATATCACTTCACCCCAGTTAGAATGGCTATAATCAAGAATTCTAATAACAACAGATGCTGGAGGGGATGTGGACAGCGGAAACCTTACTGAAGTGTTGGTGGGAGTGTAAACTTGTTCAACCACTTTGGGATGTAGTATGGAGGTTCCTCAAGAGACTCCACATAGAGTTCCCCTAAGACCCAGCAATCCCACTTTTGGGCATATACCCAAATGTTCACCAAGAAGGCCACACTAGAGGTACCAGCATGACTGTATTTATTGCAGCATTATTTACCATAGCTATGGTATGGAACCAAATAAGATGCTCCTCAGTAGATGAATGGATCAAGAAAATGTGGTATATATACACAATGGAATTCTATGCCTCCATCAGAAAGAATGATATTGCCCCATTTGTTAGGAAATGGAAAGAGTTGGAAAAAATTATATTAAATGAAGTAAGCCACGCCCAAAGAAACATAGGTTCCATGGTTTTCCTCATTTGCAATAACTAGTATATGTCTGAGTCAAACAGAAAAAGTCAGATAAGTTGATGTTAGGGAAATGAACCCTAAGATATGTATTCCAATGTTTTTTTTTTCTTCCATGTGATTGTTTCTAACACATTTATAAGGTGATTTCCTTGTTCCTTTGTATTTCCCTTCCCCACGGCATAACAATAACCCTTGTTTTCACAGCATTTGATGTCGGTATAATTTGTGGAGGGGATCGGAAAAAAACAAATCATTTAAATAGGGATACAGGTGGACCCATTGCAACAATGAGATGTACAGGTCATTATGTCGAAAATGAACATTACAACTTTGTTGGTGGGGGGAGGAGGATTGGATGGGGGCAGAGGGGAGGATGGGAAGGGGTGGGAAGGGGAAAGCAAGAAGTAGGCTACAATGCTTGATAAAAAATGTACTCATTATCTTGCCCATGTTATTTTAACCCCTCTGTACAGTATTTTCACTATAAAAATATATATTCATTTTTAGAAAAAAAAAGAATCCAAGGCTTGAAAGAAACTCTTTCCCTGACTTTTTTCGAGTGTGTTCTTTATTCATATAAAAATTGTCTGTAAACTTCTTCTTGAAAGTATTACAAAAGGAAACAATGTGCCATTTGAAGGCCAGCATAGAACAAACGGAAATAACGTTGTTTTAAGTGTTCTATTGCAAGGAAACAAAGATCTTGGTAGTTTTAAACTGTCTTATGCATGGATATTTCACTACTGAGATGATTCTGTTGTTGCAGGAGTCACTTATTAATTCCTTTATTCTTGTCCTGAATTCTCCAGCGCAGTTAGCATTCCAAAAAAGCAGGACCCAGCGAGTATGATCAGCAAAAGGAGCCTGTTCCCAAACCAGTGCTTTAAGGATGGTCCCAAAGAAATATGTGCGTTTTTTCGCTTGTTTGTTTGTTTAGTTTGTCCTGGTTCTGGAGTTTGAACTCAGAGGCTGTACCATGTTCCTGAACAAATGTCTTTCCTGGCCAACTTCCCCCAAAACTGGTACTCTACTGTTTTAGCCAAAACTCCACTTCTGGCGTTTTTGATGTTTAGTTCCAGATAAGAATGTGACAGACTTTCCTGCCTGGGTTGGCTTTGAACTGAGAAAGTAAGAAAGCCAAGTGACATCAACTGTACCAAGATTTCTGTTTTGAACCAAGAAATACTAGACGAAGTTTATGATAAAGCTAATATTTGACAATTTTTAAAAGAAAAGAATATGTCTAACAAAGAAGCCATAACTTAAATAACTCCCCAAATGTAGGTGGACTGAATCATTTTGGAAGCATTTTTTCATCTGCTTGGGAAGATAACTATTGACTTCATAGATCCTTTTGGGGAAGCAGTCATATTTGCCTATTGTCACTGGCTTTGTACACATGTATGCTGTACACACTTCTAAGGGCCTTACATAAAGGAAGTCTTGAAATTCTCAACAATATTTAAATGAGATGCTCCCTATATTTATTTTCACATTTGTGGATCACTAAGTACCAAAGTTGTGTAGAAGGCTAGGGTTAGAATATGGACATGAAATCTGTCTCCTAATATTATGAAGATAATTCATGTCATTTTGAGTTACAGTTTCTCAAGAAATAAAAAATAAAGTAAAACAGTAACAGAAACATAATTTTCTATCTTTCCTAACTTTCCAACAGAAATTAGAGAATCCAGTAAAGTTACACCAATCCCAGGATGGTATAGGATTTTATAGGATCACTAGATGGTGAAAAAGAATATAAAAAAATGCTTCCCCTGGAACAATGGGAAACAAAATCTATACCTACAGATTTTGACATACCTGGAAAATAGTTTCAACTATGCTATGTCTTTGATATTTTAGGTTTGTTTACACAGCAACTTTCCTCTCTCAGGAAATGACTTTATTCCTACTTAAGGTTTTGCAGCTTATAACCCAGCAACAAATAATGCTTCTAAATATAAACAAGCATGAAACTAACAGTAACAAAGGCTACTTCCGTTGCCATAGGTGATAAATAAGAATGCTCTTGGGGAATACTCAAAAAATTTTGAACTTTTTCATACCTTTCCTCTTCTCCAACATGAAAAGTTCTAGCAATTATATGTAAAACATTAATAAAGGATTTTTATATTTTTTATTGTTCACACTAAAGCAAATACACTTTTCCTCCTTGCAAGCCTGACTTTGAAAGAGTCAGACACTCACAATTATATTATAGACAAAAGTTTACTGCGTTGGCTTAGGTGTTTTCCTGCCTTTGGGTGTTGCTCTCTATTATTTTGGCAACTATATAGAAAAATAAGAAAAATCCATTATGTTTTGTTGAATTTTTCAAAGTCAAGCTGTCTTCAAACACAGTTTTCTGTTCCCTTCTTCACTGCTAATTAAAGTTTAATTATTGCTCTTTAAATAACAAAAACATACTTTAATATATATTCTCATTAAAACAGATGAAAACAAGCGTGTCTGCCATTGCTTTTTAAATTTTTTCCAAGTATTTTCCTTGGCTATTTTCATTATTGCCTTTGTTCCAGTCTTCTAATCATGAACACAGTGTTACACAAAAAGATCTTTCCAAAATATAGGATGTTAGGTAGAAAAAAATAGATGTATAATTAAAAATTTTCATCTCTTAAGAGATTGAAAATCTCAGAAGACATTTTGCTATTTCTGGCATGGTGCTTAAACTAAGTGAAATGCATGTAAATGTGACAGTTATTACAAATAATAATTATGGCTTATACTTTTCTGCTCCAATGAGATGAGTAACTTTACTGTCAATGAAATCTCTGACAAGGTTGGAGGGCATATTGATTTTAAGGTAGTAAGGTTAATGTTAGAAAGCCAAGGGAGATTCCTAAAACAGCACTGCCTATCTCTTATCAGTTAATTATACTTATAAGTATATATAAATTTGTAAGTATATAAATACATAAATATGAATTGATTGAGAAATGTGTGACTTACACAATTGATTCAATGGTTACCCAAACCAGAAAACACTTCTCCTCATTTATATAAACTATTATATCTAGTGAGGATTTAAAAATTTTTAGAATTATATTTTAACATTTATGCCAAAATATTTGTTTATTTTTAACAGTTTATTTTTAAATTTTTTGGTTGTGGGGCTTGAAATCTGGGCCTGGACGTTGTCCCTCAGCTCTTGACCGCAAAGCTACTGTTCTACCACTTGAGTCACTGCCAGTTTTCTGGTGGCTCATTGAAAATATTGTCAAGGAGCCGGCTCCAGTGGCTCATGGCTGTGATCCTAGCTACTCAAGAGGCTGAGATCTGAGGATTGCGGTTCAAAGCCAGCTGTGGCAGGAAAGTTTGTGAGGCTCTTGTCTCCAATAAAACCACCAGAAAATAGGAAATGGTGCTGTGGCTCAAGTGGGAGAATGCTCAGCTTGAGCTGTAGAGCGTAGGGACAGTTCCCAGGCCCAGAGTTCAAGCCCAACGATTGACCAAATTAAACAAACAAAAAGTCTCGAGGACTTTCCTGCCTATGCTGGCTTTGAACCATGATTCTCAGCCATCAGACTCCTTAGTAAGTAGGATTACAAGCAAGAACCGCTGGCACCTAGCTACATAATTATTTTTTACACATTTATGAAGTATGGAGTGGTAATCCCATTCATTTATATGTTGTGTAATGATCAAGCTATATCATATCCATTAGTTTCTGTATGTAACATTTTTTTTTTTAGTGAGACTGCTAGAAAAGTTATCTTTTGGCTGGGATGAAATATCTATTCTTAACTATAATCACTTTGCTCCTTATGGTATACGATGAAATATCTATTCTTAACTATAATCACTTTGCTCCTTATGGTATACAATTAATATATTTACTTTTAGTATTGGATGTCTGTTAATTAAACTCATAGAAAACATGAATTGTATGGTGAGAGAAGTTTATGGTTCCATTACTTGTTTTAGGAAAACAATTATGCCTCTTGTTTTCAATAATATTTCTGTGGGAATGTGAACTATTCATTGATTTAACTGTTAAAGTTGATAACTGTTACATTATATCAAGTTGATTCCAAGTTGTATTTGAAAATTGCACATTTAACACAAATATGCTTCCACTTTCTTCTACCACATAAGTAAAGTAACAGTAAAGCAAATCTTGGTGTTAGTGGCTCATGTGTAGAATCCTAGAAACTCAGGAGGCTAAAACCTGAAAATTTTATTTCAATGTCAGTCTAAACAGAAAAAATGTGAAAACTTATTTCCAATTGTCCAGCAAGAAGGAGAAGATGAGAATGTGGCTCAAAGGATAGAGTGTGATCAGCCATGAGCAAAAAGTACAAGGAAGAAAATTAAACATTGAGTTCAAGCTCTTAAAATGGCATAGACACATAAGACAACAATAAAAAGTACTATAAACATCAATAATGAAGACAAAATAGTAGGAAAGATCATGAGAAATGTTGCATAAATAGCTGGAAGACAGAAATCATTCGACAGAGCTTTGATTCAGGAGAGGGAAAAGTCACAGTCTCATTGGTACAATCTCATTGTACTCATTTGTGTTGAACCCTGGCTACTGGGTAACAAGTGAAAGAGTAGATTGGATTACCTGACAGAGCAGACATTGCCTGTGACTGACTATGCACCATCCCATTCTGCAAAAATCTAAAATTGCGCTTCCTAATTTAAATAAAACCCCATATTAGATACTATCTGGTCCACACAGACTGGGGTCATTATTTTGAGGCTTCAGACTTATGTGAGGCTTTTGTTAATAACCAGTCCTGTTGTACCCCCTTTCCTTTGTGCACCTATACCTTACAAAGCTGGCACCAAGCCAAGGCGTTGAACTAGACACCATGGCCTTAATCTCTCCCTTTCTCCAGCTACAACTCTTTTCACATGCTATCTCTGTCTTAGTATTAGTTGTTTTCTTACTAATCCCCACCAGAAAACTCTTATATTCACGTAAACGCATTATAAACATCCTAGTTCAAAAAGGGATTAAAGGTTTACCATTGGCTGAGGCTCTCTTCTGTAGGTTTTCTCCCTAATAAATCTGTGCTACAATATCTCTCTTTTCTTCGTGTCTTTTGAGTCTGACAAATGATTGATTCGGTTTTATGTAATCCCATTTATCCAGCCTTACTTTGGAAATTTTGACCTGTCCCAAGGAGCCCTCGTGTTTCCCTTAACTCTTCCTGTAAAATTCTAAGGTATTGGGACTTACATTGAGGTCTTCAACCCATTTGGAATCGATTCTGGTGCAGGAGGATATATAAGGATCTAACTTCAGTTTTCTGTGTACAGATAATTCCATCAGCACAAGTTTTTAAAGAATTTGTCTTTCTTCCATCCTGTGTTTCTGGCTCCCTTATCAAAGATTATGTGCCTATAGGAGTGGATTCATTTCTGGATCATCAATTCTGTTCTATTGATGGAAATATGTGCTTCTATTGAAAAGAATGGCATTACCACATTCCTGAGGAAATTGACTTCTCTGTAAACTGAAAAGTAAAATTATAAGTTTAGAATACAAAATTGAGGTAAGTTTTGAACACATAAATTATAATATATAGAAAAAAATGTGGGAGAGAAAAGATAAGATGAAAAGTAGAGTAGCTATAAATTGAAGAACTCATAAACAATTACCAAAACTATACAAGGGAGCTGGGGTAAAGCTCAGTTGTAGGACTAGACTAATATATACAAAGCCATGGGTTCAATCTCCAAGAAGACCTAATAATAAGTTAATAAATAGTAATAATAAAATAATTACTTGAAATAAATGCTTTCATATTAGAGAAGCCTGAATCCTAAAACAGCAAAAAAATACCCTCAGTTCTTGTATCCAATGACATGAAAATACAAGAATGAAGAGGAAATAGTTTACCTTTTCTCTCCTTTCTTTTCCTTTCCTGTTTTCTTCTTTTCTTTTTTCCTTTGGCACTACTGGTGCTTGAAGTTGCTAAGGCTCTGACCACTTTAGATTATTTTTCAGATGAGGTATTCCTTTTTGGCCAAGCCTCCCTTGAGCAATAATCTCTTACCTATGGTTTCCACAAACGAGAGATAACAGGGAAATTACCCTATATCTTGCTTCCTTTTTTGGATTTTCTCAAGACTTTTTTTGGTCAGAACTGGCCCTGGATATCAGTCTTCTAAATCTCTGCCTTCTAATTAGCATGGCGTAGTTCATCTAAAGCTTGGACCCATATTATTTTTCATTGTAAACATTCAATATTGACTTCTGTTTTCTAGATATCTTTAAATTCAATTGAGGTTAGTATGGATCTTTATGATGTTATAAGAAGAACACAGAGAATCCCTTGAATAGTTTTTTCAGTTTCTTTAAATATTTATAGTATGATATTAAAAGTAGGACATTAATATTTCACAAGTACCTTATGTAGACTTCAATTGTTTTAATGATTTTGTGCACACATTAAGTTCAATATAATTTTATCAACTGTATATGAATAGTTACAGACAGGTTTCTTTAAGTCTGTCTCATGCTTCCCTTTCATAATTAAGCCCACTACTTCCCTTGGTCCCATCCCAAACCTGTTTCATCCTGGAAACCAAAACACATTTTTTCTCCGATTTCTAGGTCATGCGATAAATAAGCTTTTAGGATTGCCCTCAAATCTATGGTAGATTATTCCCTGTTGTTGTATGCCGTAATATTGTATTGTATTCACTCGATTAGCCTTTTGGTTCTGTTATTAGAGAATGTAGCACAATTCGTTTCCCATTCACCTGAAGAAAGCCTGAATTGATTTCCATTTCTTTAACTAGAGGAAGTAATGCTGCTATAATCCTCTGTGTTTTGGCCTTTGGGTGAATGTTACAGCTTATTTCTATGAGACAAACCTGAAGAGCTCAATTCCTGTGCTATACTCTAGGTGTTTGCATATTTCATATTCTAGGAACCTGTCAAAATGTTTTCAGAAGTGGCTTTCCCATTTGAGATTCCTGCCAGCATCCAGTTTCTCTGTTTCTTGATAGCATTTAGTATGGTCAATATTGTATTATGTGCAGTAATTCTCATACATGTTTTATGATGTCATTTTTGTTTTAATGTACCTTTATTTAGTGACTGATGATGCCTTTCTTGGGCTTATTTTTCACAAGATGTATTTTGCTAGTTTCTAATTGATGTTCTTTTTAACATTAGTTTTTGAGAGTTCTATGTAGAGTATAATTTGAGGCATTCTTCAGGTATAGGATTTGCAAATATTTTATCCTTGACTATCGGTACACTTCATCAACATTATCTTCATCATCATCATTATCATCATCTGTTGGGTCTTTGTCCATCCCATGAAAGATGGACGGGGTCTGAGGAAAGGTAAGTGCGGCCGCTGGCCCTTTACCCAGCCTCCCTCAGCAGGGAAAAAAAAATCAGACGCAGCAGGAGGTCAAGTCAAGCAGGAAGAAACTCATTTATTAACAAAGAACAGCATTTTTAAAGCAAAAAGGGCAGGTGGCTTGACAAGGGAGGAAGAGAAACCAATCACTGTCAAGGTCACACCCTATCATGAACCTAAGCTTCCATGGGCTGGTTACACACTTAACATAAAGCAAATTGAGCTCTGCCCACTCAACTCCCTCTCAGCACCATCTTTGCTGCCCATGTGCCCTACAATAATCATCACCATAATCATCATCATCATCATCATCATCATCATCACTATTAGTAGTATTACTACCATTAGTTTTGTACATGTATGTATGGTCCTGGGACATGAACACAGGATCCCTGAGATTAGTCGCAACTTGTTAATAATATACCATTTCAGTCATGCCTCACTTCTGGCTTTGTTGCTGATTAATCAGAGATAAGATTTTCAGGGACATTATTTTGTGGGCTGCCATCCATCAGCAATACTCACATCACAGCCTAACAAGTAGTTAGGTTGAGATACATGAGTCCCCTGCATATGAGCTTTCACAGCCTAAATTACTTTATACATTTTTGAGTTCTACTATATCAAGTTTTCCTTTCCTATAATTTTAATGCCAAATTTAGTTATGCTTCATCTCGAAAATTGTCAAGGCATCTTCCTATGTTATACATTTACATCCCTCTTTTTGTTTTATAGGCCACCTTCAAATCCTGCTCGAAGTTAATATTTGAATAAATTATTTTAAGTCAATGTTCACTTTTTAATTCTCCCCAAGATTGTCTAACCTATCACCACTTATTAAAGAGAATGTCACTCCACAAGTGTTTGGTTTTACACTCTTATTAAATATTCCTTGATAATAATTATGTGGCTCTAATCTGGTGCCCTATAGACACATTGAGCTGTATAATCTTTCCTCTACAAATATAACAATTTTACACTAGCAGCTTTAATATTGGATAAATATATTCAAGTTTATTTTCCTTTGTCCATGAGTCAAAGAGTGATTGTCAGGTTTTTTTTAGAAATTTTCATATTCTTATAAATAAAACTGTGAAGCTTGGCACAGTTAGCTCAAGATTATTATAATAGCTGGATAGGAGGCTGAGATCTGAGGATTGTGGTTCAAGGCAGCTGGAATATGAATGTCTATGAGACTCTTATCCCCAATTAACCACCAGAAAACCAGAAGTGGCACAGTTGCTCAAAGGGTACAGCACTCACTTAGAGCTGAAGAGCTGAGGAACAGTGCCCAAGCCCAGATTTCAAGCCCCATGTATGACCCCCCAAAAAGGGGATTGGGGACAATTAATATCTTTGCTCAATTGTGTCCTCCAATACATAAAATTTATAAGTCTCCATTTACTTAGATTTTTGCTTTTATATTCAGCATTGCATAATTTTCATTGAGGGAAAGTCAACAACACTTTAATACATTTTGACAATATGTGGAGATGACACAATGAAATTCACAGAAAACAGATGAAAAATAAGGGGCAATGGGAATGGAGACAGACAGAAATGGATTAATCAAGCCCTTGATCAATATGTGAGTGTGTAAGATATTTCAATAAGATTTCTTTGTACAATTAATATACACCAATTAATAAATATCTTCCAAAGGCATTGGTATTCAAGTATGTCATAAAGGATAAATACAGATTTTGTGGTGAAATGAAAGATAAATGAGAAAATACATACTTATAGTAATTGTGTAAATAAACTAAGAATTTGGTCAACATTCTGAGGGCTCATGGCTCTTTAGAATAGAAGGCCCTTGGTATCTAAGATAAGACTAAAATGTTAGACTTTAGCCTATCTTTAAGACTGCTTAATGGTATTGCCTTTTGAGTAAATATTCTCTTTATTGTTGTTGTTATTGCTGGGGGTGGTCGTGGGCCTTGAACTCTGGGACTGGGCGCTGTCCCTCATCTATTCAGCTCAAGGATAGGTTTCTACCACTTGAGCCATAGCGCCACTTCTGGTTTTCTGGTGGTTTATTGGAGATAAGAGTCTCATGGACTTTTTCTGCTCAGGCTGGCTTTGAACCACGATCCTCATTTCAGCTTCCTGAGTAGCTACAATTATAAAATGATCCACAGGCACTAGGCTTTAATCAGTATTCTTAGTACAAAGAAAAAATACAAGTGATTTGGAACCAAGCTGTAGAAGGCTGCCTTTTTGGCTTCAGAAGAGAGCTGCCTGGTATCATATGAGTAGATAGATTTAGGAAAAATTAAACATATAAGTCCACATGGAAGGCTACAATACATTTTAGAGAAGTTCCAAAAATGATAAGGACATGAATTGCAATAACTAGCTTGGTAATAAGGGACATGTTTAGGAGTTCTGTCTGTATTGTTACTGTTGTAAATGTACAATGTCATTTTATTCATTTTTGTTGTTGTTGTTTCCTTAGTATGTTCTTTCCTCTATGGAATATGGCCTGTTGTCACTTTTCTCGATTTTGATACCTTGCATCTTGTATATACATGTCTAATCTGGGGAGGGTAATGGGAATTACAAAACGCTGAAACAAGGAAACAGGATGACCTACTGCAACACAGATACCAATAAGACTATATTGGAAATGAACCTTACCACTTCATGCTTCGAAGAGTGGGGAGAAAGGAATGTGGGAGCTGGGGGAGGGAAGGGATAGTGGGATAACAACAAGGAAGGAAAGGGGTAATAATGTTCAACAAGTAATATACATAAGTAATATACAATTACTTATGTAATTGTAATCCCTCTGTGCAACATTTTAACAATAAAATAAAATAAAGTAAAATCAATAAACGACACATTTGGCAAATAAAGTAAAATGCTAACTTATAGACAAATGAAGATAATAATAAACAGGTATGTCTATATACATGTATATATACATCTGTATATTGATATATATGTATACATGTATAGGTATTTGTGTATGTACACTTATAAGTATGAATTTATGCATATGCACATAGTGTGTATACATATACATTTATTTAAAGAGACTTGAATAAGAAATATATTAATGCCTATGGAAAACCTTAACCATCCTGCCTATGAAAAGCTGAAACTATCCTGAATATGTTATCAAAAAATCCAAATACATATCTTTATAATGATATACCAAAATCCAAATAATATATGGAAAAATACCTATACACTGCATACATATAGAGATTAATGGAAATAGAAAAAACAATAGAATAGCAGTGCACAATCAATATGTAGAAATTGGAATCTTTATATATTGGTGCTTGGCACTTAAAGTGATATAGTCCGTTTGTTATCAATACTGGAAATCTAAGATATTACACATAGAATTGCCTCTATGATCCAGCATTTTGAATCATAATTTTTTTTATTTTTTATTTTTGGGTCCGGTCGTGGGGCCTGAACTCTGGGCCTGAGCTCTGTCCCTCAGCTCTTCAGCTCAAGACTATATGCTCTACCACTTGAGCCACAGAGCCACTTCTGGCTTTTTTCTTTTTGCTTATGTGGTGCTAAGGAATCAAACGCAGGGCCTCAGGCATGCAAGGCAAGCGCTCTACCACTGAGCCAACTTCTCAGCCCTTGAATCATAATTTTCTATACAAAATATATTATAACATATGTCCAATGAAACACATGTACAATTATATACATAAGAAAACCTTTTATAATAACATATAATAAAATATTGAAATGCCCATTGAGGGGATTATAGAATTATACACACACATACAAATCAATATGGTATATCCCTGGGAAAAATTTATATGGACTTGGTTTGGAAGCTAATTTTACTTGGGAAGAATGGATAAAATAGACTTCAATTTCTAATTATATCAGCTTTTTAAAATGGACACAGACGTAGTGGTAGACTATGAAGTAATGGTTGGTCAAGTGGAGGGTAGGTTGAAATGATGACAGGAAGTGTTGAATAATAGATATTGGAGTACTTTGAGAGTGTAGCTATGATAAAATGTTCTAGAACTGAAGATGATATTCATAGTCCAACTCTTTAACATTCTATTAATCATTCTACTTTATCAAAGAATTACAGATTGCATTTGCATTAACCTTAAGAAAAATTTTAGAATAGTAATGGGTGAATCTGAGTAATAATTTAGAATTTAAAATCACAGAATTCTATAATGCACACATTTAATATGTTGATGAATAAGACTGTCAATAAAATATGATCGGTGATATATCCTCTGAGTGACTGTATATGACACTGCAAGTCAGTGAATACTCTACAAAATTATGTAAATTGAGGAAAGAGATAGGACTGAAAAGAATGAGGGATAATGATCATCAAGATGCATTGTATTGAGCTGGGAATATGGCTTAGTAGTAGTCTTAGGGGAATAGTGTGAAGCCCTGGGTTTGATTCCTCAGTTCTACATTAACAAAAAAAGCTGGAATTGGCACTGTGACAGAAGTCATAAAGTGCCAATGTGAGGAAAAGAAGTTCATGGACATTGCCAAGGCCCTGAGTTCAAGCCCCAGGAGGGTCAAAAAGAAAAAGATGCATTGTATTAAGATAGGCACTAATGGCTCATGCCTGTAATCCTAGATACTCAGGAGACTGAGGATGGAGGTTTGAAACCAGCCCAGGTAGGAATGTCTGTGAGATTTTATCCCCAATTAAATGTCAGAAAAATCAAAGTCCTGCTGTGCCTCAAGTGATAGACTTCTACTGTTCATCGAAAGGAGGTCACGCACACTGCCCAGACCCAGAGTTCAAACCTCAGGAGAGAAGAAAGACAGGAAAATAACTCACTAAACACTATTCATAAATTGCATGGTCAAACAGCAACTCCCATGCCACTACTTAAAGGCAATTAAAATATGATTAAAATAGAATACAAGTCATTTTGTGGACCAAACATAAATAGATTACAAAGGTTGTTTACAGGGACAAAGTAAATTTTATCTCTTAGTTAGAGTTGAAATTTGTTCTTCAGTCTTCTTAAATCATTTATGAAATTGACAATACTGCCAATTATAGGTCAATTTCCTTGAGGAACAGATTGAATTCTGATGTCTTTCCTTAGCAAACCATAGAGGTGAATTTTTTGCCTCTTGTTGAAGTATATCTGATATTTTAAAGTAGATTTGTCCTAATGTGATATTTATTAAATCAATCATTTCACTAGGGTGATGTTAGATTTTTTTCCAGTAAATCCTATCCCTTATAATAAATGAGAGCATGCTGTGTCAGTCACCTATTCATATGACAAAATATTTTATAAAATTAATTAATAAGGGGGATAGATTAATTTTGGCATCTGATTTTATACATTTCAGTTTATGTTTCTTATCCTCATTGTTTTGGGTTGGTGGTGGCACAGAACCCAATGTCAGGAATATCTGATGGAGTATGTGTTTTCATGGAAGACAGAAAGTAAAGAAGAGGAGGAATAGGTGTGGGAGAGAGAGAAAGAGGAGAAGAGGAAGAAGGAAAAGGAGAAGGAGACAGAGAAGGAAAAGAAGGAAGAGAAAGAAAGGACATTTATCTTAACATCTTCATTGATCACAAGTTCTCAGTGACCATACCTCTACAACTGTGCCCACTTGAAAAGGTTCGCCACCTCTTTATGGCAACATAGTGAAAGCTAGTTATTAATCCCAATCTTTTATGATTTCAGATTTAATTTCTAGAATGGTGGGTAGATATTTCTATACAAGTGTGATAACTTCTCTTCCTAAATATTTGCTTGAATTAATCAGATAAGCTATTTGGCATGGAGTTGGTTTGGTTATACCACTGTTGGAGAGATGAATGAAATATTTTGAACGCAAATACATTTTATTTAACAGATAAAGAAGCTTCAAGAGATTACAATTTGTTACCTTCAAAAATGACTATTTCATTCAACTTATAGTGACTTGAACTTTTCATAATTTTCTGGCATTTCCATTGAAGTATTTTGTCGTCTATAGCAAGTTTCATTCTTTCTAGTGAAGGAAAAATGAATGCTATCACGATCATTTATTTCTTACTTATTCTATAGAAAGTAGGTATAATATGAATTTCCTGCCATTCAAAAATAAGTTATATTCAAGTCTATAAGAATAATTGGAAAAGTCATGGAATATCTTGCTTTAGTTATCTTATATTAAGATTGATTCAATTTCTAAAAATGACTGTTGACATAAAATGCATGAAATTCAATTTTTCTCTGAAATGACTTGGTACTCAAACCTGAGAAATACATGACCAGTAACTATGATTTCTGCACACTCAAAAAATGTATGAATATGCATTTTTATGTCAAAAATTTAGGGTAAAAAAAGAGAAAATCATGTAACTTCAGTAGATAATAATCAAAGTTAATGACAAATTGCTTCATTCATCCTGACAGAGCTTATTGATTTTATCTTACATGAGAAATTTGATTAATAATCTCTTTGTCGCTTTTGAATAATAGAGTATTTCAATTTGTCCAAAGATTCTGTAATTTAAACCTTCAAGTGTATATTCTTTCATAAAAATGACAGTACTTTTCCACAGTGCAGGTTCAGATTTAACAACTAAATAAATATCTAAATGTTAATTAATTAAATTGAACCTCTAGAATTCAAATAATAAATTTATTTTATTCTTAGATATATCTATGCTGAAATATGAGTGTCTAAAGCTTGTAATCCTTGCTACTCAGGAAGCTGGGGACCAAAGCCAGCTTTGGCAAGAAAGTTTGTGAGACAAATCTCAATTAATCACACACACACACACACACACACACACACAAAGCCAGAAGTGGAGTTGTGGGTCAAACTAACCTTGAGTGAAAAAAACTAAGGCATAGACCTTGAGTTCAAATCACAAGAATAACACACACCCACATGCACACATGCATATTATGTCTAGATACTTATTTTAGTTTAAAGAAATACACAATATCATGAATAGTAATATTTGTTTCATATCCTGCAACTTTTATGAAGTGGTTTGTAGTACAATTTGCTTTAAGATATAACATAGGTCATTAAAATTAATATTAATCTAGTTAATATTTTTAATTACCCATAACACATTGGTATTTTATGTATACACTTAAGAAATATTATTTGTAAAAGAAAGAAAGGAAGAATAGAAGAAAAGCAAGAAAGAAAGAGAGAAAGAAAGAAAGGAGGAAAGAAAGGAGGAAAGAAGGAAAGAAAAAAGAAGAGAGCAAAAGAGAGAGGTAGGGATGGAGGGAAGGAAGGAGTAAGGAAAGACAGCAGGAAGGAAGGAAAGAAGGAAAGAAGGAAGGAAGGAAGGAACGAAGGAAGGAACGAAGGAAGGAAGGGACAAAACCAATTTAATTTATAAAATCTGTTATTTAGCCCAACATAAACTTCATGTAAGTTAACCCTTTTGTAAACGCAAGGTTACAATTGTCACTTTGCTGCATGTTCTCCATGCATGAATGAAACCAACAAAGGAAGGAACAGAAATAACCAGAAGAATCTGTTTGCATCTCAAGTAAATATGTACACAAATCTTTTTCTCATTTTCTATACATCATCAAATAACTATTTGCAAACTATTTACATTGTTATAAATATTTTAAAAATTGATGTTACCAAAGGATGTCAATATATTATATAATGTGAGCACTAGTATTTATAATGCTATTAATATTACAGTCTTCATATTATATTAATTATAACAATTTATATTATATGTTTTATCAGAGAAATTATCATACTCTGATTTTGGTGTTTGTGGGAGTCTTAATAGCAGACAGCAATTAAAATCTAAGGAGATCTGTATTTCTGAAATCAGTTAACTCATTGGAGATTGTTCAAATACATCAGAAGGGCCTTAGAAAGGCTGAACATGTTTACATGATTACCTATGATGTGATTCAAGAGCCACAAAACAATCATACTTCACTTTGTCATCACTACAATTATTCCCATTATAAGAAGAATCATTCACATAATTTACACGATGTAGGTTTGTCCTTAAGTTATTATTTTCTATGAAATAATATCCAAATGATACACTACACTGAGTTAAAGAAAAAGTTGCAAAAAGTATTGGACACTGTAACTCCTTCCAATTACACGTATTGAAATACTATTCCCCTGTCTGATGACATTAGAATCAGCCTTTCAGATATTACCCTGCAATAATGATCCTGATAAATGAAGCCCAATATAACTAGTCTGCCATATGAATGTCCAGCAAACAGATTATAATGAACCAGAGAGTAGACCCCCATAAGACAAAGATTTGCTTTGAATAATCATTTTTATAATCAATGTTCAAGCTTCTAGAGTATGGGTAATATACTCCTGATGTTTTTAATCAAGTTACTTTGAAGTATTTTCTTATAACAGCCCAATAGTGGACAAAAAGCAAAGTAGTATTGATTTAAATTTCAAATTTTTGAAAAAAACTATTCATAATGTTTTATTATTTGAACTTTATTCTCAAAACCTTCAAGTTAAAAATATTATTAAATGGGAATTGAATTGAGGTTCAACGCTCTATTCAACTATCATAATTAACCTTTTGAATACTTTTATTATCTTTAAGTATTTGTACAAAGGAGTTGCCATTCACTGAAACAGTTTATGAATACAATTCATCTTGATTAATATCACTCCATTCAACATTATCATCCACCCCTCCCAATCAACAAAGTCCATACTTATCTCAACATTATGTTATGTATGGAATTACTTGCCATTTAACAAATCATTTTGTGTATACAGTACACCTGGAATTGTGTTACCACTTCAACATCTTCACCCCCATTTCATACTATCCATTATTTTGTTTATTTCAATTCTGGGAAGTATGCAATAGATTCTTGCCTGTACTCTATCCTTTTCAATTTCCTACCCCTCTCACCTTGCCCCACACTGTCCTCTCTTGTAGTCCGCATTTACTGGTATTTATTTTGTTGGGTTTTGACTTAATCTTTGAAGAGAACTATACTATTTACACTTTCCATGGACTCTGACACTTCAGATAATTCATTTACCTCCTTGGATATCATCCAGTATGTTTAACTTTACATTTATGTGTACCTTCTGTCTACCAAACATAAGGAAAGTCATACAACCTAACTTTCTCTGGGTCCAGTTAATTTCACTTAATATGATTATTTCTAAGTCTTTCATTTTCCTTAAGATGGGGCAGTAGGGTCTGGGAAGGTAGCTCAGTGGTAGAGTGCTTGCCTTGCATGCATGAGGCCCTGGGTTCGATTTCTCAGCACCACATAAGCAAAAAGAAAAAAAGCCGGAAGTGGCACTCTGGCTCAAGTGGTAGAGTGCTAGCCTTGAGCTGAAGAGCTGAGGGACAGTGCCCAAGCCCTAGAGCTCAGTTCCCATGACTGGACCCCCCCCGCCCCCCAAAAAAGAATGGTGCAATATGATTCTTTCTGATTGATTAATAAAATTTGATTATGTATGTATATATACATACATATTTGTAAATAGGGATCAATGAAATTATATATATATATATATATACATATATATATAATTCATATACAGACACTCACACAATTCTTGATCCCTTTTTGCAGTGAGAGGCATCTAGGCTGATTCCATATGTTGGCTACAGAAAATAATGCAACAATGAGCATGATTGTGCTGGCAGCTTCAGTGTGGCCTTGTTTCTGCTCTATTGGATGAATGCCCATAAGTGGAATTGCTGGTTCATAGGTAGCTTTCTATTCAGTTTTGTGAGCAACCTCCATAATGTTTTCCAAAGTCGTTGAACAAGATTACATTTCCACCAACAATGTAATAGAGTTTCCTTTGGACCACATCCCTATTAGTAAATGTGATTGTTCTTTTTTTTCATAATGACATTGTAACAGGGGTGAGAAGAATATCGGTATTGTTTGGATTTGCATTTCTTTCATGCAGAGAGATATGTTATTTGTCATTTTTACTTTTCTTCTAAGAAGTTCTCTTTAAGTCACTATCCCATATATTAATAGGGCTCTTGTTGATTTGAGCTTTTATTTGATCTCTAAATATGGGTTAGTTATGTAAATCCTGGTCTAATGCTTAGTTAGTAAATATCTCCTTCCATTCTATTCTCTTTCTATATATCCTGCTAATTTTTTCCTTTGCCATGAAGAAACTCTTAAGTATGATGCAACTCTATTCACCCAGAAAAAGTGATATTACACCATTCATAAGGAAATGGAAAGACTTGGAACAAACCTATATTAAGTGAAGAATGTCAGACTCAAAGCAATATAGGTTGCCCGATTTCCCTCATTTGTTGTATTAGAATGTGCCTCTAATTCTACAACTTAACACACTTGGATGGTAAAAGAGAAAACATTACATTTGGACATGATAAATTACATGGGATTCTAAACATTTATACAGTGAGATCAAAGGAGGATGCCCTTTGAAGAGGATCACAAAGGATCAATAGCTATATGAATATTATCATATAAAATAATGTTCATCAAATTGATCTCCAAGAAATGATAATGAGAGTTTTTTTTATTATTTTGCTTTTTCCATCTGAATTCGGGTGCTGTTATTTCGTTTTAATTTCTGCACCTTTGGTCTTATATATAAGTTTGGAAAGGGCAAGGGAAACACAGAAAAGGTGGGACAAAGTGTAAACAAATGTAGCAGTGCCACTCAATAGACACTACCTTGTAAATGAACTATACAACTTAGGGGGGAGGGGGGTTGAAAGGGAAAAACTGGGACAACATGTGGGAAGAGGTGACATTGTTGAAAAAGAAATGTGCTCATTATCTGACTTATGTAATTGGATCCCTTCTGTATATCATCTTTACAAACTAAAAATGGACCTCATTAACAGGCCAGATTAGTTATATTAATATTAAATAAGATTGGCTTTAAATTAAAATTGGTATAAAGGTAAAAAGAGACTAAAAAGGACATTAAATGTTGATGAAGGAAACTCTCTATCAGAGGGATATAACAATGCTAGATATCAATGCCCTGAATCCTAGATCTCTCAAATTCATCAGACAAATACTACTTCCCCTAAAAATATGCATACATCCAAACACATTGTTGGTTGCTTGAACACATCATTCTTACCTCTGGACGGGCCATCCAGGTCAAAATCTAGCAAAAAATCAAAACCAAATACTTGTTTTGACAAGCTATACCTAACAGCTCATGGAACGTTCTCCAAAATAGATCATATCTTATATCAGAAAGAAAATCTGTGAAAATTCAAAAATAAAAATGAAATTACTCCCTATATCCTGTTAGACGACAATGGGACCAAATTACATCTCATCATCAAAAGGCATCACAAAAAATTCTGAAACTCAGAGACTGAGTAACACATTTCCAAATCATCAGTGAGTCACTGAAGACATATGGAGGGAAGTTCCAACGTTTATGGAATTCAGTGGAAGTGAACAGACAAAATACTACCTCCTCTGGGACACAAGAACACAGGCAATACTCAGGAAAATTTATAGATTTGAGTATGTACATCAACAAATTAGAACAATCTTAAATCAGCACTAATAATGAACCACTAGGTCCTTGAAAAACAGGAACAAGCCAATTCAAAAACTGGTAGATAGAAATTATACAAATTAGATAAAGAAATAAATGAATCAGTCTCAAAAAACATACAATCATAATTGACTTTTATATACCAGTAGCTCAAAAATTCGCCCAATGAATGTAAATGTAGCTATTTTCAGAGATAGACTCAACCAGCTCAAACCAGTGAACAAAACATACTTGTAAGATTCTAAGAAACGATATTTTGTTTGCCTTTTTAAAATAAATTTACCCTGTTATTAAGTTGATTTATAGAGGTATTACAATTACATGAGTCAAGTAATGTATACATTTCCTTTTATGAAATGTCTTCAGTTCCCTCATATTTTCCCATTCCCTCACTTCTTTCCCCACCCATGTGTTAAATAGTTCACTTTCATCAATGTTCAAGAAACTTCACTGCTTCATTTTTTCCCCCTTTCCCTAAAGCTTTGTGCCCACCCCCACCTTCCTGATGACATAGAATGAATATACCATGCATAAGGTAAAGAAGACAGAATCATCACAAACTATAAATAACAACAACATACAGTAAACAAAAAACAGACTCTTCTGTTTCCATACCTCATAATTTGTTTCAGGATGTTTATCATGTTATATAAATGTAATTGTTTTTATAATAAAGTCAATTCAGGGATTAAAGTGTGATAAAATTATAATTTTCTTTATATTTAGTATTGCTTTTATTTTACATTAATGTTGTAAGTAACACAATTCAAATCCTAGTGATATTTGAAGGTTCAGGTATAAAGCTAAATACTCAGAAGATCTAATAGTTCCATTTTTGGCAAACAAACTGAAAAACAGGCATGTTTTATCCTCAGGAATGTCATTATTTCATATGCAAAAAGTAATTTTACCTACATTTTCTCTTATATGATAACATATTTTCTGCTAATCAGAGAGATACAAAAAGATTTTTAATTATGATATGAAAAATGCATCGACATGAGTGAATGAAATCAGGGAGTAGATGGCTCAGAGCGGGGTGGTTCTGTTAAATATTCTCATTATTTTGAATGATCTGGTGTTTCTATGTGTGTGGAATTATTAATGTATTTTATGTCTGGACAAGAAAGTTTGATTAATAGATCATTGTCTGATACCCAATGTCTGGAACCTAACCTGAGTCAGAGTGGTAAGTATGTGTGTGTGTGAGAGAGAGAGAGAGAGAGAGTGTGGGTGTGTGTATGTGTGTGGGTGTGGGTGTCTGTCTGTCTGCCTGCAAGTCTGGATTTAGAAGGAAATATCTTATTTCCCTGAGGGTATATACTTAATTCTATTAGGTATACTCCATTAGTGACAGCAAATAAAGTTAATTAACTTTTTGTGCCATATATTTATGATTGCATGAACAAACTAAAAATTTTGTTTGGGGTATGAGTTTGTAAGAGGTCAGCTGAAAGTATAAACATTTGGAATCTTGAGAAAGATATCAATGGCAATCATTTCAGTGTAGATAAATTTTGACAACACTTGCAGTGATAGATAATCTGATATCAAAATTCAATATTTATTGATTTCCATAGCTACACTATTCTATAAATTTGTAGGAAAACAAGTAAAATTATGGAATCATAAAAGTAATGTGATTATTTATTGCAAACTGTTTTACAGTTAGGCCCTGATTGTAAGCGCTAGGATCAACAAAAAAAAACACACAATATACAACATGGAGTTAGATATTTTATAATGAAGCACATTTTAATATACTCCACATTGTTAGAAAGACTAGAACTTTGGGTTAGTTTGATAACATACCATAATAAGTGATATTGTCCACTTATTAAGCAGAAAGGCTTACTCAGATGTACAAGATTGAATGTTTCCGTGTATGTTCAGCTGGTTTTATTGCTTTGGGGGCCAGTGACAAGACAATGTCAAGGAGGGGAGTATGTCAAAGAGAAATGTTTTTTACCTAGAATGATTAAAAGATAGAAGAAGAAAGAAGATGAGAGTCTATTTTCCCATGAGTTTCACTCTGAATAACTTAATCTACAGAAGAACTATTTAGGTATGCTCCACAGTCTGGCAGGAATTGGAATGTCATTTTTCTTTAACACATAGGTCTTTCTGGGGTATTCTAAATTCAAATGGCAACATCTTCATCAATGATAATAACTTGTCTAGGAGTGGAAGCCAATAGATATTTCTGTAAATTCTAATCAGATCTCAGCAGACTAAATATTTTAGGGAATTCCTATTAAAAATTTTTCTTTCAGACTGACTGGGTCTTCATAATGTGTATCTGTGTGTTTATATGTGTGTGTTTGAATATACTAATAAAACAATGTCCCAGATAAAAGTATTAGTATGGCCTTTTGTTTTTCTTCTCATACTATGAAAGCCTTTCACAATTCCCAATCAAATCCCATCCAAGATTCAAACATTAATGCTGTCCCAAAATTTCTTTATGCTAACCTAAGTACATCCATCTCATTTCAGATGGCCATGGTATAGGAAAATTTTAAGTCTTCCAATTACGTTGTCACCAAGGAAACAATGTACAATATTTCTTTTAAAAATACTTAGTGTGTAGAACATGTTAGCCAGAAAATTGAAGGAGTATACATTATAGAATTAAATTTAAATATTAATCACATAAATGGATATTCTTTATCCCCAACTCAGAGCCTTTTTAAACTCCATAATTGCTCAACTCATCTTTTACCATCTTCCATGAAGTCAGTCCTTGCTGTAAACAAACCAGATGTGGTGAACAAATTAACATGTACACCATTGTTACATGCTGCTGTTCTAAAACATGGAAGTGAAAGAACATTTAATGCCTGTGAAGAGCTGATTCTAGGGATTATGGAAAGTGATTACTTTGTACCATAAATAGAAAAATCCACAGATGTTTCAAGTTGTGTTTTGTTGTTAGCATTTGTGAGATATATTTTGGAAAGCACAATGAATGAAAGCAGGCTATTTTGTAAAACTTTGCTGGCTGACACAATTACTGAAATGTTTCAAATGAGAAAACAGACAATAGGGTGGGTAAGATGTGGTATGCAGCTTTAAATACAGACAAGCAAAACAAATAATGGGATTTTTTTTTTCCTTAACAAATGCTTTCTGGTTATATTGTGCTATACACTATAATGATGAAATAATCATTTCTTTGGAAAAGTAAGGAGAAAACACTGTCACCTGTTGAATTTCTTTTTAAAGCGAATGTTAAATGTCAAGGTCAAAGAAATTTAAATGCCTTAATAAAATATTATCAAGTATTATTTTCATTTTTGATAAAAAGTTAAAACAAACTGACAGACTGTTCGTCCATTAAGATTTATAAGTTTCCTGCTATATATTTCCTATTGTTCCTCTTTTTTGGTGGGTGATATATATATATATATATATATATGTATATATATATATATATATTTTTTTTTTTTTTGGAATGGCAACCTGCTCTTAACCATTACCCACAAAATTTTTGCTGTCATAGAATCAGAGAGTTTTGTTGTTGTTGTTGCTGTTTTTTGTTTATTTGGTCATTCATGGGGCTTGAACTCTGGGCCTCGGCACTGGTCCTACACTCTTCAGCTCAAGGTGAGTGCTCTACCACTTGAGCCAAAGTGCCAATTCTGGTTTTCTAGTGGCTTATTGGAGATAAGAGTCTCACCGACTTTTCTGCCTGGGCTGTCTTTGAACTGAGGTCATCATATCTCTGCCTCCTGAGTAGCTAGGATTACAAGCATGAGCCACCAGTGCTCAGAGAGTTTTATTTTATTAAATTAAGACAATAGTAGGCTCATTTTATGCCAACTCAAAATATAAACACCAATGACATTTTTCCCTAAAAAAAAAACACATAAAAAAATCATGAGATTCGGGGGAAGATGGCAGAGGAGAAGCTGAAGGCTAAACAAGGTCTCCCATAGAAAGCATTTAAGTATTCCAGTGAACAGTCTTCGGCTACAGAGACACACCAAGTATTTCATCTCAATACAGAGAGTTTGGACAGAGAAGGAAAATCCAAGCAAGGAAACAAATCTGAACACATGCAGCTAGCCATGGCTGCAGTGGCAGAGTTGGTAGCAGAGACAATCTTGGCAGCCATAACTACAGAGGGAATAGCGGACAAAGGCACCAGATGTGGCGGGCAAGCGGATTCTACCCAACACAAGCAAGAACTGATAAGGAGCAGATATCTTCATCCTGCAGATCACAGATCAGAAACTGCCCAGGAACAATACTCTAGCATGAGTAGAACCCTGATCTCCTCATTCCTTCTCAGGGAGCAGAGGAGGGAAGGCTGCATGTTCCCTACCACTGGAGATCTCTGTCATTGATACTAACAAAAGCCAGGCTGAGCAACTAGCTCCAACTCAGGCCTTGGAAGAAAACAAAAGAGTCATTTAGCAGGTCACAGGAACCTTACCTGACCTGCCAGGTTCAGCTCCACCCATGGGAAAGTCAACTAGCCCAGACAGAGAAAAATCTGCCCCCTGAGGAGTGACTTTCATCACTGGGTAAACAGAGCCAGAGGCTGCCCCACCCTACAGCAGCCTAGACAACAATTAAAACTCAGTAAACATAAACCCTGAGAATGGCTCCAAGATGGGCTCTCTGAGAGTCTCAGGAGCTAGCCCAACAAGGAAAAGCTACTGATTGCTGAAAGGCCTCAACTCTACCCATAACCTAGTCTTATCACAGCATCTCCAATCTAGAGGAAACTCCCATCTCCCTCTTTTGGGATACTCAAAGCAAATCTACCTCCCACTGAACTAGCCTGGGAGGAGGATCACAAAACAATGGGTTAGGCAAAGCATTTTTCTGCCTGTTCAAACAAACTGACTTAAGAAAACAATCAAGCCACAGGAAAACCAAACACCACAAGCAGACCAGAGACTCCACCAAGAGACTGGTAATGGACACGGGAGATACACAATAGTACCATTGCCCCCATCCCCCCACCAAAAAAAAAAATCAAAGAACTCTTTTTTTTAATTTAATTTTATTTTTTATAGTGAGAATACAGTACAGAGGAGTTACAATTACATGGGCAAGATAACGAGTATATTTCTTATCAAGCATTGTTGCCTCCTTGTTTCCCCTTCCCATCCCTTCCCTTACTTCTCCCCTCCCTTCACCTATCCTCCCCTAACCCCCACCAAAGGTGTTAAGTTCGTTTTTCGACATAATGAATTGTACATCTCATTGTTGCAATCAAAAAACTCTTATTTGAACCTTTTTAAAAAAATTTTAATTTTTAAAATTGTTTTCTATTAATTTTATTTTCCTCCCATAATTTTTATTTTAGGTGTATACGTGTGAGTGTGTGTGTGTGTGTGTGTGTGTGTGTGTGTGTGTGTGTGCATGTGTGTGTGTGTGTGTGTGTGTGTGTGTGTTTATCTCTTCTGAACTTTTGGTCTTTTTAAGTATTCTTTTCATTTTTTTCTGATTCGGTACAGGATGATAGATAAGCATCTAGCTTTAGTTTTCTATGAGTGATTAACCAGTTTTGCCAGCATTTTACTGAAGAGGCTGTCTTTCTTCCATTCTATTTTTTATCTCCTTTATCAAAGATTAGGTGCCTATTGGTCTGTAGGCTCATTTCTGGGTTTTCAATTCTATTCCATTGGTCCTGAGTTCTGTTCTTGTGCCAGTGCCAAGCTGTTTTGTTTGCTAATGCTTTGTAGTAGAGTTTGAAATTTGGTATTGATATTACTCCAGCACTGTTTTTTCTGTTAAGGATTGTTTATGCTATTCATTGCCTTTTATCCTTCCATATGACTTTTTGGATTGCCTCTTCTATTTCCTTGAAGAATGAGATTGAAATATTGATTGGTATTTCATTGAATTTGTAGATAGCCTTGGGAAGTTTTGCCATTTTCACGATGTTAATTCTTCCAATCCAGGATCAAGGGAGTTTTTTCACTTTCTAAGTTCTGTTTTGATTTCCTTTTTCAGGTTTTTAAAGTTTTCATCATGGAGATCCTTTACTTCTTTGGTTAAGTTAATTCATTGCTATTCTATTTTTTGTGGGGTTATTAAGAATGGAGTTGCTTTTCTGATTTCAGCCACTCTTTTCTCATTGTTGGCGTACAGAAAAGCCATTGATTTTTGAGGGTTAATTTTATACCCTGATACATTGCCATAGTTTTGAATCAGCATGAGTAATTTGGGAGTGGAGTCCATGGGATTCTTTAAATACAAGATCATGTCATCTGCAAAGAGAGAGAGTTTTACTTCATCTTCCACTGTTTGGATCTCTTTTATGTTTTCATCTTTTCTTATTGCTGTAGCTAGGCATGCTAATAGTAAATTGAAGAGAAGTGGAGAGAGTGGACGTCCTTGTCTCGTTTCTGAGTTATGAGGAAATGTCTTTACTTTTTGACAATTTAGTATAATTCTGGCTGCAGGTTTGTCATATACAGCCTTTATTTTATTGAGGAATATTCCCTGGATTCCTAGTTTATGCAGAAACTTCATCATAAAATCATGTTAATTAATTGATTTGCGTATATTGAACCAGCTTTGCTTCCCTGAACTGAATCTTGTTTGATCATGGTATGTAATTTTTTGGATGAATTGTTGAATTGTTTGGCGAAAATTTTGTTGAGAAGTTTGGCATCAATGTTCATCAAAGTAATGGGTGTGTAATTCTCTTTCTTTGATGAGTTCCTGCCTGGTTTTGGGATGAGGGTTATGATGGCTTCATAGAACTAGTTTGGTAGTGAACTTTCTCTTTCAGTTTCATTGAAGAGTTGGAGGAGTATTGGTATGAGCTCTGCTTTGAAAACCTTGTAGAATTCTGCTGTAAATCAATGTGGTTCTGGGCTTTTCTAAGAACAGAGGTCTCTTACTGCTTTTTCTATTTCAATGCTTGATATGGGCCTGTTAAGATGGTTTAACTCATTTGCTCCTTTTCAGTTGTTGCTGGTGTTGAGTAGAATCTGCTCACCCACTGTGTCTGGTGCCTTTGTCCTGGACCCCCTCTGTTGTATGTATGGCAGAGTGACTATGGCCGCCACCAAAGCTGCCTCAGCCATGGCTACAGCAACTGCTCAGATCTGTCTCCTTCCCTGGATTTTCCCTCTCTAGCCAAACTCTGTACTGTGATGGCACACAGTGTGATACTCTAGCCTAGTACTGTTCGCTGGAACACTAAAACTGCTTTCTGTGAGAGAGATTGTTTAGCCTCCAGGTTCTCCTCCATCATTCTCCTCCACTTCTCATAAACATTTTCTTATTACAAGATTATTCTAGATTAGCTATATTATGATTGATAATGACCAAGATTGACAGAAAGGTGAAGGAAAATTGTCTACACTTCCATGAGGTTCTGACTTGTGTTTCAAATGTTATAAAAGCTCTCCATGAGAAATCTAGCAGCTGCATTTCTAAATAGTCTTTGCTTGCTTACAATTTCTGATAATGTTTCAATTGAAGTACTTCTCCTTAGAGTCCCATACCATTCAATGATGCGGTATTATATCTTTATTACATCTTGAAGATAGCTCTTGGTGATTAAATTTGTGCTTTTCAAATTAGCTCTCGCAATTCCATCCACAAAATGCAGACAAAAATTATCTGAAATAAATTTGTATCTGTTGATAGTGAATATATTTTATTTTCCACTACAAACATAGAATATAGTAAAAATTTTCAGAGAAATTACACTGCACTAGGTTGTGGGCAGATTCTAATGAAAATAATATACTGTGTTTATGTAGAGAATTTGAGCATCCAAAATTTTAGTATGCCTGTGGTCCTAAAACTAATACTTTACTTATATTGAGTGACAAATACAACTTGCTATATGTACAGTTTTCCTAGTATGTTTTTAATATATATTTTATTGTAAAGATACTGTACAGAGGGGTTACAGTTGCATAAGTAAGGTAATGAGTACATTTCTTATTGAGCATTGTTACCACCTCCTTTGTATTTCCCCTACTCTTCCTTACCTTCACACATCCACAACACCTCTGTCCACCTCCCTCTAATAGTATCTTGCAAATCTCATTGTTACAATGGGACAACCTGTATCCTTTCCTTGTGTCTTAAATGAAGAAATGCTGGCTTGTTTCATGCTGATTCTACTTGTGTAGACACACTTAAAAACACTTTCCAAGTCCAAAATCACATAAATGAAATGCACATCATCTTTTGTCAGTTGATATAATTGTGTTCTACACATTTATTGACAGGTTACAAATTATTCTTAAATTTTAATACATAAAAAAACGTTCTTTTTTTCTTATTTTAGTAGCCAGGACATCAGCACGACCTCAGTCAGCATTTCTCACTTTAGACTTTTCATATGGGTTAGTTAAATTTTGACCTGTGCTCCCGTCTTCTGGGGAGTCACTCATCTGCTTAGGAATTGATGCTGGCTGTTGGAAAAGAGCCCAAGGACGGATGCCATTTAAAGCCTTATAACTTTATTCTTAATAATCCTACTACTTTGGCTGTTGAGAGTGTCTACAAGAGCAAGCATTCCATGGGGAGCAGGGAGACACCATATGACCTATACTTATTTAGATTTCTGAGTGACTTGCTATCACTTGTACTGCATTTTTTCAAGTCGAATCTCTCTAAACCTACCAGTTGTAAGAGATAAGAGGAGTGGTAAAAGAACTCTTAGAGACAAATATATCTTCAACACATTTGTTACCAAGCATTCTGTCAAAGGTATATTCAACAACTAGTGAAACTTTTGTTGGCTATATCTATGTGTCTTTCTCCATTTGTGAATGTGTACATGTGTGTACATATGTATGTATTTGTGGGTATAGTAACATTCATGTGTACATATATGGGCCTATATATGCATATGTAAATAAATATACATATATAAATATATGTGCATATAAATATATATCAGGTGTTCAGTGATTTAATCTACAGTTCCCAGCACATTGTGCTTATCACAAAGTGTACATCATAAACTGCTCTTAAGGATCTGTGTTATATGAGGGATATCCTTTGTACTTACTTCCCCCATTACCTTGTTTTTCATCCCTGTGAATAACTTCAGCCTACTTTCATTAGGATAGCTTTGTTTTTGTTACTTACTGATAATAAAAGTAAAAGGTTGCTTGTAAAGAAAAAGAACTTTTAGGTCCCAAGCTAAAAGTATCTTATCAGTCTCAATGATTCATATGAGATAAAATTTATAATAGTACTTAAAGTGAAAAGGAATTCCTAGATCTGTTGTTTTGCCATTTAGAATGGCAAAGAATAATTTCACGTCACTGTTATAACTCTTAAAGAATGCAAGGGTAAGTGATGGTCCCTACCATGTCCCCACAAAACCAGTGGATACTGACGGATAATAGTAGACCAGCAGAAAATCTAAGTAGCAGACATAGAGCATGAAAGAGAAAGAGCAGAAATGAGAGAGTGCAAGAGAGGGAAAAATATCATAATACTTAAAGTGCATAACAGATAAACGAGTTGTATGAGAATATTCATACTGCTATATTGAGACTCTACATGTACATTTGAAGGTAGTTGATGTATGATAACTCATCAACATAAAATATAAAGTGATTTTGATAAAAAATAAAAATGACTCAGAAGAAATTATAAATGCAAAAACAGTCTTCACAGAAGCAAACTCTCAGAAATATTTCTTGACTTTGAAAAGGATAAATTGGCTGCAGTTAGTATAAATTTAGAAGTATGACAATTCACAAAAATATAAAAATATGTTTACATTTTTCATTATATAACCCAAAGGAGAAAGCAAATATTGTTCACATAATTTTTTAAATCACAGTTTCTCAGGTGCTGGGAAGGTGGCTCAGTGGTAGAGTGCTTGACTTGCATGAATGAGGTCTTGAATTTCATTCCTTAGCACGACATAAGCAGAAAAAATGAAAGTGGTGCTATGGCTCAAGTGGTAACACTAGCCGTGAGCTGAAGAACTGAGGGACAGTACCCAAGACCCAGAGTTCAAGCCCCACAACCAACAAAACCAAAGCAAAAAAACAAAAACAAAACAAAACACAGTTTCTCAAGTTTGTGGCCTCAATTCTGTAATACCACTACTTCAGCCTAAGGTTAAGATTTTAGGTGTGGACATTTATCAACACTACTGATTCAGACTCTACTTGATAAAAATTTTAATCAGTATTTTGTTTTTAGTTTTGCTCTTTGTAAATTCACATGCACCTATGAAAAATGGTGTGGCCATCCCAATAATATTCTCAAAGTACCTCTTAATGACGACTCACAAAATGTTTTATTATATTACAAGGAAAAAATGCTATGAAGAAAAAAAATAATTAAATATTAATGACTACTAAAATAAAAAACAAAACAATTACCAGGGTTTTCAGTATTTGAAGTGTACATAGTAGATTTTACTATTTTCTCATATTCCTGTACATGTAAAACTGGATAAAGCTATGAGTAGCCTTTAAATTTACCCACTAAGATTACTATTTATAGTTCATCTCATCATTTATATGTGGCTTATATAATTATTTGTTCATCATTAACATATAACGTAAGGGAGCCCTAAAGATTTAACAGAAACTGTGTACTTTAAATCTTAACTCTTCACTCTGCTTCTTTAAACAGTCTTTGCAACTTCTCATTAGTAAAGTTTCTATAAACTCTGAAATGTACATACTTACTAGTACATGCTACTAGAAATATTATATACTTTACCAAAAAATTTTATGACCTGCCAAACAGTCTTAATTTTTTCATATATAAGCAAATCCCAAAAATAAACATATTTAAATCATTAAAACTTTTAACAAACCTTAACATTTGCTGCAATGATCACTATGACAGGTGCCTTGTGTAGAATAATTGAATTCCTCTTCCTACACATCTCATGAACAACAAATACCTGGAATTATTTTGTTTTTGCCATGTCAATCTTGACTTTACTCTTAAATGTGTGCTTATGTAAGAAATAAATGGTTCTAAAATTTCACAATTCTTTTGAACTTACTTTTTGTTGAATTGTCTAGTTTAAGAAAATCAATTACACTTTATATATACAATAATGTTCTGTGCTCAATTTGGCTGCACATACACTAAAATTGGAACATACAGAGAAGATTAACATGGTCCCTGCAAAAGGATGACACGCAAATTAGTGAATCATTCCATACTTTTACAACAACAGATGCTTGAAGGGATGTGGCCAGAAGGGAAGCCTACTGCATTCTTGGTGGGAGTGTAAACTTGTTCATCCACTTTGGAAAGCAGTTTGCAGGTTCCTCAAAAGACTCCACATAGAGCTCCCCTATTACACAGCAATCCCACTTTTGGGCATTCCCCTAAATGATTAGAAACAAGTCCATACTAAAACAACCACCACAACAATGTTTATTGTAGCATTATTTGCCATAGCTAAGATATGAAACCAACTCCGATGTCCCTCAGTAGAAGAATGATCTAGAAAACATTCTGTGTGTGTGTGTGTGTGTGTGTGTGTGTGTGTGTGTGTATGAGAATGTACACTTACACAACCACTTTGGAAATCAGTCTGGTGAGTCCTCAGAAAGCTAAATATTGACCTTCCTTATGGCCCATTCATACCACTTCTAGGCATCTATTCTGAACAACAGGTACTAATATTCAAGGACCCATGCACCTCCATGCTTATTGCAGCACGGTTCACAATAGCCAGGATATGAAAAAAAACCATATGTACCACCAGAGATGAGTAGATCCAAAAACTGTGGTAACTATACACAATGGAATATTTTCCATCCTTTAGAAAGGACAAAAATAATGGCATTATTAAGGAAATCAATCAAGCTACAGGAAATCATATTGAGCGAGGTAAGCCAAAAGCAAAGAGACGAACGGCACATGGTCTCCATGATAAGTGGATTTTAAATTCAAAATGTAAGGTGATATGAAAAAATTAACAACACTTAAGAAACCAAGAACTTCCACTCATCTGGTCGAATCACTACTAAATAACCCCATTTTGCTGATCATATGTGCACACTGAAGGGAAACCAGAGGACGACACAAGACTAGAGAGAATCAGGGAAAAACATACAATAGTGGGATCCATCAGCTGCACTGGACATTGACCAAAATAAACTAAGCAACTCCATGTCACTGAAGGGAGGGAGGGAACAAGTGGGAAAGAGGGAATAGCTGACGCTATACAAAACAAAAAATATACATATTTCAAAACAAAAGAAGTATATATATATATATATATATATATATATATATATATGAAATAACTCTATTGCAAAGCTCATAGAACTCATAAATGTTGTAGACTATGATAGACAATTTGCTCCATCAAAGTTAGAATGTGTTTGTGACTTTAACTAAGCATCACTATCCCACAATATTGTGAAATTTGGGAACTTATGTAACCATGTAATCACAATAAAAACATTTGAAAAAATGATGTAGGTGGAAAACTAAGTTGCTCTAAAAAACAAAAAAGGAAAATGTTCTGTGTGTATATGTGTGGACAAACACACACTCACACATATACCATATATATATATACATATATATGTCTATATATTAATTCTATGCCTCCACATCGCCCAATTTGTTAGGAAATGAAAAGTCTTGGAAAAAATTATATTAACTGATGTAAGCCAAGTCCAAAGAAACATAGGTCCCATGGTATCCCTTATTTGCAATAACTAGTATATGTCTGGGATAAGCAGAAATGTTGAAAAGCTTTGTGTATATGACTAAATAAGTTGATGTTAAGCTAAGTGACCCCCAAGATAGAGACACAATTTTTTTTCTTTCTTGCTGTTGTTTCTGACATATTTATAATGTACAACGTGATTTTTTTTTGTTTTTTATACGTTCCTCCCCAACAGTATAACCCTCGTTTTCACTTTATTTGATGTTGGTGCACCTGCATCTTGTATATACACTTCTCTAATTTGGGAAGGGAAAGGGAAAGAAACAACATGCTTAAATAGGAATGCAGTTTGACCCATTGTATAACAATAGATGCACAAGACATTATTTTGAAAAACGAACTTTACAATTTAGGCTGGGGACATTGGGTGGGGCTTGGGGTTGTGAGGAGTGTACTTGTGGAGGTGGTAGGAAAGGAATGGTGGGGGAAAAACAAAGGAGGAGGTAACAAAGCTTGACAGGAAATGTACTTATTACTTTGCTCATGTTATTGTAACCCCTTTTGTACATTATTTTTACAAAAAAATGTATAAAAATGTTTTGAGATGGAAGAGTTTATTTTGCCTATTTTACCCATATATTATCATTAACAAAGAAATTAATGCAAATCACTGATATGAAGATATTTTGAAAAAAGTGAGTGTGTGTGAATTCCTGCGTGTTAGCATGCTCAGAGTTTGAAATCAGGGCCTCAAGATCTCGCTACGTCTTGCTCTCTAGATTGATGAGCTACTATATAAGCTACATCTCCATTCCTGGCACTTTGCTAGTTCATTAAAATTTTTGAAAATAATCTCATGAATTTATTTTGCCCTGATTGGCTTCCAAATGTTATCCACAGATGTTAGCCTCTTGAGTAGGTATCTCGAGTAGTTAGGATTACAGGTGTGACAAACCAGCACAAGGCTTTCAGAATAATTTTAAAAGTAGAAGAAAATTTACTTCACAGAGGCCTGTTTTATCATCTCCTAGTTTTAAAGCATTTTGGAGTGATTATATGTGAATTTTTTCATTCTTGAATTCTTAAAATACAGTAAGTGATGATATTTAAAAGATTTAGTACTTTGTAAAACCTATACTGGAACTATGGGACAGAAGAAATTTGCCTCTCTTTGGACCATAATTTATAAGCTTAGCTCTGTGCATAATAACCCAATGTCACAAACACAGTCTGTGTTGAAGACAAAATGTAACAGAAAACAATCACCATGGAAAATAATTGCTATGCTATTATTTCTTGGACAATATGAATATTGAATTGAGAGTACCAGAGAATGGAGAGAATTTATTTACCTTTTGTGTATTGCTGAAAGACTTTTGGAAATTTGACTCATTTCCTTCCTCACTGTGTGTCTTGGGCCATGCTCTTAGTGCCTTTAATTACAATTTTTCCAAACACTAAAATGGTAATAACATTAGCATTATAGCAAATATTATCTTAAGAATTAAGGGTCCTTAGGATGATGAACTCTTTTCTCATTCTTGTAGAGGCATTATCAGATGAGAGGAACTGTATTTTTGTTTGCTTACTTTCATTTATTCTTCAGTTTGAAATCTGAACTACTTAAAACCGAAAGAAACCAAAATTAGACAGGCAGGCTTTGGAAAGAGCAATCAATGTAAAATAAAAGAAATACATATAGCTATGTAAAAGGCCTAACTAAATTGTTATATAGTTTCAAGCATAAACAGAAAATGATTTAAGCAATATCAAGTTATTGAAAATGTTAATGAGTTGCTTAATTTTTTCCTTTTTACTACCTTGAATTAATTATTTTTGTATAGAGAGATTAAAAATGAGATTAACAAGATACTTGATTAAAAATGGACAAAAGTTCAAATAGACATGTTTTCCATAAACCCCTCTATATCACCAGTGGGTTTACACAGTTGTGTTTAATATAACTTCTGTGCTGGCTTAATGCATTGTGAGCAGAAGTCATTAGAGAAATGTAATTCAAAATTACTATGATACTACTTTATAATTATTATAACTCTTATCAAAAAAAATCAAAGGAACCAGGTGTGGTGGTAAAGGTTTGTCATTCCAAGCATTTAGGAGGTTGGATTTCAGTCTTAAGCCAGTCTGGGGTACTGAAGATAGTAAAAATTTGCCCTTTATTACCTTTTAAATAAAAGGTAATAATGTTGGTGAGAGTGTGAGGAAAAGGAAATTTTCTACACTCTTGGTCAAAATACAGGTTAGTATTCTCCTTGTAGAAAGTAGTATGAAGTTTTTTTTAAAGAAATCATAGTTGAAATACCATCTGACCCACCAATCATGTGATTATTTCTCCCCGGGTAACTCGTAATATATCTGTAGTTCATTGTTATTCACATTATTCACAACAGCCAAGATATAAATCGAAGTTCAGTGTTCAACTACACTAATAAAGCAACTCTGGTACATGCACAAATATCTTTTTCTGTTTCATCCTTAAAAGAACAAGAGACTTCTCCCATTAGCCACAACTTACAATGACCTGAAAGATGGATTCGAAATGAAGAAAAATGTTATGTTCTGATCTTTGTAAACACACACACACACACACACACACACACACACACACACACACACATACAATACTCAAACATTAAGACAGAATTTTTTTTTAAAAAAGTAAAGCAAAGTGGAACTTCTGGGGCATTTAGTTGAAAATGCATAAGATACTAGATATACATTATGACCAGGTTAGTGTACAACATGAGGATACAGGGGACAACATTGGCCTTACATAGGAATGAAGCTAAGTAAGTAGGAGTTGTTCTTCCTAGTAGTGGTTACTCTTTTAGTTGTTCTTCCTTCAATAATGGATGAGATGAATGTAATTCTTTAAGTATACCTGCCTATTTTCAGAAATAATAACAAACAATATAGCAATAATGTTGCACACTCAACATAGAACAAAATGTCAAATTAAAATACATGAGTTATCCTTGATGTAAACTAATTAATACAAATAAGGGAAACCATGGGACCTATGTTTCTTTAAGTCTGGCTTACTTCACTTAATATGATTTTTTCAAAGATCTTCCATTTCCTTACAAATGAGGTGGTCACATTCTTTGTGATGCAAGCATATTTTTCCACGTGTGTTTATCTGTAAGTGTGTATGTGTGTATGTGTGTGTGTGTGTCATTTTTGGTAAGTATTACTGTGATACATAGTAGTATCTTTACTGTGGCCTTGTTTGTGATCACCTGGTTATATGCCCAGAAGTGGGATTACTGGGTAATAGGGGAGCATTATTGTGTACATCAAGGATAATCTTATTAGATGAGCAGAATAGCTCAATAGCTATGTACATATGATCGTATAAGGTGATTCCAAGTTAAATGAACTCCAAGACATGTTCTTTGTTATTGTTGTTCTTAATGTACTATGTGATTTCTTTTTATCCTTTTGTGTTTTCCCCACCTATGATTAATCCCCTGTAGTCACTGTATTGGATTTTGATACCCTGGGTATTTTCAATATGTTGATCTGAACTAGGGAAGGGAAAGGGAAAAAAAAAAACTAAATGGTGAGACAAAGGACAAAGGGGGAACCTATGCAACAGTAGTACTCACAAGAAAATATTTTGTAAGTAAACTTGGGGGAGGGCATTGGGAGTGAAGAGGGAGAAAAATAGGGGTAATTTAGAAAAGAAATAAATTAATTACCTTACTTATGTAACTATATCCTATCTGTATATTACCTTGACAATAAAATTTAAATAAAAATAAAATAAAATATATGAGAGCAGCAATACAGGAGATGGGAGTGGGGGAAATACTGTAGTATCATAGAGCAGAACAGCTGTGGAAAGCAGTAATTTTACATTAACATAGCAAGTAATAAACTAGCATACAGATTTTCAGCTTCATGTCAATCATTAAAAAGGGAAAACAAAATGCACAATCAGCATACCAATAGAGATAAAATAGAAAACTAAACAATTAAGATGAAGCGATGACTTGGACCAAGAATAACAAATGACACAATTAGGAAACAAATAACAAGCTGCTGGGCTGGGAGGGTGGCTCAGTGGTAGAGTGCTTGCCTTGCATGCCTGAGGCCCTGGGTTCGATTCCTCAGCACCACATAAGCAAAAAGAAAAAAGGCAGAAGTAGTACTGTGTCTCAAGTGGTAGAGTACTATCCTTGAGCTGAAATGATGAGGCACAGCACCCAGGCCCAGAGTTCAGGCCCCATGATCAGACCCAAAAAATAAAAAAAAAACAAGCTGCTAAGTTTAAAAATAATCACCCTTAATTCTATTGACTTGCTTACATCACAATTTGTTAGAAGTATAATTCAAATCACAGTTTAATAGTATGTCATTTTAATAATAGTTTACTTATTATTGATTTCTTAATATTGACTGTTTAATATATAATTTTCATTTCAGCAGCTATAGAAAAGAAGAAAGTGAAAATAATTTTAATAATATATTTAATAAATTGTAAAATTGAGAAGCACTAGAATTTAAACAAATAACATATCATTATTGCTTCATTTCTGTGAGTTAATTAATAATTCAAAGTGTATTCTACACTTAGCACTCATCTTAACATCAAATAATAAATTATTGCACATGACTCTTGGTATTAGTTGGAAGGGTTCATCACTGTGGTAAAATTCACACCACATAGTACACGAGGGTATGACCCCTCTCATATAGCTTAAATTGAGGAAATTTGATTTCTACATGCATGTTAAATTCTTGTCTAGGTGACATCTATAAAATTATTTACAATTATATAGATGAGGACTATTTCAGATAATACTTAAAGTCAAATTCATTAATTAAATTTTTATTATTCATACCAAATAAATATTTACAGAGAGACTGAATTTTTGAGTAGATGATGGTGTATGTGTGCCAGAATATACGTGTTAAGGCTTATTTTATATTCATGACATTGTTTCTAGAGTTGGATTTATTTGTCCATTACGGGTTAAGTGTATTATATTGGATCTATGAAAGTAAACTGAATGTTTATTCCATTAATCCTTTGTCTAATCCCTATATAAATTATCCATCTGTTTGAAGTAATGAAAATAACAACAGATAAAAGCAAGATAAATCAGTCTGTAGTAGACAAGTATTTACACCGTTATTTTGAAAGTTGGTCTTGTTTTACACTACAGAATATTCTTGGGAATATGTGCTCCAGGCTGGCCACAACTGAAGAATATTATGGTTTGATCTATCATAAGAGAAGGAAGGAAGGGGAAGCTTCCTTCCAAAAGTCTGATCCCAGGAATGTGATCTACTTTATGGTGCCTACTTGGAAATGAACATTTTTCACAGTCAACCTTGAAAAGCCATTTTGATAGACGACTTCTGTAAGTGGTTACAAAGCATTGTTGATGGCTTTGCAAGGATGCCTGATTGCCTCATTTTGAGACAATTAACAGGAATTTAGTCAGTTGTTCTTTGTATCTTTAGGAGAAAAACCCATTGACTCTAGGCCAGGGGATCACAGGGGCCCAGAGAAACTATTATCTTGAATAGTAATCCTTGACATCTAAAACAACACACACACACACACACACACACACACACACACACACACACACACACACTCCATTAAGCACAGCCAGGCAGGGTTGCTATCACAGCCTAGATGAAATCAGGCAAAAAACAGAAGCTGAGAGTCATTTAGCTGATAACTAATATATTTTTTATGAGGTAGACTCAAATGAGACTCCAAAGAGAGGATCAGAAAGACTGATCAGAGAGACTAAAATTGGTCACACAAAGATTGGAAAGTAGAATTCCTTGTAGAACAAATAAATCATAGAAAGCTGTGTATGTAAGAACAAGACAGAAGACCAAATTCCAGAAATGCACATTTTCTTAGAAGTCAGCTTAATCAATTATCAGTGCAAATCTTTGAATTCTTAAATATTTGACCACATGTGGGAGAGGTTGAAAAGAAAGAAAATTTCATCACTCTATTAGGAAGTCCAATATCACATTAGGAAGTAATCAAGCACAGATTTGTAATAAAAAGAGAAAACAATTATTCCAAATGAGGGTTTCATTTCTTTTGAAGTAAAAGTTCTTAAATTAGGTGCTAGCAATTATCATACAATTGATCCACTCCCCCAGATGAGTTGATAATTGACTGAAGTATTCCCACATGAAGGAAAAGAGAAAATTTACAAATGTCTGATGAAATGAGGTGAAGATGAAGTGTTCTAATAGTAATATCTGAGGTTTAGACACTGGTGAAGAGGTGGATTTTCTTTTCTAAAAAGCCCCCATTTTTACCTGGTGCAGTTCCTCACAGCTGAAATCCTAACTACTTAGGAAACTGAGATCTGAGGACTACAGTTCAAAGCCAGCGTGGGCAAGAAAGACCCTGAGACTCTTATTTCCATTTATCCACCAGAAAACCAGAAGTGGCACTGTCGCTCAAGTGGTAGAGCACTCAGCTTGAGTTGAAGAGTTCAGGGACAGTGCCCAAGCCCAGACTTCAAGCCCCTCAAACAACAACAACCAAAAATCTCTACTTTATGGACTACCTTCATCTCTTCCTAAGATTCAACAAAGGAGCCATTTATCACCCATTACATTTAAGTCCTAATCTAGCTACTGCAAATAGATTGATTTGGTATCTTATATAAAACGGTTCATATTTGCGGAAACAAATACCAGGAGTGGTAACTTTTTCCAGTCCTTGAACTCTGGGCCTGTGCCCTGAACATGGTTATGCTGGTAGCTTTCATGTGAGCTTGTTTGTTATTTATTGGATTACTGCCCATGAGGGGAATTACTGGGTCTTAAGGGAGATCTATATTTACTCTTTTCAGGAAACTCCGTACTGCATTCCACAGTGGTTGAACATGTTTAATTTCCCACCAACAGTGTAATGGAGTTCCCAATTGGCTACATCCATGCCAGCATTTGCTATTGTTAGTTTTCTTAGTAATGGCCATTCTAACGGACAAGGTAGAATCTGTCTTGTTTACTTATAGATTTTTATGCATCTTCTAGGTACAACAAACGAATGAATCCATGAAACCTATATTGCTCTGATTCTGCATTCCTTTCTCTTTTCTCTTAATATAATTTTCCCAAACCTTTCATTTTTCTTACCACTGGTGAAACGTAATCTTTCTGATGGGTGAATATAATTCCATTGTGTGAATGTGTGTGTGTGTGTGTGTGTGTGTGTGTGTGTGTGTTTGTGTGTGTAAGATGACTATAGGCCAATGAATTCATTTCTAAGCATGCTGTTTCATCTGTAATTTTGTAATACCATATTATAGTTGCATTGCTTTCTCTTCTACAGTGAAGAATATTGTTGGGATTTTGATGAGTATTGCATTGCCAATTGTTTAGGGGAAGTATTGCAGTTTTCAAAATGTTAATTCTTCCAACCAGAAATACTGAACGACTTTCTATTTCCTTGAATCTCCTTCAATTTCCCTTTTTATATTTTTTAAGTTTTCACATACAGGTCCTTCACAATTTTAGTTCAAGAATAATTCCTAGTTTTGTTGTTGTTGTTTTGTTTTGTTTAGATTTGATTTGATTTTGAGGCTAGTACATATGAGGTTGTTTTTGGATTTCAGCGTGGATCTTCCCATTGTTGGTAACAGAAAAACTACTGATTCTTGTAGTTTTTATATCCTGCGACAGTGCTGAAGGTTAGCATCACCTTTACTAACTTTAGGGAGGAATCTACAGGGTCCTTTAAATATAGGGTCATTTCATCTGTAAAAAGGGATAGTTTTACTTCTACCCTATTTTGATCTGCTTTATGTTTTTCTCTTGTCTATTGCTCTTGCAAGAAAGTCCACTACAATATTGAAGAGTAGTAGAGAGTGGACATCCTTTTCTCATTCCTCATGTTAATGTCTTCATGCTTCCACCCTTAGGTAAATGCTAATTATCTCTGTCATATACATACTCAGTTTAATATTGAGGAATGTTCCATGCATTTCTAGGTTCTTAGACCTTTTAATCATAATGGGGTATTAGAGCTTGTTAAAAGCTATTTCTACATCTCTATTGACTATCATGTGTTTCTTTTTTTTTTTAAATTTAATTTAATTTTATTTGTGAACATACTGTACAGAGGAGTTACAGTTACATGGGCAGGATAATGCGTACATTTCTTACCAAGCATTGCAGCCTCCTCCTTCTTGTCCAGGTTCTGCTGATGGTTTGTATTATGTTTATTGACAAGAATATTGAATCAAATCGTATCCAAGATGAATCCTATTTGATCATACCATATGATTTTTTGTTAGTTGCTGAAATTGTTTAGTGAGAATTTTATTAAGAAGTTCTGCATTAATGCTTATCAAAGAGTTTGGTTCATAGTTCTCTTTCTGTGGTGAGTCCCTATGTGATTTGAGGAGGAGTCTAATTCTAGCTTCTTAGAATGTGTTTGATAATGTGTCTCTCATAGATACTAGATGGACGCATCTTGGTTTTTGATACTACTATCTAATCTATGTCTTCTATTTGGAAATTTAAGTCCATTGATATTGAGAGTTCAGACAGAAATATCTGATAAGTTCTGTTATGTTATACACCTGTTGTTAGGAGCTGTGTCTCATCTACTCTTAACATATTTACCTTGTTCTCTGGTAGGGAGCATTTTATATAACCAGTTCCTCTTCTTCTTGATCTCCTCTATGTAGGATATATTTGATTATATTTTATCCTGATAATTTGATGGAAATACGTTGTTTAAAGTTTTCTTTGTCATGAAATATGTTTATATATCCTTTAAATGTAAAGGAGAGTTTGGCTTGGGACTGTATTCATGATGCTAGTTGTTTACCTTTAATGTTTGTCATATATAATGCCAGGCTTTTTTTTTTTTAATTTTATTTTATTTTAATTGAGAACATACTGTACAGAGGGGTTACAATTACATGGGCAGGAAAATGCATACATTTCTTACCAAGCATTGCAGCCCCCTCCTTTGTTTACCCTTCACCTCCCTTCCCAGCCTCCCCCCTCCCCCTCCACCCAATCATACCCCCCCTCCCCTCCCCCACCGACATTGTAAAGCTGGTTTTGACATGACATTTTGTACTTCTCATTGTTGCAACTTTTTACAATATCAGCTAAGAAATCTGTATTTATTCTGACTGTATATCCTTTATAAATAATCAATCTTTTCTCTATGGCATCTTTAAGAATCCTTTCCTCGATTTTTAATAATCCTCTAATGGATTATGATGTCATGGTGGATTGTTCAGTTCTAGAATTCTGTTTGGTTTCTACAGGCTTCTCTTCTCTGAATGAGCCTATCTCATGTTTGGCATGTTCTCTGCTAGAATTCTGCAATATGCTTCCCATCCATTTAGTTTCTTGCTCTTCTCCTTCTTGATACATATCTCCCCGAAATATGATCTTCTGAGTCTTGAAGTTCTGGCAAGATCATTTCTTATTTCTTGGATTTGTTCTAAATGATTATTTCCTCTTTCCTATTATATCTATTCTGTCTTTGACCCTGAGATTATCTTCTATGTCATCAATTTGCTGTGGAGACTTTCTACTTTGTTTTTGATTTCCCTGTCTTCTAATTGGTTATTTTTAGGGGTTATTAATTTTCAGAAGTGGCAGTTTGGTTATTCTCTTTCACTAATATACTCCCTCTATTTCCTTTTTGTTACTCCTTCCTCCTAAAATCTTGTTTTTTACATAAAATTATATCTTTATATATGCACATATAAACTCATTTGGAGGATTTAAGGTAAACTGCAACTTAATTAAAGATATACAGAGGATTATCAGGATGAACAAAAACGAGTATTTTTTGTTAACTTCTGAATTGAACTATCATTATTATTATGGTTAGGGTTAGGATACCAGACAGAATTAGAATTAGGGTTAGAGAAATGGCAAATTTAGGTTCAACACAGGATGACCTATTGCAACAATAATACTCACAACACTTTGTACTGAAAATGAACTTTACAGCTTGGGGAGAGAAGAGTGATGGAGATGGGAGAGGGAAGGGATACTTGGACAACAACAAAGAAGGGAGTAACAATGGTCAACAAGAAATGTACTCATTACCTTACACATTTAACTGTAATCCTTCTGTCAGCCTCATTACCTACTCAGGAAGCTGATTTCTGAGGACCGCAGTTCAAAGCCAGCCCAGGCAGGAAAGTCTGTGAGAATTTTATCTCCAATTAACTACCAGGAAACCAGAAAGGGGTGCTGTGGCTCAAGTGGTACAAGCGCACACCTTGAGCTAACGAACTCAGGGATTGTGCCCAGGCCCAGGGTTCAAGCCCCACGACCGACCAAAAAAAAAAAAAAAGAAGAAGAAAAGAAAGAAGTGTGTTAAATATTAAGTAAAGCTGAACTTTTTTAGGTTCTAGGAATTCAGGAAAATCTGGGATATTGGAAGTACAGTGTATTTCGTAATATCAGGATTTGAGATTAATGGGTATAATGATTCCTCTTATGGAACAAGATAGGTTCAGAGATAAGAGTGAGAAAATCTGTAGGGTTTAGGAAAACCTGCAATTTATTTCGAGGATTACAGTGAAATTTCAATTAGGATTGCACAAAACGAATATTTTTCATAAATTTTAGAATTGGGATACGATTAGTGGCAAGGATATGGTTAGGATTCCAGCCATAGTTAGGGTTAGAGTGAAGGAGAAAAAAAAATGAGGGTCAAATTGAAGGTAAATTTTAATATAAGACTGGTAAGAATTAGAATGAATGTGAACTAGAGTATTGCTATTAATATTAGAATCTACTTGCAATATTCAATATACCAGTTAAGATTAAGTTTAGAATTAGAAAATGACTAAGATATTGGAAAAAAATTGAAACCTATGTTTGGAAGGCTTATTTGAATCAAGTTAGGATGAATGAAAACTAGTGTAACACTAACTAGTTAGTGTTAGTATTAACATATAATTTGGATTAAAATCAGGGTCAGTATTTTGTTCTGATTATGATCAGTGTTATGAATAGGAAAGTTTTACTATAAAATTGAGTTTTCACTAACAAGTAGAAGCAAAAATGTGAGCGTGAATAATTAGAGCATTAACATTATATTTATTTCTCAGTGACCATTCTTGTAATGATTAATGAGGGTTTTCCAGCCAGGTATAGGTTGAGAGTTAGCGTTAAGTAAAGGACTAGATGATATGTAAATCTGAAATTGTTTTAGGATACAGTGGTTCAGGAAAAGGTAGGACTAATGGAAACTACAGTATTTTTCCTGGTAAGAGAATGTGAGGACAAGTAATATAATGGTTCATGTTAGGGAAGAAGATCACTTCAGAAGTAGAGTCAGGAAATTTGTTGGAATTAGGGAAAATTGAAACTCATTTCCAGAGTGCAAACTGGAATATTCATTACAATTAATATAAAACTAGAGTATTTTTAATGTTAATTTTAGACTATCAGTAGGTTGAAAATTAGGTTTCAGTTCCAGCTGGGCTTACTGTTAGCATTAGGGAAATGGAAAATTTAGGGTCAAACTGAAAGTAAATCTGTGACTAACAAGTCAAGATCAAATTAGGATGAATATGAAATAGGAAACTGCTAATAATATTAGAATTAGGGTATGATTAGTGTGAGGGTTATCATGAATGTTGTGTTAGAAAAATGGCACGATGTTGAGTAAAACTAGAAACTATTTTAAGAAAGATGAGTTGAATCAAGGACAGGATGTATAAATTTAATATACTTTTGTGGCTTTTAGAATCCAAAGGCAATTGGTTCTAGGGTTAGGGTTACTTTTCTAATTAATGAACTAATGAATTAAAGGCACAATTCTTTTTTTTTAATGTGTATAAGGTTTATTATCCTTATTTATTTAGTATTATACATATAACACTTCATTTATTACATTATATCACCTAGATTATATTTGCATATGGATTATTTTTTTTTAATTTTATTTTATTTGTGAACATACTGTACAGAGGGGTTACAATTACATGGGCAGGATAATGCATACATTTCTTACCAAGCATTGCAGCCTCCTCCTTTGTTTACCCTTCACCTCCCTTCCCAGCCTCCCCCCTCCCCCCAACCCAATCCTTCCCCCCCTACCCCCCACCGACATTGTAAAGCTCGTTTTTGACATGACAATTTGTACTTCTCATTGTTGCAACAGGTCCACCTGAATCCTTAAACGACTTGTTTGTCCCCATCTCCTCCACAAGTTATACTGACATCAAATATATTGAAAGTGGGGGTTATACTGTGGGGGAGGGACATACAAAGCAACAAAGAAATAATCTTATAAATGCGTTAGAAACACATGCATGAAAAAAAAAACATTAAAATACCTATCTAAGGGTTCATTTTCCTAATATCACATTATCTGTCTTTTTCCGCTTGACTCATACATATACTGGATATTCTTACAAACCAAGACAGTCACAATTTGGGGAAAAAAACAATTTTCTACATGAAAATGTGTCTTAAAATATTTTCCAACCAGGATTAAATAATAGTGAACAGGGTGTCATTCGTTAAAATTAGATAAGTTGATGATAAAACTTTCAAAAATATCCAAACACATAAATTGGAACTCAGATATGTTATTGGGAAAACAAATACTTGCTCTTGCTGGGAAATTTTGTGTGTGTGTGTGTGTGTGTGTGTGTGTGTGTGTGTGTGTGTGTGTGTGTGTGTGTGTGTGCACCCACCACAGGTCTTCAAATGAGGCCTGGGACCTGTCATTAGCTTATTCTGTGGAAGTATGGCACTAAACCACATAGCCACAGGCTTTCTTCTGGCTTTTTAGTAGTTATTTTGAGATACATATCTCATGGATTCTCCTGTCTGGACTTAATCTTCTGATCTCCAGAAATCCTTGGGTTAGTGTTACTGTGGGTGCTACCACAAAGTGACAGTTCATTAAACTGGGAGCAATATGGAAGTACTCATGCAATATATGTAGTAACCAGTTCATTAATGTGGGAGTAATAGGATCACATTACATTGCCTTCAAACACATTATTTCTGATGAGTTTAACTGAAGGCCAAAGCATAATCCAAACCTATTAGCCACACTGTATGAGGTAGCACATATTCATGGTGTAGAATATGTACAATGAATTAAATCCTGAATCAAAAGACTTTGATGGGTTTGCACCAAAGAAATAGAGTGTCATTGAAATGAAGTCAAGACTGGAGGCCTGTAGTGAGCAGGAGAGCATCTGCTTAGTGTTTGTCCAACCCCCAGGACCATAAAAACGTAGAAGAGAAAGTGCAAGAGAAAGAGGAAAGGAAAGGAGGAGGAAGTGGTAAGAGAGAAGAAAGGGCATAACAGGAGGGAGAAGAGGATCAGACAGGGAGAAAGTAGAGGTAGGAGAGAAGGAAGAGGGAAACAGGACCCTGGAGAAGAGGAGCAGGAAAGGAGGCAGGAAGAGGAAAATAAATGCAATATAACACCAAGAGTTGTTGGAAAACATTTTGCATAAGCGATCTGCATATGCATGGCAGGATTATTTTCTAATCAGAGAGACAGCTAGCACAGTGACAATATGGGTGATACCTGTTGCTCAGTCATTTTATTCTCTTTCTTCAGTGAGGAGTTCAGAAGAAATGCTGAGTTCGGTGTTTTACAGATATACTTCAGGAATTCTTTTTCATGATTCAAACAAGGGAAAGAACTAAATGCAACTTGCCTTAATTAAAAAAGAATAGAAGCTATATTTATTTGTATTACTATGCATGAAGAAATCCTGAAGATTTCTGGTTAATTTAGAGGGCCCCATGAAAAATATAGGACAAGAGGAAAGCAAAACTGTTTTTAAAGTATAATAGGTTATCATTGATGAAAAATTTTACTGGACATTTTTCGTTTTTCTTTTTGTTTTGTTTTTGTTTCTGTTTTTACCAGTTGTTCATTGCTCCAAGGCGGTGCCCTGGAGCCCTTTCCAAGTCACCACGTGAAACTCCATTTCTGTAGTTCCTGTGGGTGTGGGTGCCTCCTCAGGTCACCCGTTGAGATGTGTGGCCAACTCCTTTAAGTTGGATGTGCAGTGAGTGGATGTGTATGCATGCTCCCCAGCATTGCCAGATGAGCCCTGCCCACCCTTCCCACCTAACTTCCCAGTCTCAGTTGCTACATTTCACCCAGGAGCTGGCAGCCATGGGTCTGTAGTTGAGGCCACTGCTGCCCTCTCCTCCTCCAGCTGTGCTGGTACTGGTCTTCTGTGCTCCTGAGTGCCTGGCCCATCCTACGGAGACACTGTTCTGGGGTCACTCCCTGCCCCCATGAGTGCGGGGTGGGGGACACCATGTTTGTACACTGCACAGTCCATGAGTAAAGGAAGGCTGGGCATGAAGTCTGCCCCCTTGTGGCCAGGCAGCCCAGCCTTGGTTCACCTCATCAGTCTTTAAGGGGGTCTGGGTACTGGAGCCATGTGTTGGATACTCTGCCAGCTGGCTTGTGACAGCTGCAGCAGCTCAGCAACCTGGAGCCCCTTCAGCATCTCTGTGGACCTCCATTTTCTGGTCCTTGTGGACTCGGGTATAGGGCCAACCGAACATATGCCAATCAGTGCCAGAGAAGCCTGGACTTGCAGCACACCAGCTGTAGCACCGAGAGAATGAAGGCCCTCTTGCTTTGCTGTGTAGCCTCCTTCTTCGCCCTTCTGGCCCATATGGGCCTAGCTCTGGGTGCCATTCCAGGAATACTCCATTTGGAGGCAATGGGGTCACCCCCTACCCTCGTTGTTCTCCAAAGCAGGGGAACAGACATGGCCTTGGCAATGTAGGCTGCAGAGATAGAAGGCAAGGCTTAGCATCTACCCTGCCTTCCTCCCTGGCTTTGGCACCTGAGTCTGGGTTGCTTGGCTTGGTCACTAATGGAACCTTGTTGGCTACAGCCCACCGCAAAGGTCCTGCACCTGCTGCAGCAGCAATGCGGTGTCCTGGACCCCCTTAGGGTCCCCACATGGACCTCTGATGGGTCTACTTGGGCTGGGTGTGGGTTTCATCTCAGGATTCCCATTAGGAAGTGCCACACCCCTTCCTGGTACTGCGAGCAAGAAGTGCCACATATATCTACTTTCTAACATTTTCCTTTACTGAGATAAACAGAACTTAGAAATGGAAATAAGTTTTGTAAAAACAAAATATATAACCTATATCACTTCAACCTTCTAAATCATTTTAATATTTTTATATCCAGTAGGAATTCTATCTGTAATTACTTATTTTACATTTGAATGTAATGTATTTTGTGTTTATTTAACTATTCTAGTATAATTTCATTTGCACTACTTACAATTTTTTTCAAATTCTGAGATTCAATCACATGTTTATGGATAAGTGTTTTGTTGTACTTTTATTTCAGTTTTCCATTATGGCCTTATGATTACAAACAATAAGATCCATTCTTGCTGGTATAAAGTTCAATGATTTTGGACTAGAGACTCAAGGATATAGTATAACATATCATACAGTAATGTGTATCACTTTGTTTAATACTGCTCCATAAAATAATTAATAATTCAGGTGGCAGCCACATCATCTGGCATGCTGGTCGGTCTGGTGAAGTAGGATCCTAGTGGCAGCCTGCCCATAACGGGCCATTGCGGGCACCTCGCCTGGGGCTGTGGGAGAAGATCAGGGTGCACCTGCTGTTCAGCGAGGGCAGCAACCCGGCATCTGCTGTGTAAATGTCACAGTGTCACTGACTCACATCTAAAACATGCCTGCCCCGTGGGCTTGGGCCCTGAGGATCAGCCCCTGGGAGCACACACACACCGTGGGGCAGGGGCGCCTAACTAGGAAGGTGTGCAGACCAAACAGAAGCCACTCTGCAGATTGGCTGGTACAGTATTTATTCTCCGTAGAGTAGGGGGCAATTCTGCTCTGCTGTGGGGAGGAAACAAGAAAGACAGATCCAGGCAGGTGAAGCCAACTTTTTGTACTCAGGCTGGCAAGGAAACTTTCCTCCATGCACTTTCCAGCAGGCTCAGGAAGCCCTTCCATGCTCCTTGTCCATGGAGTAGCAGCCAGGGACACTCACGTCTGGTACTCCTGGCTGCTCTTTTGGGTTTGTTTGTTAATTTATACAGACAGCCCCTCCCTGAAACAGCAGAGGTATTCTGGGTACTGTAAAACGTTCTGAATCTGAGCATTCCCAATGTTTGGTTTTTGTATAGTTTCTTGTAAATGCTTTGTGAAATTTGTGTTTTAGGTGTTGAGGTGCGAGCGAAGGAGCCAGATTATGAACATAGTTTCCTACCAGTCTTTCATTTATAAATGAAAACATATTCTCTATAAAAATGCCTACCAGGAAATAACTTGAGAGGGGAAAAAAAGGCTGCTTTCTCATAAGATCAAAATGTGCTAGTTTTATATGCATGTTTTATGTGCTCAAAATACAATTAAGTAACTCACTCTCTAGGAACAATTGTCCAGAGCTAAGAATTAAGTGTCTGGGAGCTAGAGGCAGGGTGTTTGTGAGCTTTATCCAAACGGAGGGAAGAAAATAAAAATTCAATAATAACTTTGTAGAATCAAGGTGGCAATACAATATGAGAATCACAATTAACTTCTTTGCTATTTGGGCTCTTTTATTGTTCCATATGAATTTTTGGATTGCGTCTTTTATTTCATTGAAGAGTGACTTTGGGATATTTGTAGGTATCACATTGAATTTGGATATAGCCTTTGGCAGTATTGCCATTTTCATGATGTTATTCCTCCCAATCCAGGAGCATGGGAAGTTTCCCACTTCCATAGCTTTGCTTTAATTTTCTTTTTCAGGTTTTTAAAGTTCCCATCATAGATGTCCTTCACCTCTTAAGTTAACTCCTAGGTATTTTATTTTTGTGTGGCTCATAAAAAGGGGTTGCTTTCCTAATTTCAGCTGCACGCTTGTTGTTATTGGAATACAGGAAAGCCTTTATTTTCTGAGGGTTAATTGAATACTCTGCTAGTTTGCCAAAGTTTCTGATCAGCTCAAGTAACTTGGGAATGGAGTCCATGGGTTTCATTAAATACAAGACCATGTCACCTTCAAAGACGGAGTGTTTTACTTCATCTTTTGCTATTTGGATCCCTTTAAGATTGCATCTTATCTTATTGCCCCAGCTAGCTTTCTAATACTAAGTTGAAAAGTAGTGGAGAGAGCAAATATCCTTATCTTATTCCTGAAGTTATAAGAATGGGGTTTAACTTCTCACCATTAAGTATAATGCTGGCTGTAGGTTTGTCAATTCTTAGTAGAAAGAACAGCACTAGAGCAATATTAGTTCCAAATTTCAAACGCTACTAAAAAGCCATAGTGATAAGAACAGCTTGGTTCTGGCACAAGAACAGACTTGAGGACCAATGGAATCGGACTGAAGACTCAGAAATTAATCCCCTGACCGATAGCCACCCAATCTTTGACAAGGGATCTAAAAAAAGAGAATGGAAGAAAGACAGCCTTTTGAGTAAATGGTGTGGGCAAAAGTGGTTAAACACCTGTTAAACTAAAGCTGCACCCATATATATCACCCTGCACAAGAATCAACTCCAAATGGATCAAAGACCTCAAAATAAAAGGACACCATGAAAACACTACATGAAGGAATAGGATAAACTCTAGAGCTTTTTAGCACATACCTGAATTTTCTTAATAGAGAGCCAGATACAAAGAGTAAAGAAAAATAAGTTAAGAAATTCATTCCTTAATTCATCTCTTTATGAAACAAGTAATTTACTATTACAGGATGAGATGGAATTATAAATTCCAAGTGCTGATACAGTCTGTATGTAATAAACATATTACAATGGTCAAAAAAAAGAAATCAAAGAAAGGTTGGACAAATGGGATTGCATGAAACATGAGAGCTTCTGCAAGACAAAGTTCATAGATAGCAATATCAATAGAAAGCACACGTTCTGGGAGAAGATCTTCAAGAGGTATAAAACGGACAAGGTCTTATATCTAAAATGTACTTAGGACTCAAAAAATTAAATCCCCCAACATCAAATCCTCAGAAAAACAACTGCTCGATAATTAAGTGCGCTAAAATCTTAAAGAGAGACTTCTCTGAAGAGGAAATAAAAATGGCCATTAGATACATGAAGAAATGATCAACTATTCTAGTCAAAAAAGAAATGTAAATCAAGAGAATATTGCGATTGTACCTTACTCTAGTTAGAATGGCTATAATCAAGAAAATTTTTTTTCTGTTTATGTGGTGCTGAGGAATCGAACCCAGGGCCTCATGCATACAATGCAAAACACTCTACTCCTGAGCCACTTTCCCAGCCCCTAATCAAGAAATTTAATAACAACACGTTGGAGGGGATGTGGCTAAAACGGAACCCTATTTCATTGATGGTGGGAGAGTAAACTTGCTTAACCACTTTGGAAAGCAGTATGGAAGTTCTTCAAAAGACTCCATGTAAAGTTCCCCTATGTCCCAGCAATCGCACTTTTGGGCATTTAGGCATTTACCCAAATAATCACAAACAAAGTCATACCAAAGTTGCCTGTGCAACCATGTTTATGGAAACAACCTCGATGCTTCTCAGTTCATGAATGGATCAAGAAAATGTGATACATACACAAACACACACACACACACACACACACACAATGACACACACACAATGGAATTCTATGCCTCCATTAGAAAGAATGAGATTGTCACATTTGTTAGGAAATGGAAATATTATATTAAGTGAAGTAAGCCAGGCCCAAAGAAACATATGTCCCATGGTTTCCCTTGTTTGCAAGGACTAGTACATGTCTAGGACAAGCAGAGAAGATCAAAGGCTATGGACGTATAACCATATAAGGTGACATTAAGTGAAAGGACCCCAAGTCAGACACACAAGTGATTTTTTCTTTCTTGTTTTTGTTTTTAATATACTTATAATGTGCTATGTGCTTCTTTTGTAAGTTCATCCCCCCCATGGTATAATCCCTGTTTTCACTGTATTTGATTCCAGTGTTCTGCATCTTATATACATATTTTGTAATTTGGGAAGTGGAAAGGTTGTAGCAGAATGCAGAAATGGGGATGCAGGTTGACCCATTGTGATTATGAGATGTACAGGACACTGTGTCGAAAATGAATTAACAGTGTGGGGTAATGGTCAAGGAGGGAGAAGTTGGAGAGTTGGTAAGGGAAAGGGTAGTAGGAGAAAAACAAAGGAGGAGGTAACAATGCTCAATAGGAAAGGTACTCATTACCCTACTCATGTAACTGTAAACCCTCTGTATAGTATTTTTACAATAAAATATATAAAACGCTCTTCCTGGTATAGATTTCCACTGCTGCCCAGGGTATTGCATTTTTTGCCTTTTCTGGCTGTGGTTAGGTCCATCTGCCTAATGGATCAGTACTCTTCAAGGCTTCTTGGTCCTGAAGTGGGACTTGGATTATCCAGTGATGTTTGGAACTAGGCCAAGAACAGGACAAAACCACTTCCAGGGCATTGCTTCTTCATTCCTCCAGCCCCATGCAATTAGGATTGCAAGCAGAATTTCTCTGAATTCGACTCCAGAAAACAATCACTGAACCAAAAGGCAAGGTCACCAAACACCTCCCGTCCTCCCCCCAATTCCTCCTTTCTTCCTCCTTGGTAAAGTACAAAATAATTTTGCAGGTTTTGGCAAACACACAAATTGCCCACTACCTCCCCTTTTAAACTAGGTTTAAAGTCACTAAGTCATTTAAACTGATAATGCCGCACTCATTATTCTGGACAACAACTTCAGGTTGTTTGATGCTTTAATTTGTTGTTGTTGGTGGTGGTGGTAGGAGGGCCTCAACTCTGGGTCTAGCTGCTATACCTGATGAGCTTTTCAGCTCAAGGCTAGTGCACTACCACTTGAGCCACAGAGCCATTTCCACATTTTTCTGCTTATGTGGTGCTGAGGAATTGAACCCAGGACCTCATGTATTCAGGACAAGTACTCTACCACTGAGTCTCCTTCCCAGCCTTAATGCTTCAATTCTTTAAATTTTATTTTTGTCAGTCCTGGGGTTTAATCTCAGGGTGTTAACATATCCCTGAGTTCTTCAGCTCATTGGAGCCCTCTACCACTTGAGCCACAGTGCCAATTTCTGTTTTCAGATAAGCGTCTTTCAGATATTCCTGAGAGGGTTTGCTTTGATCAGTGAATTTTTAAATTATATTTCTTCTAGGTATTTATTGGAATATTGCAGTTTATCTGAAATTTAAAGTTTTCTGTAAAACTCTGTCTTCAACTATTCCAATAGTACTAAATATTACATTTACAATCTATTCTGTAGCAATACATTTTGAAATTATTATGTTTAGAAGAAAATCTTGTTGTTTGTAGAAAAATCCCATTAAAGTCCAAATGGGAAATATGCTCATTTCAGCAGCCTTGAGTCTCCTTCGTATTTATTTATTTATTTATCTATTTATTTGTGAAAATACCATATAGAAGGGTAACAATTACATGGGCAAGATAATGAGTAAATTACTCATCAAGCATTATTGCCTCCTTCTTTGTTTCCCCTTCCCATCTGTTCTCATCTGCCCATCCCCTCGTTGCTCTCCAGACACCCCTTTGCCATCCTCCACTCTCGGGGGCCAAGTTGTAAAGTTCGTTTTTCTTTTATTTTTTATTTGTTTATTTTTTTATAGTGAGAATACCAACAGACGAGTTACAATAACATGGGCAAAATAACGACTACATTTCTTATCAAGCACTGTTGCTGCCTCTTTGTTTCCCCTTCCCATCCCTTTCCATACTACCCATATATATATATATATATATATATACCACATTTTATTGATCCATGCATCCACTGAGGGGCGTCTGGTTTGGTTCCATATGTTAGCTATGATAAATAACGGTTCAATAAACATAATTGTGGTGGTAGCTTTAATATGGTCTTGTTTGTGACCATTTGGTAAATGCCCAAAAGTCGGATTGCTGGGTCATAGGGGAGCTCTATGTGGAATCTTTTGAGGAACCTCCATACTACTTTCCAAAGTGGTTGAACAAATTTACATGAACACAAACAATGCAATAAATTTCCCTTATGCCCACATCCCCTCTAGCATCTGTTGTTATTAGAGTTCTTCATTATAGCCATTCTAACTGGGGTGAGGTGGTATCTCAATGTTGTTTTGATTTGCATTTCTGTTATGGCTAGAGATGTTGAGCATTTCTTCATGTGTATATTGGCCATCCTTCTTTCATCTTCAGAGGAGTTTCTCTTTAAGTCTTTAGCCCACTTATTTATTTGGCAGTTTTTTTCTTTGAGGATTTGTTGTTGGGGGATTTAATTTTTTTGAGTTCCAGGTATATTTTAGATATGGGACCCTTGTCTGTTTTATGGTAGTGAATCTATGGGCTTTCAATTGATTTTGCTAGCTATGTCCTTTGCCATGCAGAAGCTCTGCAATTTCATGCTATCCCATTTGTCCAACATTTCTTTGATTTGTTGTAATTCTGGGTCTCTATTAAGAAAATTTAAGCCTGTGCAAAGGCTGTTTCCCCTATTCCATTCTTTAATGTTTTCAGAGTGTCTGTTTGACTCCGAGGTCTTTGACCCATTTGGAGTTCATTCTGGTGCAGGATGATATATAAAGATCTAGCTTTAGTTTTCTACATGTAGTTAACCAATATTGAAAACACCATTTACTGAGGAGATTGTGTCTCTTCCTTTCCAATTTTTTAGCTCTCTTATCGAACATTAGATGTCTATAGGCCTATAGATTCATTTCTGAGCTTTCATGTCTAGTCCATTGGTCCTATGGGCTATAATTGGGACAGTACCAAGCTGTTTTAATTACTATGGCTTTGTAGAAGAGTTTGAAATTTGGTATTGATATTCCTCCAGCACTGTTGTTTCCATTAAATATCGTTTTTGCTATTCAGGGTATTTTATTTTTCCATGTGAATTTTTGGATCACCTCTTCTTTTTACTAAAAGACTGAGGCTGCAATATTGATAGGTATCATATTGAATTTGTAGATAGAGTTGGGAAGTATTGCTATTGTCACGATGTTGATCTTTCCAATCCAGGAGCATGGGAGTTTTTGCCCCTTTCTAAGTCCGGTTTTGATTTCCTTTTTCAGGTTTTTAAAGTTTTCATCATTGAGGTCGTTTTTTCTTTGTTAAGTCCTAGGTATTTTAATTTTTGTGGGGCTATTACAAATGGAGTTGCTTTCCTGATTTCAATCATATTTTTCTCATTGTTGGCATACAGAAAAGCCATTGTTTTTTAAGGGTTAATTTTATACCCTGCTACTTTGTCAAAGTTTTGAATCAGCTTGAATAATTTGGGAGTGGAGTCCGTGGGATTCTTTAAATCCAAGTTCATGTAATCTGCAAAGAGGTAGAGATTCTTCTTTCCCTTTTTGGATTCCCTTTTATATTTGAATCTTATCTTATTGCTGTAGCTAGGCATTCTAATCCTAGTTTGAAGGGAAGTGGAGTGAGTGGACATCTTTATCTCATTCCTTAGTTAAGAGGAAATAACTTTATTTTTTCACCATTAAGTAAAATGCTGGAAGTAGGTTTGTCATATGCATCCTTTATTGTATTGAGGAATGTTCCCTGAATTCCTAATTTTTCCAGAACCTTCATCATAAAAGGGTGTTCTATCTTGTCAAATCCTTTTTCTGCATCTATTGAGGCAAACATGTGGTTCCTATCCTTGCTCTTGTTGATGTGATTTATTGTATTAATTGGTTTGCGTATATTGAAGCAGCTTTACATCCCTGAAATTAATCCTGTTTGATCATGTTGTATTATTTTTTTGGATGAATTGTGAAAGTCGATTCACCAAAATTTTGTTGAGAAGTTTTGCATTAATCTTCATCAAAGAAATGAGTCCCTGCCTAGTTTGGGGATGAGGTTTATGATGGCTTCATAAAATGAGTTTGGTAGTGAACTTTCTCTTTTAATTTCATTGAAAACTTGAAGAAGTATTGATGTGAGCTCTGCTTTGAAGGCCTTGTAGATTTCCGCTGTAAAACTATCTCGTCCCGGGCTTTTCTTAGATGGGAGGTCTCATTGCTATTTCTATTTCATTGCTTAATATGGGCCAATTAAGATGGTTTAACTCATCTTGGTTTAGTTTCATCATGTCTATATTTACTAGGAAACAGTACATTTCTAACAAGTTCTCAAACGTATTAGCCTAAAGCTTTGAGGAGTATTCCTTATAATATACTGAATCTTGGTTGTTTCTGTGGTGAAGTTTCCATTCTCATCTCTGAGTTTATTTATTTGAGTGTGTTTTCTTATTCTTCTAATAAGATTTGTTAAGGGTCTGTCAATTTGTTAATTTTTCAAAAACCAACTCTGTTTTGTTGATTCTATGCTTTTTGAATTCTAATTGATTTAATGTTAATTATTTCTTTCCATGTACTGGATTGGGGTTTATCTTTTCCAAGGAGGCTCTGATATCTCACTAAATTGTTGGTTTCAGATCACTCCAATTTGCTGATGCCTCTGAATACTGCATATGCTGTGTCCCAGAGGAGCTGTTATTGTGAGTGTTGATTTTTGTCGAATATTATAAACATTTGAATTTCATTTATGATCTCTTCCATGATTCACTGGTGATTCAACAGTGTGCTGTTCAGCCTCTATGTGTTACAGGACTTTCATTGGTGGCTTTTGGTGTGGGGTTCTAATTTTATTCCCTTGTGGTCTGAGAGAATGCAAGGTATAACTTCAATGTTTTTGGATTTGGACAAGTTTGCTTTGTGACCTAAATGTTGTCTATTTTGGAAAAAGTTCCCTGTGCTGCTGAGAAAAACGTGTATTCTGATGCTGCTGGGTGAAATATTCGGTAGATGTCTGTTAAATCTATGTGATCTATGTAGTTTTTTATATCCGTGGTTTCTCTGTTGATTTTTTGCCAAGTTGATATATCTAGTGGGGAGATTGTGTGTCCCAACAATTAATATCTTTGGATCTATAGGAGATGTGAGAAAAAGTACAGTTTCTGGGATAAATTTGGATGCTCTTGTGGGGAATAGATATTTAGAATTATAATATCCCCCTGAAGGAGAGATCCCTTAATAAGTATGTAGTGTCCTTCTTTATCTCTTCTCACCAATTTTAATTTGAAATCTATTTAACTGATATTAGGATTGCAACTCATTCCTGTTTATGAGGCCGTTTGCTTGTTAGATTTTGTTCTAGCCTTTCACTTTAAACATGTGTTTGTTTTCATGAGCACGTTGTGACTCCTGAATGCAGCAGACAGAAGGATTTTTTTAATCCAAATATACAGTCTAGGTTGCTTAATTGTATTGTTAAGTTCGTTAATGTTAGGAGAACTGAGAGACATTTGTTAGTTTTTGCCATTTTATGCACTTCTTGGGGGCTGCACCAACTGGGTTCTTCCTATGGTTCTTGGATTCTCAATTTGGGTGCAGCTTCTTACCCTTTATTGTGGTCCTGTTGGTTTTCTCTGTGTAGGACATCTTTAAGTAAATTTTATAAGGCTGGTTTGGTAGAGATATATTGTTTCACTTTTTCTTTGGTATGGAAAATTTTTATTTGTCCTTCAGGCATGAAGGAGAGTATAGGTGGGTACAGTATTCTTGGCTGATAGTTGTTTGTCTTTAGGGCATGGCATACATCATTCCAGGCTCTTCTTGCTTTAATTGTCTCTGCTGAGAAATCTGAGGTGATTCTAATTGGTTTCCCTTATAGGCGATTGATCTTTTCTCCTTGACAACTTTAAGGATCTTTTCCTTGGTCTGAATTGATTCTGTGGATATTATAATGTGGAGTTGTGATGTCTTGTTCTGGTCTGGTCTATTTTGGGTTCTAAAAACTTCTTGTATCTCTATAGGCCTATCTTTTTGCATGTTTGGGAAGGTAGCTCAGTGGTAGAGCGCTTGCCTTGCATGATTCAGGCCCTTGGTTCGATTCCTCAGCACCACATAAGCAAAATGAAAAAAGCTGGAACTGGTGCTGTGGCTCAAGTGATAAAGTACTAGCCTTGAGCTGAAGAGCTGAGGGACAGTGCCCAGGCACAGAGTTGAGGCCCTACGACCGGACCCCCCCCCAAAAAATCTAGCAAGCTTTTCATCCTACTGGTGTCTTGAGGCTTTCTGAGATTACTTGGTTCCACAAGTCAAAGGAAAAATGGGCAGTTTTAAACGCTCACCACAAAGACGCTCAAGGAATTGTAAAGAAGAGGAGGGTAGTACAGAAAGCCTTAGGAAAGGAACTGGGGGAAAATTGGTATCCTCTGGATAAGAAAGGATTTAAAAAGTAAGGATTGTTTTAAAATGTTTGTAAAGAAGACAAACCTCAGAAAGTTTAAGTATGTAGCAAATAGTATGAGTATGTCTTAAAATTGGAGTTTATGAGTACAGATGGTATAAAATTAAGTTAGCTGTTATATACAGAATCAAGATTGCTAGAGGAAAATATCAGGGCCTTTGGTACTGTTAATTTTGTTACTCACAATCAGACCTTGTAGACTGGTGTCCTTTGTAAAAGAGAGGATCAGCACAGTCCATCTATTAGTTCTGAGATTCCAATACTAAACTGTAAATATAGAAGACTGTTTCAATTAGGGGAACATGATTGGTCCCCGATGCTCTAGAAGAGGAGGGAATGAAGAGCCAAAGTAACTCCAACTTGAGATTAACCCCACCATCTTGTGCTAGGCTGCCCTCAGAGTAAGCCCAAGAGAGAGAGAAAAAAAAACACAGGTTGCCACCAATCCTGCCCACCCTTAAGAAAGCAGAACAGTTGCTCAAGTGTTCCAGGAACAGAACATACCAACAGTTCAGAAAAAGGGCAATATGTTTAGGGTGGACTCAAACCAATCATGTAACTGCTTGTGTGGAAATTCCCTAAACTTGTTTGTTCAATACTATAAAAGCTGTGCTGATTTTGTGCTTGGGGACTCTTACTGTCACCGGTTACCAGTGCATGGAGGACTAAGCTTGAGCTTACAAATAAATGACTCTTTTGCTGTTCGCATTGGTCATAGTCTCTGGTGGTCTTTTGGGGGTCCCAAGTCCGTACAACAGGGCTTGATATAAAATGTCTCTTCCCAGAGATTTGAATGTTGGCATTTATAGTTTAAATGATTTAGGGTAATTATTAACATCTCACACATGCTGAGGTTTTTATTTATACCTCTCTTTCACCCTTCCTTTCTTCCTCCCTTTCTTTCTTTTTTTCTTTTCCTTTCTTTCTTTCTTTCTTTCTTTCTTTCTTTCTTTCTTTCTTTCTTTCTTTCTTTCTTTCTTTCTTTCTTTCTTTCTTTCTTTCTTTCTTTCTTTCTTTCTTTCCTTCTTTCTTTCTTTCTTTCTTTCTTTCTTTCTTTCTTTCTTTCTTTCTTTCTTTCTTTCTTTCTTTCTTTCTTTCTTTCTTTCTTTCTTTCCTTCTTTCTTTGTTTCTTTCTTTCACTTCTTTCCTTCTGTACTTCCTTCTTTTCTTCCTTATCTCCTTCCTTCCTTCCTTCCTTCCTTCCTTCCTTTCTTCCTTCCTTCTTTCCTTCCTTCCCGTCCCTCCTTCTCCTTCTCTGCATTCTTTTCTTTCTTTCTTTTCTCTTTCTTTCTTTCTTCCCCTTTCTTTCCTCTTTTATGAAATGGGTATAAATTTAGATATTTTGTTTGCTGAACAAGTATTATACCATTAGAACAATCCTTTTTTTAATTTAGTTACTTTGCTCATAGGTTATCAATTTTGCTGAGGGCTGAACAGAGAGAGGCTAAGTTCCTCACCTATGTCTGCCAAGTAACAGGGATCACAAATGCATTCCAACTTGCCAGGCTTTAGGATAATATGAGAATCATATTACTTTCCCGGCACACTGGTTCTGAACTGAGATCCTCTCAAATTCTACCCCTTTAGTTAGTAATGTGAGCTCGAATAGCTTGCCCTCAGTATAGATTATCTAAATGAATGATTGAAGGTAATTTCACTTTAAACTCTTTTTTTGCCAGTTCAGGTACTGTTATAATTTTATTTCTATATACATTTTGTGTATATGTGCACATTACTTTTAAAATGTTGCTCTCTCTCACTTTTTTTTCTTTTTTCTTTTTGTTGGTCATGGGGCTTGAACTCCAGGCCTGGGTGCTGTCGCTAAGTTCTTTAGATCATGGCTAGCACTTTACCACTTGAACCACAGTGCCACTTACACTTTTTGGTGTTTAATTGGAGGCAAGAGTGTCACGGATTTCCTGCAAGGGCTAGCTTTGAACTACCATCTTCAGATTTCAGCTCTTGCATAGCTAGGATTACCGACATGAACCACTGGCTCCCAGCTAAAATGTTACTTATTTTAAGTTCTATGATTTATTGAGGGAACAGCATGAGTGTGTAGAAGGGAAACTTTCAAGTCATCTCTCTAAATAATTTCAGAGTTTCATTTTCATAATATTTATTTCAGTGATTAATAACAGAAGCTCCCAAAGTAACAGAATGATCCTTCATAGTCTCCTTCCCATAGGTATTATTGGAGGATGAGAGAAAACTAAGTATAAGGCAATATGTACTTGCAATTATAAAAAAAATTTGATGATACATAAAGAGCCATATTACACAGCGTGCTTTTCATTTCATAAAGAAAAGAATGTTATACAAGAATATTTATTGGCAGGCTTTTTCATCTGAAAAAAATATTATAAAAAAGCTGAAGGAGATCAGCAACCGTTTAAATGTGATATAACATTGGAGACTATAAGACATGAATTTATTCATTAAATATCTAGGAAATGTATCTGTTCACTAAATTTATTCATTGTACATTTTATTTTATTTACATGTCACTTAATATATAAATACATACAAGTGTGTGTGTGTATATATATATATATATATATATATATATATATATATATAACAGCAATATCTGTCCAGTGAATTGTAGAATTGTATGGTTAGGTAATTTCATCATGTCAAGTTCATCAAAAGGATGGACTTCCATAAACTTTAACAACCCTGCAACACCACTGCACATGCTAACTTAAGTGTTCACAATTGTAAGCCAGACCTGTGTTTTACCAAATCTTTGTATATAGTGTGTTATGTTTTTCATTTAAGCTTGACACAAAATGTGTTTGCCCTAGAAATAAATGATGGCATTATAACTACAGTAAGTTAGTGTAAATCTTTACATTGAACACATGTTAAGTATGAGTTGTTCTTGCTTTCCTTTTCTTATTTTATCTTTAGGAAATTGATTTCAGTTTTGATGTAGTGTTTGCCAGACAGGTACTCTATCACTGGAGTCACTCCACCAATCATTTCTTGTTTAAGTCACTTTTTACGTACAGAGTAACAATTTTTGCACCCAGCTCCAAAAGCAGGGACCATGATTCCATTCCAATATACTTACCTAGTAGATTGATATAGGTGATACTTTCCTTCCTAGCCTGATTCAGAACTGTGATCCTCTCAAATTTCTACCACTTTAGTTAATAGTGTATGCTCCAGTTCTGCCTACCTCTAGAAGATATGACAGAAGTAAATGATTACAGGTAATTTGAGTGAATCATTGGCTCATAGGTGATTTGATATTAAAATGTAGGGTAAGTTTGAAAGTATAATCACAGTAGTCAGATATTTTGCTAAGTAAATTTTGCTTCACATTAAAAAACATCTCGACCAGAATTCAGGAATTATTTTGCTGTCTGTCAACTTGTATGTCATCTGGGAAAATAAAATTAATATCTTCCATGCGTGGTAAAGATCTTTGAATGGTCTGATGTGCTGGTTCACATCTATAATCATGGTTAGCAATCAGAAATAAATAGATCACAATTTGAAAATAGCCTAACCAAAAATTAGGAAGTCTCAATCTCAACAAACTAGTGGATCATGTTGAATCATGCCATTAATCTCAACACCACAAGAGGCTAAGTCTCTGCACAGTACCTGTGTCACTTAGGTAACTGGCTCACTTGGAGGCAGTCACCTCTCCTGATGCAGAATCTGGGCTGAGATTTAGCCAAGAGGAGGGAAGAGTCTCCCCCACCTTCCCAGGGTGGACCTCCAGAATGCAGTGAATGTGCTTGCTTTCCTCCTCCAAATGGCTTGAGACGCCATGCTGCTGAGTGCTCATTATTTGATTCCAGTGACCTGTGGTAGACGTGTAAGGTAACAGTAAATTAAATTTCACGTTTGCCAATTGAGCTGTTCTTCACTGCCTGTGAGTTCAACTCACCAAGTGTCCATTTTTTGAGAGTTGAGAACACTCAGGTAGGGGAGAGCGGGAGGGTGAGTGAAAGAGAGGAGATATATATATAGAGAGGGAGAGAGAACAGAAAGGAAGGAAGGAAGGAAGGAAGGATGGAAGATGGAAAGAAAGAAAGAAAGAAAGAAAGAAAGAAAGAAAGAAAGAAAGAAAGAAAGAAAGAAAGAAAGAAAGAAAGGAAGAAGGAAAGAAGGAAAGAAAGAAAGAAAGAAAGAAAGAAAGAAAGAAAGAAAGAAAGAAAGAAAGAAAGAAAGAAAGAAAGAAAGACAGAAAGAAAGAAAGAAAGGAAGGAAGGAAGGAAGGAAGGAAGTAAAGAAAGGAAGGAAGGAAGGAAGAAAAAGAAAAGAAAAGAAAGATAATGATTGAGAATGAACGGTTTGGAATCAGGAGTTACATGTTACATGTCAGAGGTGCTACCTGTATTTAGTATTAGGTCTGCCCAAGCCATGCAGACCCAATGCAGACACTTCCCCTCTTCTTGGTTAACTTTCCATCCTTTATGTGTAACCTAGGTATCTGACATGCCTGGAGGCAGACACCTCCCCCTCCTACTAAGTCACAACCTGGTCAGCCTCTGGTCAAACTTTCCATTTGACCAGAGGAGATTCCCAGGCCCTGAGGTCACATCACAGCCAGAATTTTCCTCCACTAGGCCATATCTTATCCGGTCCTTGGCCTAGATATGTCCTGGCCCTAGGTTGGGTCAACCCTCTTTTTTTCACATGCCTCTCCACCATATATGGCATGGGCAGCAGTTCAGTAAATAAACTACTTTACCTGACTGAATACCATGCGGTGTTCTCTTCATTGGCTCCCGAATGAGACTTACCTTATTAATATACCTTACACTTCAGAGTTTCTAGTTATGAATTCATGGATATTTTTCTGACATATGTGAGATAAATATCTACAAAACATATGTACTAACTCAACGTTTAACAGTATAATTCTGCCTGGAATCTTTTTTTTCAATTTTTTAACTTTGAAAATAATGTACAGAGAAGTTGCAATTACATTTGCAAGATAATGAGTACATGTCTTATTAAGCATTGGTGCCTTCTCCTTTTTTTCCCCTATTCATCCCTTCCCATCTCCCACTTCCTCCTCCAAAGTTGTAAAGTTCGTTTTTTGACATAATGTGTTGTACATCTCATTGTTGCTATGGATCCACCTGTATCCTTATTTACATAATTTGTTTTTTCCCTTCCCCTCCACAAAGACTACCAACATCTGAATTTTTAATAGCAGCCTAATTAACCTTAACGTCTATGTTGTTTCCTTTGCTTTGTTTTGTTTTTAGCTTAAAGTAATCAAAGATTTGGTGGGACAATCTGAAAAGATCTCTGCCTTCATATTTTCGAATCACCCTGGGCTACAACATGTGTGCTAATAGGTCACATGATGGGACTTTGAAATACTAGAAAGCAGATACACATCACAAGGTCCATGGCTTTGGGATTTCTCAGATTCTTTTTTAAATGTAATTGTTACTAAGGTGTGTAGAGTGAGTTTACCATATCACAATTCATATAATGTGTACATTTGCCTTGTAGACAGTGCCATCCTTTCCTCAGCTTTCCCCCAGTTTTTGTTTGTTTTGTTGCTGTTGTTTGTTTTTGTTTTTGTGCCTAACCATCACTTTCAACTCAAGATTGGTTGCTGCACCTGAGTTTTTGTAATCAAGGCTACTCTACCTCTGGAGTCCCATCTCCCTTTATGGCTTTTTGGTTGTTAATTGGCGAGAAGAGTCACAGATTTTCTCACTCCTGCTGACTTTGAACTGTGATCATCAGCCTCCTGAGTAGCTGTGATTATAGGCCTGAGTCCCCAGTTTCCAGCTACTAACATGTTGGTTTCATGCTTCCCTGGTTGTGTTACAATTTTCCTCAACTCTTGGCACTAATACTACATATTGCCTGGCTCAAATCTGAACTGGGGGAACATGCTTTTATTTTGAGGAAGGCAGGAATAGGAAACTATAGGCCATAGGGACATATAGGCTAAACAAATCATTTGGAACATGACATAAAGACAAGTAAATTTATTGTCAGTTGACTGTGTCCTGTCTTTACTGTTAATTTTGCATGGCCTGTGAATGATGTTAGACACATCCAAATGGCCATTGGCAGAAATAAGGTTTCTCATCCTATTCTAAAAACAAAACAAAAAGCCACCAAAAATATTACGTATGAGTCCAGCAATTTCCTTGAATTACAGACCAATCTGCCCTAGTTTATGAAAAAATGTCCTTTATTCAAGTGCTGCTACTTTTTCTAACTACAAATATAATGAAAGCTGTAGTAGTCTGTAGCATTGTATACCACAGCTGTCATTTTAATTTACAAGAAATTCAGACTTTAAAATGTTTATTTATTTTTTTGACAGTTATGGGGCTTGGACTCAGGGCCTGGGCACTGTCCCTGAGACTCTGTGCTCAAGTTAGTTAGCATTCTACCAATTGAGCCAAAGAGTCACTTCTGTTTTATGAGTTGTTGATTGGAGATAGGAGTCTTATGGGGACTTTTCTTCCTGGGCTGGCATTGAACTGCGATCCTCAGATCTCAGCCTCATGACTAACTTGGATTACAGGCATGAGAGACTGGCACCTGGCTTTAAATACTCATTTTTAAAATGAATTGCTTGGTGCCTCTGGCTCACATATATAATCCTAGCTATAGTTAGGTTTACAGTTATGAGAAACAAACACTAGGTAAGTGTTGTTCATGATGGTTTGTATTGCCATGTTTTAATATTGTTTGTTTCTTATACTACAATGCTCTTATTTTTATTTTCACCTAGGTGGGGGAGATAAGTGCTAGCCAGTGTTGAACTTTCTTTGGATGAGTTGGAGCCATGTGGATGATCTTTCCTAGAATGGCATGGAATTGAAATCTTCCTGCTCTCAGCTCCCCATGGGCCTGGGATGATAGATGTATTCCATCACGCATAGCCAGGGGTTGGGAAGTATTGCAGGTAACCCTACACTGGTCTGGAACTGATGTCCCAAATACCTAGCTTTACAGGCAAAACCATGTTATATTCCATTTCACTTTGAATAGCTTATGTATATACTTAGAAAGTACAATGATAACACACTACATGTTAAATATATAAAATAGCCAATATAATTAGCAGGTTTATCTTCCTAAACATTCAAGCTAATTTATTTTGGTAACCTCCTGACTCTGTTAACTATTTTGGAATATACCATAAACACGAATACACTGACAATGTGCAGAATATTGGAAGTTGACAGAGATAGAAACAAGTTAGGTTATGTGTAGTAAATATATATTTATCTATTGCTCCTCTGAAGAATATTATCATATATTCACCATGGTAAAACCACCATATATTCACCATCACAATAATTTTCCTGCAGTGCAGAATTTCCCATTTCATAATCTGCCATCTTCATCTTTTTACATCTTTTTACATCATAAGTATGAATGATTTCCTGTTTATTATAATGTTTTGAAATTATTATATGATGGAATTAAAAATTTGTAGAGTCTACTGAAATTATCTCATTTTGTTTGGATTTGTGATGCTAAATCAATAAGACCATGGTTTCCTGAAATTTATGCTAACAGACTATATCACCAAATTATATTCTAATTACATCTTATTCTTGTATTTTTATATAGGGTTCTACTGTTGCTGTTTTATGATATAGAAATTTGTGAAGCTAGACTGAAACTTGCAACCCCACTGCCTCCAGTAACAATGTTTTATCACCAGGTTATGGAGGCTGATAAGTATAACTCTAACTAATCAGGAGTTTGAGACCTGAGATTTAGTTCAGACAGCCTGAGCATGAAATTTTATGAGTCTCTTCTCTCCAGTTCACTACAGAAAGCTTGCAGTGGAACTGTGGCATAATTGATAGATCACTACAGTTACCAGAAATATATTCGGGCTTGTCATATAGCCCCTGAATTCAAGACCTAAAACACAGATATGCACAACACACCCTCACACACATACACACACACTCCAACGCACATGGACACACACCTTCTCTGGCAATGTTGTATCTTAAATTCTTATCCAGAGATTAGGCAACAGGCCACTAATTTGTGGAGGTTTTTTTCCTGATTATTTTGAAGGAGGAGGATAGCTCATGGGACAAAGATGACAAGACTTTAGTAAGGAATTCTTTATAAACGACTAGCTTATAAAAAGAAACAAGAGCACAGTTTTTATATTTAAAGCATACATTCCTTCACCTATAGTATTTCTCTATAATAATCATTGAATTATGAGAAGACAATGCTGCACCTCTTCCCTCCTCCCCTTCCCCTCTGTCATAAAATATGACAAAAGTATCAAAAATACTCTCTTATCGTACAAGAATGTACATCTATAAAAAGGTCTGACAATATGTGTAAGGTTTATTTTTAAATACTTGTATGATTTTCCCACCTCTAAGTACTTACCTTTTTTCCAGATGACAGCACACTGGGGCTTCAAGGGCAAACAAGATTTGGAAACAAAAAACTAACAAAGTCCTAGGATGTAGATGTCAAAAATAGATGCAAGAAGTACATGGCAGGCTGAGAGGGCCCAGAGAGGAAAAATGATTTCTGTAGGATGAGATGAATAGTGACAAATAAGGCATGGATCTGACCTAGGAAATGTTCCTTTAGGTTGAGAGCATACTGATTCCCAGGCCTAGCTGAGGATATTGGGATTTGACAATGTTCACATATGCATAGAGTGATGTGGGAGGGGAGATTTCAGTCTCCAGTATGTCTTTGGGATGGTCTTATGTGAGCAAGCAGCTTAGATCATTGGGCTCTGAGAGATGACACTCTCTACCTCATAATGGAATAGAATATGGAACTCTGAGAGCCAGGCAACTGTAAGTGACAGTCAGCTCAAGCCAGCTCAAGTGGCCTGTAGCTCAGGAACAAGAAAGATATTCCTGTGTTGTTTGCAAAGTTCAAGAGACTCAGGTCTCAGGCATAAGAGGTGTTAGTGCTGCACTCAATGCTGTAGACCTTGGATCAGTGCCAAAACACGAATCCATTTTCTCAGGCCTTTTTTAAATTTTTTATTATAAAGATACTATACAGAGGGTTACAGTTACATGAGCAAGATAATGAGTACTCTTCCTATTAAGCATTGTTACCCCCTCCATCGTTTTCCCCCTACCATCCCTTCCCTACCTACCTTCCCCGAGGTTCTTTTTTTTTTTTCTTTAATAGTGATTAGGTGATTACATAATTTCCCAAATTTCACAGTATTGTGGAATAATGATGCTCATTTAAAGTCACAAGTTCATTCTAATTTTCCTGGAGCAAATTGTCTATCACAGTCTATAACATATAACGGTGTAACCATATACACCATACATGTGATCAGCAGTATGGGGATAATTAGTAGTGGTTCGACCAGATGAGTGGGAGTTCTTTGTTTCTTAAATCCTGTTAATTTTGTCATAACACCTAACATTTTGGATTTAGCATCCACTTATCAGGGAGACCATGTACCGTTTGTCTCTTTGCTCTTAGCTTACCTCGCTCAACATGATTCCTTCTAGCTCCATCCATTTCCCTGTAAAAGCCATTATTTTGTCATTTCTAATGGCTGCATAATATTCCATTGTGTGTAGATACCACTATTTTTGGATCCATTCATCTGTGGTGGGGCATCTGGGTTGTTTCCATATCCTAGCTATTGTAAACAGTGCTGCAATAAACATGGAGGTGCACGTGTCCTTGTATATTGGTTCCTGTTGTTGAGGGTAGATGCCTAGAAGTGGTATGATTGGGTCATAAGGGAGGTCAATCTTTAGCTTTCTAAGGACCCTCCAGACTGCTTTCCAAAGTGGTTGTATAAGTTTACATTTCCACCAGCAGTGTAATAGGGTTCCTCTTTCTCCACATCCCCTCCAGCATTTATCGTTGGCTGATTTGTGGATGTGGGACATTCTGACTGGGCTAAGGTGGTATCTGAGGGTTGTTAGTTGCATTTCCTTCACCACCAGGGATGATGAACATTTCATCATGTGTTTCTTTGCCATTTTTATTACTTCATCTGAGAAGTCCCTCTTTAGTTCCTTTGCCCATTTAATAATTGGTTTGTTTGGTTTGGGAGGGATTAGTTTCTTGGGTTCCCTGTATATATAGGATGTTGACCCCTTGTCTGATATATTGCTGGTAAATATTTTTTCCCAATTAGTTGGTTGTCTTTCTAGCTTGGTTGCGATAGATTTATCTGCGCAGAAGCTTTTTATTTTAAGGTAGTCCCATATGTCGAGTCCCTCTCCAATTTGTTGTGGCCCTGGGACTCTGTTCAGGAAGTTCCTTCCTGTGCCTATTAGTTCAAGGGTCTCTCCTACTCTGTCCTGCAGGAGTTTTAGAGATTCAGGTTTAATGTTAAGGTCTTTAATCGATTTTGAGTTGATGTTGGTTCATGGTGATAGGCTGGGGTCCACTTTTAGTTTTCTGCATGTGGCTGCCCAGTTTTCCCAGCACCAGTGGTTGAAGAGGCTGTGTTTCTTCCATTGTATGTCTTTGGCTCCTTTGTGGAATATCAGCTAGCTGTAGGCCTGTGGATTTATTTCTTGATATTCTGTTCTGTTCCATTGGTCTTTGGGTCAGTTTTTTTGCCAGTACCGTGCTGTTTTTGTCATTATAGCTCTGTAGTAGAGTTTGAAGTTCAGCATGGTTATCCCTCCCATGTTGTCTTTATTCCCTAGAATTGTTTTGGCTATTCTAGGTCTTTTGTTGTTCCATATGAATTTTTGGACTGTTTTCTGTATTTCAGTGATGTACATCACTGGGATTTTAATAGGAATTGCATTGAATTTGTATATTAATTTTGGAAGTATTACCATCTTTACTATATTAATTCGGACTATCCAAGAGCATGGGAGGTCTTGCCATTTCCTAGTGTCTTCTGCAATTTCTTTCTTTAACTTTTTATAATTTTCATTAAATAGTTCTTTTACCTCTTTGGTTAGGTTAATTCCTAAATATTTTATTTTTTTGAGAGGTTATTGTGAATGGGTTTGCTCCCTTTATTTCCCTCTCTTCTTGTACATTGTCAGTGTACAGGAAAGCAACTGATTTTTGTGGGTTTATTTTGTATCCTGCTATTTGCCGAAGTGATTTATGATTTCTAAGAGTTTGGGGATGGAGTTTTTGGGATCGTGAAGGTATAGTATCATGTCATCTGCAAAAAGGGGTAGTTTATTTCCCTGAAGAATGAGGTTGGAATTTTGACAGGTATCTTGTTGAGTTTGTAGATAGCCTTGAGAAGTATTGCCATTTTCACGATGTTAATCTTTCCAATCCAGGAGCATGGGAGGTCTTGCCATTTTCTAAGTTCTGTTTGAAGAGGCAATCCAAAAATTCATATGGAACAATAAAAGACCCTGAATAGCAAAAACGCTCCTCAACGGAAAGAACACTGCTGGAGGAATGTCAATACCAAATTTCAAACTCTACTATAAAGCCATAGTAATCAAAACATAAGAACAGACCTCAGGGCCAATGGAATAGAATTGAAAACCCAGAAATGAACCTATAGACCTATAGCCATCTAATCTTCGATAAGGGATCTAAAAAAATAGAATGGAAGAAAGACAGCCTCTTCAGTAAATGGTGCTGGCAAAATTGGTTAACTACTTGTAGAAAACTAAAGCTAGATCCTTATATATCACTATGCACCAGAATCAACTCCAAATGGTTCAAAGACCTCGGAGTCAAAGCAGACACTCTGAAAACATTACAGGATGAAATAGGAGAAACCGTAGGTCTCCTTGGCACAGGCCGAAATTTTCTTAATAGAGACCAAGAAACACAACAATTCAAAGAAAGTTTAGACAAATGGTATTGCAAGAAGTTGCAGAGCTTCTGCGTGGTAAAGGACATAGCTAGCAAGATCAATAGAAAGTTCACGGATTGGGAGAAGATCTTCACTAGCCATACAACAGACAGGGTTCTCATATCTAAAATATACTTGGAACTCAAAAAATTAAATTCCCCAACAACAAATCCTCAAAGAAACAATTGCCCAATAAATAAGTGGGCTAAAGACTTCAAGGGAAACATCTCTGAAGAAGAAAGAAGGATGGCCAATAGACACATGAAGAAATGCTCAACCTCCCTAGCCATAAAAGAAATACAAATCAAAACAACATTGAGATACCACCTCAATCCAGTTAGAATGGCAAAAATCAAGAACTCTAACAACAACAGATACTGGAGGGGATGTGGACAGAAGGGAACCTTACTTCATTGTTGGTGGGAGTGTAAACTTGTTCAACCACTTTGGAAAGCAGTATGGAGGTTCCTCAAAAGACTTCACATAGAGTTCCCCTATGACCCAGCAGTCACACTTTTGGGCATTTACCCAAATGTTTACGAACAAGGCCACACTAAAACTACCAGCACAACTATGTTTATTGCAGCATTATTTACCATAGCTAAGATATGGAACCAACCCAGATGCCCCTCAGTAGATGAATGGATCAAGAAAATGTGGTATATATACACAATGGAATTCTATGCCTCCATCAGAAAGAATGACATTGCCCCATTTGTTAGGAACTGGAAAGACTTGGAAAAAATTATATTAAGTGAAGTAAGCCAAGCCCAAAGAAACATAGGTCCCATGGTTCCCCTTATTTGCAATATCTAGTATATGTATGAGTCAAGCAATAAAGGTCAGATAATGTGATGTTAGGAAAATGAACCTTTAGATACGTATTTTAATGTTTTTTTTTCTTTCATGCATTTGTTTCTAACGCATTTATAAGATTATTTCTTTGTTGCTTTGTATGTCCCTCCCCCACAGTATAAGTCCTGCTTTCACTATATTTGATGTCGGTATAATTTTTGGAGGAGATGGGGAAAAACAAGTCGTTTAAGGATACAGGTGGACCTGTTGCAACAATGAGAAGTACAAGTTGTCATATCGAAAACGAACTTTAAAACTTTGGTGCGCTGCAGGGGGTGGGGAGAATTGGGTGGGTGGCAGGGAGGGAGGCTGGAAAGGGATGTTAAGGGTAAACAAATGAGGATGATAAGAAATGTACTCTTTAGCTTGCCCATGTAATTGTAACCCCTCTGTAGAGTATGTTGAAAAAAAATTAAAATTAAAATAAAAAAAGGGATAGTTTAACTTCTTCTTTTCCTATGCATATCCCTTTAATGTCTTTTTCTTGCCTTATTGCCCTGGCTAAGGTTTCCAGGACTATATTGGAGAGGAGTGGAGACAGTGAGCATCCTTGCCTTATTCCTGATTTTAGGAGAATTGGTTGTAGCTTTTCCCCATTAAGTATAATGTTGGCTATTGTTCTGCCATAAATGGCTTTTATTGTTTTTAGAAATGTTCCTTCTATTCATATTTTCTCCAGAGCTTTTAGCATGAATGAATGTTGAATTTTTATCAAAGGCCTTTTCTGCATCTGTGGCAATAATCATGTGATTCTTGACTTTGGCTCTGTTGATGTCTTTGATTACATTTATTGACTTACGTATGTTAAACCATCCCTACATCTCTGGGATGAAGCCTACCTGGTCATAGTGTATGATTTTTTATGTGTTTCTGGATTCTGTTAGCTAGAATCTTGTTAAGGATCTTTGTATCCGTGTTCATCAAGGAAATTGGACTGTAATTCTCCTTTTTTGGTTGGGTCTTTACCTGGTTTGGGGATGAGTGTGATATTGGCTTCATAGAATGAGTTTGGGATAGCTCCCTCCTTTGTTTCTCTGAAGATCTTGAGGAGTATGGGTATTAGTTCTTCTTTAAAGGTCTTATGGAATTCTGCTGTGAATCCATCTGATCCTGGGCTTTTTTTTTCATGGAAGACTTTTGATAGCATCCTGTATCTCATTGTAGGATATTGGCTTATTTAATTGGTTTACTTCTTCTTTGCTCAGTTTCGGCAACTTGTATTACTCTAAAAATGCATCCATTTCTGCTAGGTTTTCTTCCTTTAGACAGTATAACTTTTGAAAGTAGTCCGTATGATTGTTTGGATATCTTGGATTCGTGTTGTGATTTTTCCGGTGGCATCCATTATGCTGTTAATATGGGTTTCCTTTCTTCTTTTTTTAATTAATCTTGTTAACGGGCCATCAATTTTGTTTACTTTTTCAAAGAACCAGCTTTTTCTTTGGATTATTTTGGCTATAATTTTCTGATTTTCTAATTGGTTAATCTCTGCTCTTAATTTGGTTATCTGGCTTCATCTAGTAACTTTAAGTTCCATTTTTTCTTGTTTTTCTAGCTGTTTTAATAGCAACATGAGATTATTTACTTGGTCTGTCTCCATTCTCTTGATGTGGGCACTGAGGGTAATAAATTTGCTCCTCAGGATTGCTTTTTCTGTGTCCCACAAGTTTCTTTGTGAGGTGTTTTCATTTTCATTGAGTTGTAGGAAATGCTTTATTTCTTCTCTGATCTCTTCCATTACCCATGCATTGCTAAGGAGTCTGATGTTCAATTTCCATGTATTAGAGAAATTTCTGAGGTATGCTTTGTTATTGAGAACTAGCTTGATTCCACTGTGGTAAGATAGGATATAGGGGATTATGTTGATCCCTTTGTATTTGCTTAAGTTCCTTGCTTGAACTATGATATGGTCTATTTTGGAGAAAGTTCCATGAACTGCTGAGAAGAATGTGTACTGTGTTGTTTTAGGGTGAAATACTTGGTAGATGTCAGTTAATTCTGCTTGAAGTATGGACTCACTTAATTCGGTAGCTTCTTTGCCAATCCTCTGGTTGGTAGACCTGTCCTTTGGTGAGTGTGGTGTGTTAAAGTCTCCTAGTATTATCGTATTGGGTCTATTTTATTCTGTAAGTTTGAGAGTATTTGTTTAACATATCTGGGTGCACCAATATTTGGGGCATATAAGTTGATGATGGTAATATCCTCCTCTTGGATTATTCCCAGTATTAATATGTAGTGTCCATCCTTGTCTTTCTGTACTGATGCTAATGTAAAGATTATTTTGTCAGATATCAGGATAGCTACACCTGCTTTTTTACTGGGGGCATTTGATTGGTAGATCCTTTTCCAACCCTTTACTCTGAATTTGTATGTATGTTTGGCTGAGACGTGGGTCCCCTGAAGGCATCATGTTTTCTGATCTAGTCAGCAGTTCTTTTTCTTTTGATTGGCGATTTAAGGCCATTAATATTAAGAGAAAGTATACAGGGGTGCATTGTTGTCCCTGTCATTCCGTTTTCCTAAGTTTTTCTTCTTTCCTTTCCACCTGTGCTTGCTCAGTTAGACTTTGATTAATGCCTGTCTGGGTGCAGGTCCCCGTTACTGGTTGCTTTCTTCAGGTTGTGTCCCCCCTCTTAGTATTCTTTGAAATGCTGGCTTAATGTTTATGTATTCATTTAGTTTTTCTTTGCTATTAAAAATTTTCAGTTCCCCATCGAATGTGAATGCTAGCTTTGCCGGGTATATCAGTCTGGGTTGGCAGTTATTGGCTCTCAGGGCTCATATGGTGCTTTCCCAGGCCTTTCTTGTGTTCAGTGTTTGTGTGGAGAGATCTGTAGTGATTCAAATGTTTTCCCATTGTAGTATAGCTCCCTCTTCATTTTTGCTGCATGCAAGATTGTTTCCTTATTATTCAGATCTATCATTTTTACTATAATGTGTCTATAAATGTTTCTCCTAGGATCTTGCTTGTTGGGTGTTCTATATGCTTCTGTTATGTAGGTAAGATGTTCTTTTTTGAAGTGGGGAAAATTTTCACCAATTATCTTGTTGAATAGGTGTTGCATTCCCTTGCTCTGAAATTCCTCACCTTCATCCACTCCAATTATACGAAGGTTAAATTTCTTGGTATTATCTGCTTGCTCTTGAATTTCCCTTTGGCTTAATTTGAATGATTTTTCCATATCTGTCACTTTTTGATCCAGTTGGTGTATTCTGTCTTCTGTATCTGACACTCTACCTTCCATTTCGTTCACTCTGTTGACCATGGCTTCTATTGTGGTTTGGATGGAGGAAATGGATTCCTTTATAGATTCGATGTTGGTTCTCAAAGTACTGATCTCACCTCTTAATGAGGTATGTACTACCTTTAATTTGGCATTCATCTCACTTCTTACTGAGGATTGTGCAGCTTCTATTTTTGCATGTATCTTCTGTTTGACATCTTGTATCTCTTTTGATAGTTCATCCTTGTGCTCTTTCAATTTCTGATCTATTTCTTGCTTTATTTCTTGAGTCATTGCCTCCAGCAACCCTTGGAAGTAGCTTTTGTCTTCCATTCCTGCTTTGCTCCCACTGGGGCTCTCCCCTGCGTGTCTGCTGGCTATTGAGGATAGCTTGCTATCCTGGTTGATGATAAACCTTGTAATTTCTCTCTGTGATTTTCACATAGGGTGTTAAGGAGACTAATCTGCAATTTTGTTTTGGTGTGTCTGTCTTTGCTTGGTTGCTGATTCTGTATTGGTAGAGGGAGTCTGTTCCTGATCTGGTTTCTGTTGGGAGCCTACCTCCCGCTGCTGGTCTGACCTACTTAGGATTCTCGGCTCTCTGCTGTAGATCGCTGGCAATTCCCGCCTTTGGAAGGGTTGAGCAGCCTAGATAGACTCATGTTTGCTCCTACGGGTGCTCTTGGCAAGATCTGATGCTCTGGATGCACTCTCCCAGATGCTGGAGTCTGCTATGGGCTCCTGATATTTTTTTTTTGTTTGTTTTATTTTTTGGGGTGGTTGTGGGCTTGAACTCTAGGTTTGGGTGCTGTCCCTCAGCTCTTCAGCTCAAGGCTGGCACTCTACCATTTGAGCCACAGCACTACTTCTGACCCTTTTTGCTGATGTGATGCTGAGGAATCAGATCCAGGGCCTTATGTATCCAAAACTATCACTCTACTGCTGAGCTGCCTTACCAGCCTGAGCTCCTGCCTACTATCAGGTGTTGGTGGCCTGTGTTGCCCAATTCCCAGCCTAGAGTATATGGTTCGGTTTTGGTGGGGTTTGGGTTTCTCTTGTCCTGAGCCTCCAGGTCTTTTGTTGTCACAGGCATGCTTCCCAGTGGGTGTAGTTCCCTGTTTTTCTCCCCTCTGCTGAGGCACATGCTCAGCTTTTGACTTCAGTTGGGAGGAGTTGGTTGTGTTGTTCAGGTGCCGGATCCCCAGGCCTGGTTCTGGCGCCCCCACCTGGGTCGTGCCAGTTGGGCCTGTGCTGCTGTGTATACCACCTGGGTTATGCAGCCTGGGGTACACAGTTCAAATGTCTTCTACTGTTGGTTGTCTTGACCCAGGAGCACTGTTCCTAGATTGGGCTGTTAAGCTCCCTTCCAGGGCACACTCTTGCTCTAGCCTGGCCAGAGGAGTATGCTCCATGGGCTGGTGGAGCTCTCGAACAGTCCCCAGTTTTAGTGGGTCCTGTGGTGCGTGTTGGGGTAGGGAGTCTGAGTCAGGGTCTGGGGATTCCCTCCAGCTCTGGTCTCCCTTGAGGGCTACACTGTCCCCTGTGGGGTACTCACCCTAGAGCTAGTTGTTTCTGTGTGGTGTAGGTCATCAGTTGCTGGTGCAATGCGAGTTCAGTAGGGGTGGTTGTGGGCTGGGCTGGGCGGTGGTGGCCCTGTGTGATTCTCTTCTGTCTCTGTCTCTTTCGAAGCTGTCGGGTCTACAGTGTCCATGCTCAGGCAGCTTATTAGCGAGTTATCTGCATGCAGCTCCCTGTGTATCTGGGTCCCCTGGCAGCCCCCGCCGGGAGGACGCAATGGTAGGGTCTGACACCAGTGCCTCAGGCAGCTTCTGCACGTGTGACCTGCAGGCAGCCCCCTGTGTCTCCGACCCGGGCAGGCCCGCCGTGTCGTCACAATCGGCGTGTCTGACACCAGTACCTTAGGCAGCTTCTGTGCTATCTGCAGACTGCTCCCTTTGTCGAGCTGCCAGTGCTGGGTGGCTTTGGCGGGATGGAACCTCTCAGCTTGGATGGAGAGTGAGGGGTGGGTTTAGGATCTTCGTGGAGACTCCCGGCTGATAGGTTTCTCTGTTTGTGGTGATCAGCGGGTCTGCAAACCGGTACCTCAGGCTGCTACTCTGTGGGTGATCTGCAAGCCCCCTGTGTCTCTGGGATTCCAGCAGCCCCCGCTGGACCAGCTGGCCATGACTTGGCGTGCTCCCGCGCGCCCAGTGAAGGCTGGGGGAGGGGTCTTCGCTCTCCTCTGTTCTGAAATTCTTCTTTTCCTCTCTTTCTTTTTTGTTATTTTCCACCTCCTGTTTTTCTCTGAGTGTTCATCTTTTTGCTGTCGTTGGTCTCTTGAGGAGACTAAGTGTTGCAACTCGAACTCTCTTTTTGGTTGGGGAGAGCTGTGGCGTTTCCTTACTGCCTCGTCACCATCTTCTCTCAGGCCTTTTTATAAGAAGAAACCAAGGAAATCACAAGGCCACTCAGGCCAGGTATAATTATGACAGGAAACCTATTTAATCTCATCCTAGCCCACAGTACAACCTTCTTCTTGTGTGCTTTTATATGTGTATGCTGAGAAAATATCCACTCTATTACTCATTTTGAAGTGTACTCCCAATTCCATGTTTCCAAAATCCATTCTTTTTACCACCCCAGTGTGACAACGAGTCAGCCCAAACCCTGAATGTGCCTTATAATATAGGCAGCTGGGACTCAGGCTTGTTGGAAATGCTGGTAATGGAAATGGGCCCTGCCTACCAGAAAGGTGATCTTTTCTGTGTTGGAAACATCCTTTACCACTATAGAGTAAGAGACAATGGAGCAGTTGCTGGATATTGTTTTAAAAGTGAGTGTTCCTCTTTCAAACAGGGCTGATGAGACACCCTTGCAGATTATTGGAATACTTGGTACCTCTCTGAGACTGTTTCACTGGAGTCTCATCACAGGAGCTTGTCTTCAGACAAAGAAGTTCACTCCTCACCTAACTCCTTAAGACTGGGCTGCCAAAGCATTTCATTTGCCTCAGAAGCTAGTGGAGCCTTAGCAGTTTGCTTGCTGAGAGACTAAGATTAAAGGAATGAGCCAGTGGAACCCAGTGGCACCCAACATCCACCCTCACCTAGGAAACCACTATCTTGGAGGCCTTTGAAGGAATATAGACAGAAGAAAGAATGCAACTTGAGCTTGAATTCGGGGCCTGAGTGCTGTCCTGTTCGTAGCACTCTATAATTTGATCCCCAGGTCCAGGTTTGGCCTTCGGCTGGTTAATTGAAGTATTTTTAGAATTTTACAAATTCTGACTGTGTTCAAACTCTGATACTCAGATCTCACCCTCCTGGTTAGTAGGATTAGAGGCATGAGCCATTGTGAGCTTCTTTGGACAGATGTATATAAGCATCCTCACAGAATTTCCTTGAAATTGTGCAGACATATCTCCACTTTTTGTCTGTCATGCTTACATTACTCTGTGGGACTTATCCATTCCCAAGTGTGTCTTGTTAGTTCAGAAAAAGGAGAAGCACAGAGTTATTCTCCTTCTCTCCTCCCATTGGTACAGATCCTTCTACAGTAACTGGGAGGAAGATGAACAAGATGAAGAAGGAAGTGGATGTTGGGACAAAGAGAAGTTCTGTCCTTGAAAAAAATGGGTATCTTTGAAGTTTCTGATTCAAAGTCAACATTCTCTTTTGCACACCAGTTGTGATTTTCACCAGAGGGTTGAGGCTTGGCACTTCAGTGGATAGCAGATTACACATTGTGGATGCTGTTGTTGTTTTGGACTCTCATGGATGACAAGGAGGTCTGGGTATAAGAAGACAGATTCAGTTGGGAAACAAATTTCTCCTCCTATCCCAGGGAGAATTTTAGAGTATTGTATTTGAGAAATTGTGAGGAGCATCCTGCTTGCAGGAGTCTCTTTCCACCTCTGCCAGAAAAATGCTAGAGGCTAAGGATGTGGAGGGTGGGCTCTCATTTTCCTTGTCTGCCCACAGCATGGTTTGTTCCATCTTTCCTATGTGGATGGACTTCTAACATGATGATTTCTAAGAGCACAAGTACCATGACACCATGAAAGCACTTACACAGTATGTCAAGGTCAACATGCCCTCTTCAGACTTGCTCTTCTGCTCATATATTCTTCTGGAGCAGCTGGAGGAAAGCATGATACTTGAGATGGAACCTGGGTCTCTAGGTCTATGCCTGACTGGCCAAGAGCCCTTAGAACGCCCCAGCTTGGAAAAATATCCTTTTATTGATATTCTTTGCCAGGTAATATATGGTCTCCTTTTGCAAGAACTTGGAAGTAATCACTCATTAGAAACACCCTACCGTCTTATCAGGGTTCAGTCCAAACTCAAGTTCTACAGCTTCCCCCATTAGATCCTCATGAAAGTTTAGTCACACCTTAACTTCTATAGTTCTAAGACTCCTGAACCTATTTCCATGCTCAGGTTTGAATCACCGTAGAACAACTCCTGCAGAACTCCAGATAAAGAACCCATCAGTGATGTCACCTATGGTGACTGATAGAGATGGGAAGCCATAACTAATCTCGAGAAAGCATGTGAACATAGAGGGCTTTTTTTTTTAATTTGTGGAAAGGCCCAAACAAGTTTTGAGTTTTGTGGACATCTCACTGTTTCTGAACACCACATGTGATGCAGGTGCACCTGCACATTCAATCAAGGAAGAAGATGATCCAGAATGTCTCCCATTGATACTCACAATCCACCTAGATAGGTGCCAAACCAGTCAAAAAGACTCGTCTGGGTGTGCAGGGTAAATGTGTGCTAATGGAAAATGACCCAAGTCTATGTTCAGGAAAACCAATAAGAGAGGTCCAAAATCTAGATTCAATTGAGGAAAGAGAATCTTTCCTCACAGAATACCCAGACCAATCTGTCCTCCTTCAGGGGATCCAATTTCCAATTAAGAAATTAGAATCTGTCCCTCCTTGGACTCAGGAAGAAAATCCTGTCTTTAATGAGGAAGTAAATCCCTTTGAGGTCTCAGAGGCAGAATTTCTGCATGAAGGCAACTTAGAGGCCAATCTAGATTTAGAGATTCCATTCCCCCTTCCTGGAAAAATCTTTATTTTTCTTTTTGTTCTGATTGTTGTAAAGTGTTAATTCTATTTATTTTTCTAACTTTATTAAAATGTCAATGTTTTTGATATATTGTAGATTCATGAATCCTAAATATGTTTCTTTTTAAACCTACAATCTGAATCATCATGCATACGTATGCTGTTGGGGGGAAAACACAGAGTGACAGGGGGCTGTACAAGAGAGCCTACTGTGTATAAAGAGAACTGTTAAATGCACTGGGAGTGGCAAAGAAACCAGGCCATGCCTGGCTTGGGTGATAAGGTGGCTAGAAAAGGTCTTGGACAGCAGATAAGATGTCCTAGAATGCTATTCTGTCAATTGGGACAAATGACACAATACTTATAGTGGTATGTGGGACATTCTTCCAACAGTGAGTTCAAATATGTATATATTTTCTTTGTGCTTTGGGTAAAAATGGAAGAAAAATTTGGCTCCAGTAATATAAAAATCTACTTATGGTTGACATGTATACTGGAAAGTAAAAAATATCATTAATAGAAGAAAGAAGGCTTACATAGATGAACAAACACAAAATCAGGAAGGAAAATAACAGAATTAAATCAGTTGTATGTAAATACATGTTATATTTTGATGTTATATATAGTATATTATATAATATATAAAATTGAATATGATTTTTCAAATTACAAAGTATAAACATTTTAGTCTTGAGTAATTATTTCACAAAATATTAGTGTAAAATATTTTTGGGAAAATATAGCTATAATTTGATTATAATCATATGTTTATATAAATTTGTGTTTATATAATTTGTGTTTCTAGATCCAACACTGATTATAAATAGATGAATAAACATATACATATAATTGTATATATCTCTCTATGAAGTTAATATAATGAAACTGACTAAACTATGTATAAAAATGCAGCTATGAGTTGAGTCCATGAGACGCAGGCCTGTAATCCTTGTGATGTGGGAAGCTGGGTTCTGAGGTTTAGTCTCCCTTACCCCTAAGTCCTTAGATTTTCAGAGGAGGCCTGGGCCCTTCAGTGTAGCAAAGAGACACATATGCAGTGGGACCACACTCCCCAAACCCAGAGGAAAGTCAGTAGAAATCAGGACAAGCCTCTTATGACACTCTACTCAGTTTCTATACCAAGATGGCCATCTGTAGAACATCAGATAGAAAGTAGGCATTCCCTCCAAATGGATCTAAAAAGAGCCTTCTGAACTATAATCTCTGACTATACTGAGTTAAACCTTATTTCCCTTCCCAAGCTACAAACAAATAGATATATGGCAAGGGCTCAAGAGAGATGGACAAAGACTTACAAATACATAAAATTATATACTCTGTTTCAGTAATTCAATGACAAATCACCAAAGCATGTCATGAATTTTTTTAAAGGAAATGGAAACATTTTCTGAGTGTATCAGGAACTGGGTGACAGTTTGGTTGTTAAATTGATGAATGCACTGCTGGGCAAAGGAGACACATATATGGAAGAAATTATGTGGGGGTGAATGTCCTCACACAGCTTCACAAAATAATGGCTATAACTTCTATGATGTCACAGCCACCTTTGCCATAGCAACAAATAGGTGTCAGGCACTGGTTTTGCCCTGAAGTGGACTCAACAACACCAACAGGCACAAAGAATGAGAGAGAATGTCTACTAGCCACCAGAATTCAGCTTGAAGAGCTGTTCTGACCAGAAGCTAGGATAAATTGAGCTGGGGAAGGCTGATCTCCATGTAAGACTCCTGAACACTAAGGATTAGGCACTATTATAGGTATTGGAGAAGCAGAAGTGAATGTGGCTCTCTCCTCACCAATTTCATGCTGAAACGAAATCCAGAAATCATAATGATAATTCCTATATATCAGAGACATGACATTGGTGATTTTGTAGCAACAACTTCATAGTGAGGATGGGAAGAGACAGGCCTGAACAAGAGATTGTTGATATGAGAGCCATCATCCAGGCAATTATCTAGGAGCAGGTACTCCAGGCAGTAATAACAGCAAGTACATCCCCCATTGATGGGAATGGACCTGACTTGCTTCAGAAAAGGAAAACAGCACTGACATGCTTGCTTGTGAAGTAATAATGGAAATGTACAATGAAGAAAAAAGAGGTCAGAAATGAAGAGAAGAATACATTAGATAGATATGGGATATTGTGGATTACAAGAAGAAAATTTCTGATTTTAGTATAAAACTGACATGACCCACTGGAACCAATATGCTAAATTAGCAGTCAGACACATCTGATTCTCTGAAAGAATAATTCTAAAATGTGATTCTAGCTGGGCTCTGGTGGCTTACCATTGGAATCCTACTTACTCAGGAGGCTGATATCTGAGGATGAGTTTTAAGGAAGCCCAAAGAAGAAATTTGTTAAGACATGTCCAATTAAACACCAAAAATATGGATATGAAGCCGTGGTTCAACTGGAAGGTCAATAGCCTTGAGGAAAAAACTAAGAAACAGCACTCAGGCCTTAGGTCCAAATCCCAGGACGTCAAAAACAAAGAAGCCAACAAATAAAATTTGGTGTTCAGTCATTCATAAATTAGCACTCTAATTCAATGTATTTGGTATGAGTCTTGGAAATTATGTCTTTATCATTTGCTAAGCATTTGCTCTCCCCGGATATTTTGCTTCATTACCAACTTTCAAACCCCTGGAAGCACCAGTGTCTCCTCCCAGTTAGCATAGCAGTCAACCATTGGAAATTTGAAGATATATTTTATTAATCATAAGAATTCTGATCATCTTTCCACATATATCAAATGAGTAGTAGCTACATTCCACTATTCTGAATGTTTATAATCCTCCTTTGAATTAATAAGCATTAAAGCTTAAAAATTCGAGAGTGGTTACCAAATTAATTTAATAGTCCTCATTTTTTCACCCAATCTTGTAACATATGTTTATAAAAGGAGAGATTATTTGAAAGTGTGTACATGATACCTTCTATCTCTAATAATCTCAAGGAATAGGGTTTTATAGAAACATCCTGTTTTGCCAAAGGAAAGGATAAGAGATTTAAATAAGCGACCTAACATCTCAGAAGGAAAATGCTATTGGCTTTAGAACAATTTCATTTGTCTAGAATTGTGGAAATAAGTTTCAGAAATGCCAGAGGCAAAGGGTATTATTCAAATCACATTATCATGAGTTACAAGCAGTCTGTCTAGATCAACCTTCCAGGAAAATAATCAGTGAATGAAAAGCAATGCTTCTAAAACAAGCCAGTTGGTGGTGGTTCATGCTTGTTATCCTAGCTAGTTAGAAGTCTAAGATGAATGGATCCCAAGTCAAAGCCTGGCCAGGGAAAACCTTCCTGTCTGAAACCAGCAGACAGGAAACATTACCTCTGTTCCTAAAGCCCAGATGGATGGCCTCTGACAACAGATATCCAGACACACAACAACACCCCTATTTGAAATATTATCAAATACATTCACATAATATCTCCTGCTAGGGAGATAATGTTTAAGAGATGTATCAAAGACAGTTCAAAAAGGCATTTTAAAAAGGCAGAGTGAAATTGGAAATATGTACTCACTGACTGAAATGTAAATTACTTTCAGAATGATGTCAATGGGGCTAGAGGCCCATTTGGTAACTTACCCACTCAACCATCTTTCCTCACATCTTGTCAGCCTGAACAGTGAGACTTTTGAATGCAAGGAATGTGTGTGAGCATATAGATTGTAAAAGTAATAATGAAAAGCTAGGCATTGGAAGCTCAGGCCTGTACAACTAGCTACTTAGAACTCTAAGATAGGAGGAACTCAATACAAAGCCAACTGAGCAAAAAAGACTCTTACCTCCATTTAAACAGTAAATACCAAAAGCTGAGCTGTGCTTCACATGGTAGAGTGTTAGCATCGCATATAAAAGCTAAGCAACAGTACCTAGTTCCTGAATTCAACCCCAGTACTGCCTCTCATACACAAAATAATCATGATTACACCACAGTATATGCACATGTTGACAAGGGATGTAGATGATGGGATGATGACATCAATTACCTCACCTTTAGTCTCAAGCATTCTGTACAGCGTAGCCCAGTCTGTGAAAAGCCATAGGTGAACTCTTTCCTCAAAATCAGCAGATACATCCTCATTTCCTTCTGCACATTTATATTATGTATACACACATATAAGGGCTATGTTTTCTAACTAATTTTCTTTTTTATTGTGAAAACTCTGTACAGAGAAATGCATAATCTTACACACATCCTTCAGAATTATGTGCCCTTGTTTAGGTTTCATAGGGAGCACAATATATCCAGCCTCTGGATCATTCTTGTAATCTTAGCTGTTCACAAGGATGGGATCTGAAGATCACAGTTTGAAGCCAACCCAAGTTAATAAATCCTCAAATTCTGGGGCTGGGAAGGTGGCTCAGTGGTAGAGTGCTTGCCTTGCATTCCTGAGGCCCTGGGTTCGATTCCTCTTCACCACATAAGCAAAAACAAGAAGCCGGAAGTGGCGCTGTGTCCCAAGTGGTAGAGGACTAGCCTTGAGCTGAAGAGCTGAGGGACAGTGCCCAGGCCCAGAGTTCAGGCCCCACGACCGGACCCCCCCAAAAAAAAATCCTCAAATTCTTATCTTCAATTCAGTAGAAAAAGCCAGAAATGGAGATGTGGTTCTAGGGGCACACTGACAGCATTGAGTAAAGCAATCTAAGCTAGAGCTCCATACCCTCAGTTCAAGCCTGAGTGCTGGCCCACTAGTACTACAAAAGCCAACCTCCCCCCAAACACCAAACCAAAAATAGGTCAAAATATTTTGTAACTTGTGAAGCAAAATCCAATGAGGCAACATAGTAGTTTGTTGAAGAATTGGGGTTGAAATCCCAAATTCAACATGTGTTCAAATGACATAATGAACAAGCAACCAAGTAAAATTCCCGAGTAAAGAAACTTCCTTAGTATTCACTGGGACCCCTGACAAAGAGAACTTTTTCTATGCTTTTTGAAAATTAGTGGTTTTTTCAGTAAGGTGAATAGGATAAACATTTACTGTAAGTTATAGGAGTCATTGGAAGCTCCAACTGAAGTGAATGTACAACAAAAAGCATACAATATTACAAGTTTCTATGCCTCTGTTGAGACACTAGAAACTTGTTATAGTGTGGCCTCTCGGAGACAGAAGGGGGATGCTCAGCATCACTGGTCATGAAAGAAATGCAAATCAAAACAAAACCACATTTAGATCCCACTCACCCCAGTTAGAATGGCCATTATCAAGAAAACAAATAATAACAGATGCTGGGGTGGATATGCCTAAATGAGAACCCTACTACACTGATGGTAGGAATGTAAGCTGGTTCAACCACTCTGGAAGGGAGTATGGAGGTTCCTAAAAAGTCTAAACATAGAACTCCCTTAAGATCCAGCAATCTCACTCCTCACAGTTATCCAAATGATCTCAAACTAGGGCACAATAAGCTACCAGAACAAATATGTTCATTGCAGCATTGTTTACCATAGCTAAGATATGGAGCCAACCCAGTGGCCCCTCAATAGACGAATGGATGAAGAAAATATGGTATATTTACAGAATTGAATTTTATGCTTCTATCAGAAAGAATGGCATCGTCCCTTTTATAAGAAAATGAAAAGGCTTGGAAGAAATCATACTAAGTTAATCAAGCCAGGCCCAAAGAAATATGAGCTCTATGATTTCCATCACTTGCAATGATTAGCATTAGATTATTACTCCTGAAAGTGGATCATAATAGCGCAGGAGTTATGAATATATATATGACCATACAAAATGATGCTAATTGAAATGAATGCCAATACATAGAAACACAGGTCTTCTTTTGTTTAGTTGTCAAGCTTGATGTAACTAATGTACTGCAGATAGTTCATTCTTCTTACTTTATTTTTCTTCTTCTATTGGTTTTATCCATGGCAATTCCCATCTGTGATTCTAGTATCCTGCATTCTGTATATTCATTTATCTGATTGTGGCAAGGGAAGGGAAATATCAAAATGCTGAAAGAAGTTTAAATGGTGATGCATTCAACCATGATACTCAGGACATTATGGAGGAAATTAACTTTACCACGGGGAGGGGGGATTGGAGGGAAGGGACAGAGGGAGATAAATAATGGAGTGGGTAACAATGTTCATTGAGAAATGTAACTTACTCATGTAAATATCACCCCTCTGTGCAGCATCTTTATAATAAAATACATTTTTAAAAATATAAAAATTAAATTTTTTTCATAAAATCTCAAGATGATACCAACGGAACTTCTGAGTTCGTGTCAAAGAGGTTTTCAGGACTTTCAAGAAGCTAGTACTAAGTACATATAACCACAATTAAAAAATAATGAGAACAGTAGCGCTTTTTATTTTGATAGATGAATAAAGGAAAATTTGTTTTGTTTCTGTTAACATAGAATATGTGTTTGCTATCTGCGTTGTTCCCAAGTCAGACTAATCTCTTGTCCTTAACTTTCTTTTGTATGTATAACTTGGACATGTAATCTGAGATATAAGAAGTATTCTTTGTTCAGTTTGGAGGCACTCCTCCCTGGGCAAGAAGTCAAACTGGAAGACCCTTCACACTTGCTGTGGTTTCTCTCGCACAGCTTAATGAGGAACTTAGGAGTTTGAGAAAATGACTGCTAATTAAGTGCCTCTTACTAATAAGAATTATTGGTAGAATCTGAAAACATATTTGGGTAATAAATAGAATAGAAAAAGGTTAAGTTTGCTATTTTATTTCACTACATTTCTTTTTGTCTAAGTGAAGCCAGACTTACCCTAAGGTCCTAGAAAAAGCAAAATGGTTTATAGAACTCAGATCATTCCTTTCACAGAACATGACAGCAACAGAAGATATACAGGTCCACAAGTGGCACAAGGAAGTGAGAGTTTGATGTTTCCTTAAATCTTAGGGTCGAATGCTCAATGAGGAATCCTATGGACTGATGACAACTTAAGGACGTAACATTTCCTGTGTCGTTCCATCTGAGAAAGCTGTCACCAGTCTCCATTCACACTGTAGGTGCCACGCCTGACTGGTGACCTTGGCTGTGTCCTGAGAATGTCCAGCAAGGCTCTGTAATGTTCACCGGAGAGTCAGGATTACACTCTAACAGGACATACAGGAATGTGGCAATAAGGCCTGAGTCAGGGTTTTGTCAGATCTAGATGATTTTAACAGTCACTACTGTCTTCTGGCTAAGAATGTGGATATATTATCAGGGTCCTGCATACAAATTTATCACAAGTGTTAGTTTGCACCATTTCCTTATGAAAGACAACAAAAGGTCATTAATGGCATCTGACATATTCTCATCAATATTTACTAAGTTAAAAGCTATATAAAATCAAGTTCATCATGAGGAAAAAACCCAGACAAAAACCAAAAATGTTTTTCTGTACATATCATATGTGACAAAGTATTAAAAGTTATTGAAGCTGGGAAAGTTACATGGATTTCTTTTTACTATGGTTGCAATTGTCGTTTACATTTCAACTAAACAAAAAGAAGGTAGGCCAATCACGGCCAGTGGCTCACATTTGTAACTCTAGCTATTTGTGAATCTGAGAATGTGAATGTGAGATCTGAGGAAAGTGGATTATAGCTAGACCAGGTTAGAAAAATCTGTTAAATTTTGATCTCCAATTAACCATTCAAAATCAAGGAGTGAAGGTTGGTTCAAGTCCTAAAGGGATAACCTTGAGTTAAAAAACTAAAAGTCAGCTCCCTGAGTTCAAGCTACATTTTTCACACACACACACACACACACACACACACACACACACACACACACACACACACACACACACACACACACGCACATTTACCCCTGAATAAAAAAGCTAAAAGTCAACTCCCTGATTTCAAGCCCAATTATTTACACACACACACACACACACACACACACACACACACACACACACACACACACAAACACATTTTATCTCAAAAATAGCCAGTGACCAGGAAACAGAAACAAGATGATATTTTTCTTTGTTTTCTTTCATTTTTGTCATATTTCTTCATTTATCTCTCTTTGAGAAGTTAAAGGGGTCATATTAAAAGAGAGACAAATGATGAACATGTGCAACAGTGGCATTCAATTGGTACTATATTGAAAATGACCTATGAAAGGGAAAGGGTAACATTGTCCAAAAAGAAATGTACTCAGGGAAGTAGAGCTGTGGCTCAATACGAATGCCATTCTTCAGCAAAAGAGCTCAGAGACAGTGCTCAGGCCCTTCGTTCAAGCCTGATTACTGACAAAATAAACAAATACAAAAGAAATGTAGTCATTACCACACGTATGTAACTATCTTCTCTACAGCAAAATAATTAGAAGAAGACGAAGAAGACGAAGAAGACGAAGAAGAAGAAGAAGAAGAAGAAGAAGAAGAAGAAGAAGAAGAAGAAGAAGAAGAAGAGGAGGAGGAGGAGGAGGAGGAGGAGGAGGAGGAGGAGGAGGAGGAGGAGGAGGAGGAGGAGGAGGAGGAGGAGGAGGAGGAGGAGGAGGAGGAGGAGGAGGAGGAGGAGGAGGAGGAGGAGGAGGAGGAGGAGGAGGAGGAGGAAGTTAATAAAACCAAACCAGTGAGAGAGAAAAATTGAGAGAGTAAGGGAAGGGGTGACATTTCAAAAAAGAAATATATCCATACCTGACTTATACGACTATAAACTCTGTGTAACTCATCTTTGTAATGATAATACAAAAGAAAAAACAAATATAGTGCTGGAGGCATAACTCAAATGGAAGATCTGACTAATATGTATGTGATATCAAGTTCAAAACCCATTATCAATTTCCCCTTCAAAAATGGCTCTTTTCATCATGTGTGCTTTCCTTAGCTTATGAAAAGGGATGCAAACAGTTAAAGAGAGAGAACAATAAGTTGTCAGGCACAGAATTGTGCTTTCAAAGAGCAGCACGTGCTAGAACACGTGTTGACTAGAACAGATGATGACTCCATGTTTTCTGAAATAAACAGACCTAGTTGAACTTGAATAAAGTCTCCACTGTATATGAGATAGGGACTCAAAATTAACTAAACTCTCTGGAGCTCAAAGTCTTCATAGTTAAAGTGAGCATAATAATACATATCTCACATTATGAGTTCTGGCATGATGTTTACTATATTACTTAACAGCAATAATACAGGCTCATGCCTGTTATCATACAAATGAGGCTGAGAAAAGAGGATCAAGGTTCTAAGCCGGAACAGGAAACTGTAGCAGACTCATCTCCATTGACCTCTAAAAATGCTTGAGGTGGAGTTTGGTTGAAGTTGTAGAGTGCAAGACTTGAGCAAAAATCTCAGGATCAGTGCCAAGCCCTGAGTTCAAGCCCTAGGACCAGCACAAGCACACATACCCACACACACACACACACAAACACACAAACAATTTGGTATGTTCCTATCACCCCACTTAACATTACTTTCCCACTTCCAAGCTCACCAGTTGTTGTTGTTTTGTTTTGTTTTAATAGGGACTTGCTGTGTAGCTCAGGCTGCTCTTAAGCTTACAATCCTCCTGGTTGCTGTGATTACAGGCATGTCTACTATACTTGGCTTCACTCAGTAACTCTAACTATAACATTTTTTGCAAGAAATTCATTCATACTCATGAAGATATGTGGCTTAAAGCAGTTCATATTAATATTCTACTGTACAAAATATAAATAATATAGCTGGACATGGTACTAAATTACCACATGATAATGCCAGACAAAATTAGGAGTTGAGGAAAGCCAGGTTTACACTGCAGAACCTTGTCTCCAAGAAAAGACATTCTAAAATATAAATCTACTATGAGTCATACAATATGTTAAATTTATATAATGGAACAAATAGATTATTGTTAATGGAAATAAAATCTTGGCAGAAATTTTAAATACATACGTATGTATATATATTTAAATTTGGAGAAATAAAATTTCAAATGGTATTATCTGCATTTTTCAGTCTGTCACCTACCTATTTACTGACACATTAATTTCTGTTTAGTCTTCACAAAACACTGTTCTCTCACATAACTACAAAAAAACTGCAAAACAAAAAGTATAAGAAGTACATTATCATAAGTGCAAATGTAGTTTATTCCCTATCATAATAATTTGGAGAATACATGCATTAAGTTAATGGCATTGAATACAGCTCAAGAAGGGGAGTCAAAGAGAATGTAGATTGTGTGTGTGTGTGTGTGTGTGTGTGTGTGTGTGTGTGTTCCATGAGTAAATAATGGAGTCAGAAGTAGACCTAATATTCCTGTTTAGTCTTTTTGCTCAAAGCTGACACTCTACAACGAGAGTCACATCTCCACTCTGGATTTTGGTTTCTCAATGGGAGAAATATCTCAGATTTTTCTGCATAGGCTGCTTTAAACCAGGATCCTCTGATTTTTACCTCTAAAGTAGCCAGGTTTTAAAATATGAGCCATAGGTGGACAGCAACTAGATTAATATTTTTGCATGTTTGAATGAATTTTAGAGTAAGACATATATGTCACTTTTGAGAATGTAGGAGAATAGTAATTAATATTTAAGAGATTTTTAAGGCATACAAAGCTGAAAATAGAATTTAGCTGAGAATAGAATGGAATAAATCAAAATTACCTATGACAGTTTTCAGTCTGTGCACAGAAATGATTGCATTGTTGGAGCCCAACGCTATCAGATAGCTGAGCTCCAGCTGGCTGCTATGCTCATGAGGCCGGCTAGTGCTATTCACAAGAATGTGATGTTGTTGGATGGCAGGGATCAGCTTCAAGTTCAGAATCTGAAATATTTCTTTTTTTGGGGGGGGGGGGTCCGGTCATGGGGCCTGAACTCTGGGCTTGGGCACGGTCCCTCAGCTCTTCAGCTCAAGGCTAGCGCTCTACCACTTGAGCCACAGCGCCACTTCCGGCTTTTTCTTTTTGCTTATGCGGTGCTGAGGAATCGAACCCAGGGCCTCAAGCATGCAAGGCAAGCGCTCTAGCACTGAGCCACCTTCCCAGCCCAGAATCTGAAATATTTCTATTGATCTAGAAGTGGAAACACAGGACAATAATGTGATTAAAAGCGCTGAATGCAAAAACCATAGAGTGCAAGGAAGACAGAATAACTCTTTCTATATCTGAAAGAGTATTCTCTCACAAAGAATCCTGAGCAGAATATGGGGGTCAATGTTTGTAATCTCTGAACTTGAGAGGATGATTTGGAAGTTAGCTTGAGACCAGCCTATGTTTTAGGCCAACATAAAGACACATAGTAAAATGCTATCTTAAAACAACAACAACAACAACAAAAGTCCCAATAACTGGGAATGTGGTTAGTGGTAGAGTACTGGCCTCGCATGCATGAAGCACTTGATTTGATTCCTCAGTATGACATAAGCAGAAAAATTGGAATTGGTACTGTGGCTCAATTGGTAGAGTGGTATTCTGGATCAAAGAAGCTCAGGGAGAGGGCCCAGGCCCTGATTTCAAGCCCCAGCGCTGGCAAAATTAAACAACAACAACAACAACCAAATGCAAAATGATGTTTGTTGAAATAAATATGTTGAAGAATTGTTGATGCTCACTAGAAAATTGTGCTGTCTCCACTCATAATGAACTTTGTTAGGAAAAAGTAAAATAAATGAATGAAATATTATCTGGCATTAGACAGGACATAGTGAAATCCAAAAATGATTGCTGCCTATGGTGACTTGACACAACTAACATTACAGATACACTTTCTAGATTGTAATTTTTTAAGGATACAATCATGGGTTTTTTCTTTTTCAAAATAATTTTACTGCCGGGGGCCAGTTGCTCACACCTGTAATCCTAGCTACTAAAGGGTCTGAGAACTGAGGGTCTCTGTTCAAAGCCAGTCCAGGGAGGAAAGTCTGTGAGACCCTTATCTCCAACTAAAGGTTCAGAAAATGTGAATTGTCACTGTTGCTCAAGTGGTAGAATGCTAGCCTTGAGCTGAAGAGCTGAGGGTCAATGCCAAGACACAGAGTTCAAACCCCACAACTGACAAAAAATATAATAACAGTAATAACATTAATTTTATTGTTACTATTAAGGTGTTATATATAAAGGCTACCATTTCATAATTTTGTTTCTTTGCTCAAAGAAACACATATGTATCTTCATTGCCAACAGCCAGGATTTGGCCATCTGCTTTCCAGCTGATCTCTGGATGTAGAGGCAATGTGTAATACAAAGCAATACAAACCAGTTCTGACTATAAATAATTTTTCTCTGCACATCCTAAAAATCAATGATGATAACATGAAATAAAAAAATCCCTAAGTTTAAAACATTCTTCTAGACAAGTTAAAGGAATCCTGAGAACAAGTATTTTAAGAATAATTTCAGAGAGCTAAATCTCTGGGCCTAGGTTCTGTCTCTGAAATTTATTACTCGAGGCTAGTGCTTGCACTTTGAGCCACAGTGAAGCTTCCACTTATCTCGTGGTTAATTGAACAGAAAAGTCTCACTAACTTTTCTCTTCAATTTGGCTTTGAACTAGGATCTAGGGATCTCAGCCCTCTGAGTAGCTAGGATATAAACATGAACCCCTTGCAACTGGCTAGAATAATTGTTTACCTGGGACAGAAGCCAGTTAGTATTAATTGTCAATCATGTTTAACTTTGTGAAATAAACTTTACTGAAATGCCTTACAGTAGAAATAAGGAATAAAATGTGTCTGTGTGTTACAAAGTTCTTAATAAAAGCTACATATTTTACTTGTTTTTTTCTTTCAAAACTGTGTGTTTTCCAGAATCATAACTTATCTTTCCTTGCTGTTTCTTTAGTTTATTTCATACATGCCCATTGCTCCTTCAACTATCACTTCTTTATGTGTAGAGCTTGTACATATCTATTTTCAGTCCAAATTCCTTGTATGCATCTATCATCCACATATCCAACTGCCATAAAAACTTGTGAAATAATAATCACTTCTTTCCATTACTGGATATTAATATGTAAGTAAAATTTAGGAAAACAAAGAATAACATCAATAAATATAACTAGATTTTAATAGTAATGTTAAACATAAATTCAATGTTGATTATTTTCTGAGCAATTTAATAAAAACCTCAAGGAAAAGCAATCAACTATTTTGAGTGCTGATATTGTGGTTTAAACTCAGGATCTTACCTTCTCACTTAAGCTGTTTCCCTAATGTGTGGTGCTCTATACATCAACCGTAGCTCCCCTTCCAACTTTATTTTGGGGATTATATAGAGATAAGAATCTCATGGAATAAAAAATCAGTTGTGTCCCTATCTTGCAGTTCATTTCAATTAACATCATATTATATGGTCATATGGTACCATGTACTAGTTACTACAAGTAAAGGAAACTATGGGACCTATGTTTATTTAGGCCTGGCATATTTCATTAAATATAATTTTTCACATCTTTCCATTTCTTTACAAATGGGGCGATGTCATTTTTCTGATAGAGGCATAGAATTCCATTATATATATACACACACACTCATATATATATATATATATATATATATATATATATATATATATATATATATATCTCACATTTCCCTATTTTATTGAGAAAGTACCGTACAGAGGGTTTGCAATTACATGGGCAATGTAAAGAGTACATTTCTTATCAAAAATTGTTGCCTTCTCCTTTGTTTCCCCTTCCCATCCCTTTCCATCTGGCCCCAGCTCGCGTCCCCCTACCCCAAGCCAAAGTAGTAAAGTTCGTTTTTCGACATAATGTCTTGAACATCTCATTATTGCAATGGGTCCACTTATATCCCTATTTAAACAATTTGGTTTTCTCTTCCCCTGCACAAATTATACCAACATCAAATACAGTGAAAACATCGGTTATACCATGGGGGATTGCCATACAATGCAACAAAAAGAAATCATCTTATAAATATGTTAGAAACAAACAAAAGAAAGAAAAAAATTCTTTTGAAGCCTTATCTTGAGGTTCATTTTGCCTCACATCAACTTATCTGAACTTTTTTACTTGTCTCAGACATATACTAGTTATTGCAAATAAGAGAAACCATGGGACGTATGTTTCTTTGGGCCTGGCTTATTTCACTTAATATAATTTTTCCAAGTCTTTCCATTTCATAACAAATGGAGCTATGTCATTCTTTCTGATGAGGTATAGGTTTCCATTGTGTATATGTACCACATTTTCTTGATCAGTTCATCTACTGAGGGGCCCTGGGTCGGTTTCATATCTTAGCTATGGTAAATAATGCTGCAATAAACACTGTTGTGCTGGTAGCTTAGTATGGTTTTGATTGTGATCATTTGGTAAATGCCCCAAAGTGGGATTGCTGGGTCATAGGAGCTCTAAGTGGAGTCTTGAAAAAAATTATATATGTCCGTGCCCTGCATCTTAAATACACATTTCTCTAGCTTGGGGAGGAGAAAGAAAAAAAAATGTTTAAATAGGCAAACAGACCAACCCATTGTAACAATGACATGCATAGGAGAATATGTTGAGAAAAGAAGTTTACAATTTAGGCAGGGAAGCGGGGAAGAGGGGAGAGGCGGAGTGAAGTTGTGGAGGTGGGAGGGAAGGGGGGTAGGAGACAAACAGGAGGAGGTAATACTGCTTGATAGAAAATGCACTCATTACGTTGCTCAAGTAACTATAACCCCTCTATACAGTATTTTTACAATAAAAACCTCTTAAAAAAAAAGAAGGTGTCATGTACACCAAGTATAGTAATCCACTTCTGTAATCCCAGCTGATTGAGAAGAAGAAATGACAAGATAATGGGCTGAGGCCAGACCACAGAAATAACTGCCAAGACAGCCATCTCCCAACTCAACAAATGAGCTGGCCATCATGATTCACATCTGAAATCCTAGCTAATTATTGGGAGGCATAGGTAACAAAGTCTCCGTCAATCTAAGATCACGCCTGTGCAAAAAGTTCAAGACCTCAAGCAAATAATATGGACTAGAAGTATGGCAACAGTGGTTGAGCTGCTGGGTGCTATACAACCAAAGTCCTGTCTAGCAAGCAGAGAACTCCTGGATAGAACCCTAGTAATACTCCACTCTTCCACCAAGAAGCCTAAATAAGTTTGTCCTATTTGAACATCTAATTTCAAGGCCACTGACAGATCAGAGATGGTGACATTCTCTTTAAAATTAGGTATTCAAAAGAGACAAAGTTATTTAGGCTTTGAAAGAATTGAAAAGGAAGGAAAATGCATGTGATTTTTGTTAGCTCCATAATTCTTGAAAACATAAAATGCATATATCCATGTATGTATGTATATACATGTATGTAAATATATGTACAAGTAGTTCATCTCTTTTCTGTGTAGCAAATGGTACAAATGAATCTGCACAATCACTACTCAAAGGCATGAATAGACAAAGAGAAGGAGCAAAGTACTAATATTCAGGAATCTATGGCTAGCCAATAACCCTGAAAATCTTTTACATCAGTTTGCATGCGTCAGTTACTGCAGTACAGGGACAGTAAGGCTACAATGGGATATCAGGCAGAAGAAATGAGAAATGAGAGATACAAATGGTACAATATTCTTTCTGATGGATAAGTTGAATTGCCAGTGTGTGGGTGTGGGGATGTGTATTACATTTTCTTCATTCATTTCTCTTGAGGGGTATCTGGGCTGATTCAGTGAGCATGGTTGTGCTGAAACTTTAACTATATCCTGGTTTGTAAACTTTCAGGTAAATGCCTAGGAGTAGAGTTGATGGATAATATGGAAGTGGGTAGTCAAAAGAGAGGTGAAGGGAGGAAAGGTAGAATGAAGAAGAGGAGTTGGTGGAAGTGCAGAAAGGAATCCAGTAAATTTCCTACAAAATTAAGAAGAGTGAAGGAAGATATTCATAGAGGAGTGATGAATGAGAATGTTGAAATGGTTGGCATTGATCAAAGTATACTGTATGCATTAATTGCTTTATTTAATGATAACTCAAAATATTGATTAAAAATCATGTCCCTAAAATGTTATGCAATTAGAAGCAAAGCATGAGAATGTGCTCAGATCATCTCTAGGGTCTATAAATCTTTTTTCGTTAGGATGAGTTTTAGAACAACAGTAATGATGCCTATCATCTGAAGAAAATTTAATGATTTCCAACTATTTAAAATAATCATTTTAGGAGATATGGCTCAAGTGGCATTGGCTACCTCGTGACCAAAGCTCTCAGATATTAAATTCAAGACTTAGTCTTGAACATAAGTAAAAACAATCAATAAAAGTCAAGCACTTTCCTGGGCACTGGTAGCTCATGCCATTAATTCTAACTTTAATCAGAAGGCAGAGATCTGGAGATCTCAGTTCAGTATCAGCTTGGATAGTAAAGTCTGTGCGATTCTTCTCTCCAATTCACTGCCAAAGAAATCTGGAAGTGGATTCGTGGCTCGTTGCCTACAGTATTAAGCTCAGGAACAGAATCCAAGCCTTGAGTTAAAGCCTTAGAATAATGTATATATATATATATGTATATATATACATATATATATATATATGTATATATATACATATATATATACACACAAATGAAGTAAATCACTCAAGTTCTCAACCTTCCATTTCCCTAATATTAATTCTAATCCTGGTCAAAACCCTAAGAGTAACCTTGATGATATAGTAACCCAATCCTAAAATTAATGGACATTACTCGAGTTTAGATACATCCTTACAGATACCCATTGTCTTTGAAATGGTTTGCAATTTGCTCCAAATCCTACAGATTCCCTAACTTGGACTCTAAAATCTATCTTGTCCCCTGTTAGGAATCATTAACCTCAAATCCTCATATCATGAAAAATACCACAGTTTCCATTGATCTTAACTTTTACTGAACTCCTGTATATCCAAAAAGAAGCTGCGGGTTTACTTAAAATCTGCTCTACTTCCAAACCCTAACTATATATCTAAACCTTACTAGAAATCTAACTCTAAATTTAACTCTATTGAACCCTGAATAGGAAAATTAGGGAAACTCTGTAGTTTTTTTTTTTAATTTTGCGCTTACTTTACTTGAAAGTTTTAGTAGAAACTCAATTTTACCTTAAAGCTTACCATTCCCTAATCCTAAGCCTAAACTGAATTAGGAAATTAAACCTAAACGTAGAACTAATGGCCTTTGGAGTCTAAAAGCCACACAAACACATTAGTTTTTCTTCATTCTAACTTCAATTCAACTCATCTTTCTAAAAATAGTTTGTAGTTTCACTCATTATCTTGTCTTTATTGTAACCCTAACCCTAACTGGAATATTGATGTTAATCCTCACCCTAATCATACCCTAATCTTAATATTATTAGCAGTTTTCTATTTCACATTCATCCTAATTCTAACTCTACTTGTTATTCGAAGATTTACTTTCAGTTTGACCCTAAATTTTCCATTTCCTTAGTGCTTACACTAAGCCTAGCTGGAACTAAAACCTAACTTTCACCTTAATCATAATCCAATTCTAATGTTTAAGAAAAATACTCTAGTTTTTAATCATTCTAATGAATACTTCAGTTTTCACTATGGAAATGAGTTTCAGTTTGCCCTAATTCCCTCAAATTTTCTGACTCTACCTCTAAAGTTATCTTGTTCCCTAACATGAGCCATTATATTACTTGTCCTCACATTCTCTTACCAGGAAAAATACTGTAGTTTCCATTGATTCTACCTTTTCCTGAACCACTGTATCTGAAAACAGTTTCAGATTTACTTACCATCTAGTCCATTACTTAACGCTAACTCTCAACCTAAACCTGGCTGGAAAACTCTCATTAATCACTACAAGAATGATCACTGAGAAATAAATATAATGATAATGTTCTAGTTACTATTCAGCCTCACATATTTGCTTCTACTTGTTACTGAACACAATTTTATATTAAAAGCTTTCTTATTCGTAACAGTATATATGATCAGAAGAAAATACTGACCCTAATCTCAATCCAAATTATATGACAATACTAACACTATCACAAGTACACTAGTTTTCACTCATCCTTCCAAACATAGGTTTCATTTTTTCCAATATCTTAGTCATTTTCTAACCCTAAACTTAATCTTTCTTAACTGGAACATTGAGAATAACCATCAGCCTAATTGTAAGTAGATTCTAATATTAATAGCAATACTCTTGTTTACATTCATTCTAATTCTTATCAGGCTTATATTAAAATTTACCTTTAATTTGACCCTCATTTTTTTCTCCTTCACTCTAAGCCTAACAATGGCTTGAATCCTAACCATAACCTTGACACTAATCATATCCCAGTTCTAAAATTTATGAAAAATGCTCGTTTTGTGCAATCCTAACTGAAATTCCACTGGTAATTCTTGAAATAAATTGCAGGTTTTCTGTAAACCCTATAGATTTTTTCACTCTTAACTCTGAATGTATTTTGTTCCATAACAGGTATCATTATACCCATTGATCTCAAATCCTGATATTATGAAATACATTGTACTTCCATTACCCCAGCTTTTACTGAATTCCTAGAACCTAAAAAAAAAAGGTTCAGCTTTACTTAATATTTAACGTTTCTTTTTTCTTTTGTCAGTCGTGAGCTTGTACTCTGGCCAGGGCATGATCCCTGAGTTCTTTAGCTCAAGGTGTGCGTTTAACCAATTGAACCACAGCACCGCTTTTGTGTTTTATGGTGGTTAATTCGAGATAAAAGTCTCATGGAATTTCCTGCCTGGGCTACCTTTGAACTGCGATCCTCAGGAAACAGCTTCCGGAGTAGCTAGGATAATAGGCTCAAGCCACTAGTTTAACCCATTTCTTTACTCTATCCTCAACCCTGGTTAACCAGAAACTTAATCCAAATCACATTCTGATTTAACACCAAATGGATAATGCAAGGAAAATTGTCTACATTCTATTCATTCGCACATTTTTTGGCTTCTACTTCTTATTGGATAACTAAAATTTACCTTAAAGCTTATCCTTCCCTAACCCTAACCGGAACAAAAAAGTATCTCACACTTTAAACCAAATTATTTCTGAATGTTTAAAGTAACACAGACTGGTTTTCATTCATTCTTGCCATTCATTCTTCTTAAAATATGTGGCAGTTTTACACAATGTCTTACATGATTTTTTCATCCTAACCCTAACTGGCACACCTTTCCTAATCCTAAGCATACATATAACCGAACCATCATGTTAATAACAAGCCATTTTTTTCATATTTATCCTAACTCTTGCTTAGTGTGTAGGTCTAAATTTTACTTGCATTTTGAACATAAATTTTAAATGTTTTTCTATTTGCTGTCAGGTTTTATTTTTCATTATTTTTTAAAAATTTTATTTCGTTGAAAAGATGCTTTACATAGGGATTAGTTAGATGTGTAAGGTAAGGAGTAAGTTTCTTGTTGAGCATTGTTACCCACTTCTTTCTTGTTTTCCCACTATCCCATCCCTCCCCACTTCCCTTACCCCTCCCTCCCCATGGTGTAAACTTCATTTTCAACATAGTGTCTTGTGAGTATCATTGTTGCAATGGGTCATCCTGTGATGAACCTAAATTTTCTATTTCTCAAATCCTAATTCTAATTCTGTCTGGGATCCTAACCCTAACCATAATAATAACTATAGCTCAATTCAAAAGTTAACAAAAAATATTCAGGTTTTTATTCATCCTATTAATTCACTGTACATCTTGAATTAACTTGCAGTTTAGCTTAAATCTTCCAAATTAGTTTATATGCACACATATAAAGATGTAATTTTATGTGAAAAACAGAAGATCTTTGGAGGACGGAGTAATGAGAAGGAAATAGAGGGAGTATAATCAAATACATTAAATATATTATGGAATTGTCACTTCTGACAATTTATATCCATTATCAAAATAACTAAAAATTAATAAAGAACACACTGCTTTCTAGTGCTCTTTAAGAGAGCCATGATCTGTCTTCTGAAAAAAAGAAAAACAACTCATGTTAGATAAACTTTATCCATGCATAATGTATATTGTTGGCCAATTATTTAAGTTAATGAATAAATATTTATCGAATAAGATTCCATGACAAAAAAGTATAAAACAGTTACTTAGAAATTATTTGAGAAAAAGTTATTGTCATGAGTTTTAGGAAACGGAATTGCTATTTCCCTACAAAGCAATGAATTAGGTTTACTAATCTAGTATTTGTAGTAAGTTTAGAGAACATAATTGGCATGAAAAACAACTATCTGTACATCTTGTTTCTTGAATGAGTGATATTTTAAACATTGCCATTTATTCAAATAAATACTTAGGTTTACATTTCAAAATAAGTGCAATTTTATCTCCTTTCAGAACTAGTACTTACCCTGCAATTAAATATACTAGCATATTCATATATTTAAAAGCTAAGTTTTCTATGTTTTATATGTAGCTCTACATATTCAGAATGACATGATTTTTTTATTCATAAATGTCTAACCTCAGATTTTTGCTTCATCAATATAAATTGTCTCATGAGGTTGTAGTGAAGGCTCCAGTAACCAGAGTGGTCAATAACATTTCCTGAATTCTAAATTTTAAATCAAATCATTTTTAAGCTTTGATAATATCATTTATGGTCTCTTCAGAGCAATTAAGCTAAAACAAATAATACTTTTTAAACATTTCACTCACATTGTAAAGAATATTAACATAGGTCAAAAAGAGTCTAGTTATTTCAGACTCATCATATTTTGTGATCTAGGTGTGAAAAATGTAGAGAGTAGAAGGTCCTTATACTCAATAAATAGTTTTGGTTAAATTAAATCATATATCTGGATTTCTAATTTGGAGGTTAATCACATGGAAACAGGAAAATAATAAAAAAAATTACTTTGAGATCAACAGAAAAAGATATTTGTGCATGTACCACAGTTGCTTTATTAGTTTGTAGTTGAACACTGGACGTCGAATTATATCTTGGCTGTTGTTGTGAATAATGTGAATAACAATGAACTACAGATATATTTATGAGTTACCGAGAGAGAAATAATCACATGATTGGTGAGTCAGATGGTATTTCAACTTTGTATTTCTTTAGAAAACTGCATACTACTTTCTACAATGAGAACACTAACCTGTATTTTGACCAAGAGTGTAGACAATTTCCTTTTCTCAAGTGTCGCCAGCCAACATTATTACCTTTTGAGTTTTTGAAAGGGCAGGTTTTTACTGTGTGCAGTACCCAAGACTGGCCTTAGACTCCAACCTCCAATCACTTGGAATTACGAACCTTTACCACCACACCTGGTTCCGTGGATATTTTTGGTAAGAGTTATAATAGTTAAGAAGTAGTAACATAGTAGTTTTGAATTGCGTTTCTCTAATGACTTCTACTCACAAAGCATTAAGCTAGCATAGAAGTTGTATTAAATACAAATTTGTAAATCCACAGGTGATTTTCAGGGCTTTTTGGAAAACATGTCTATTCAGAACTTTTGTCCATTTTTAATCAGGTTTCTTGTTAATCTCATCTTTAATCTCTCTATAGAAAATCAATAATTAATTCAAGGTAGTAGAAAGGAAAAATTTAAGCAGCTCTTGACATTTAAAAATTTTTAATAGCATGATATTGCTTAAATCATTTTCTGTTAACGCTTGAGACTACATAACTCAATTTAGTTAGAACTTTTATAAGGCTATATATATATTATTTATTTTATTTTGATTGTTCTTTCCAAAGCCTGCATGACTAATTTCACTTGGTTTCTTTCAATCTCATGTAGTACAGATTTCAAACTGAAGAATAAATGGAAGGAAGCAAACAAAAAATATAGTTCCCCTCATCTGATGATGCCTCTACAAGAATGATGAAAGTGTTCAACCTTCTAAGGACCTATGATAGAATATCAAAAAGACAATTTATTCTTCTAGGTCTTCCTTATCTTTGCGATGTAACTTAAATGATGTAAAACACAATACACTGCTCAGATACTTTTATGTTTTATCAGTTTTGCACATTTTCATATGGATTTCACCGCAGTCTACAACATTCCTTCATCGTTCTGTCCCTGATATTTTTACATTATCACGACATAACATAACCAGTTTGATATACAGCATGAGAAGGTATCCACCTGGCTTCCTTGGAAGCAGACCATGGTCAATAGATATTACTTCTGGTTGCTCACACTACATGTAATGGTTTCTGTATTAATTATCACATTCTATTTGGTATTTAAAAAAAATGCTGGCTAAACTCAAAGCTCATTCATAGGTTTATGTTAAGGGTTTCAGAAGTTTTATTCTGTTAATTCTTAAGATAACATCTGCTATAATGCTGATGTTATTACCATTGTAGTGTTGAGAAAAATTGTAGTTTTTTTATTTTTTTAATTTTAATTTTATTTTACTTGTGAACATACTGTACAGAGGGGTTACAATTACATGGGCAGAATAATGCATACATTTCTTACCAAGCATTGCAGCCTCCTCCTTTGTAGTTAAAGACAGTAAGCATATGGCCCAAAGACACACACAGTGAGGAAGGAAATGAGTCAAAGTTTCCAAAAGTCTTTCAGCAATACCAAAAAGGTTGGTAAAATCTCTCCATTCTCTTACATTCTCAATTCAATATTCATATTGTCCAAGAAATAATAGCATAGCAAATATTGCCCATGGTGATTGTTTACTGTCACATTTTGTCTTCAACACAGACTGTGTTCGTGACATTGGGTTATCATGCACAGAGCTGAGCTTACAAATTGAGGGCCGAAGACAGCCAAATTTCTTCTGTTCCACAGTTCCAGTTTCTTTTTCAAAAAGTACTAAAACTTTTAAACATAATCCCTTACTATCTTTTAATAGTCCCTAAATGAATTAAATTGACATATACTTACTCCAAAAGGCTTTCAAATTAGGAGATGATAAAACAGGCCCCATGAAGTAAATTTTCTTTTATTTTTAAAATTATTCTAAAAGACTTGTGCTGGCTGGTCACACCTATCTACTCTGAATATTTGCTCAGGAGACTCAGATCTGTGGATAACACTTGGGAGCCAATCAGGGCCAAAAAAAAAAAAAAAAAAAAAACTTCATGAAATTATTTTTCAAAATGTTTAATGAAATAGCAAAGAGCCAGGAATTGAGATGTAGCTTATAGTCGTGTTTGCTTTCGGGCTGCTGCACTCACACACACACACACATTTATTCAAATTACCTTCATATCAGTGTTCTGCATTAATTTCTTTGTTAACGATATTATATGGGTAAAATAGAGGAAATAAACTCTTCCATCTCAAAAATGTTTATATGTTTTTTATTGTAATAATACTGTAGAGGGGTCACATTTACATGAACAAGGAAACTAGTACATTTCCTAACAAGCATTGTTACCTCCTCCTTTATATTTCCCCTACCATCCCTTCCCTCCCACCTCCACAAGTACACTCCCCTCCCCTTTCCTGCCTCTGCCTAAATTGTAAAGTTCATTTTTCAACATAGTGTCTTGTGCATCTCATTGTTACAATGGGTCAACTTGTATCCCTATTGGAGTATTTTTTCCCTTCCCCTCCCCAAATTAGAGAAGCATACATACAAGATGTAAGTGCACCAACTTCAAATACAGAAAAAGCAGGGGTTATAGCGTGGAGAGAAACATACAAAGAAACAAAAAAATGACATTGCACATTATAAGTACATTAGAAACAATAGCAAGAAACAAAAAAACACTTGTGTCCCTACTTGGGGTTCAATTTCTTTAACATCATCTTATCTGAGTATATGCACATATCTTTTGAACTTTTCTGCTTATCCCAGACATATATTCATTATTGAAAATAAGGGAAATCATGGGACCTAGGTTTCTTTGGACTTGGCTTACATCATGCAATAAATTTTTTTCCAAGTCTTTCCATTTCCTAACAAATTGGGCGATGTCATTCTTTCTGATGGAGGCATAGAATTCCATTGTGTATATATACCACATTTTCTTGATCCATTCATCTAATGGACATCTGGGTTGGTCCCATATCTTAGCTATCGTAAATAATGTTGCAATAACCATAGTTGTGCTGGTAGTTTTAGTATGATCTTGTTTATGATCATTTGGTTAAATCCCCAAAAGTGGGATTACTGTGTCATAGGGGAATTTTATGTGGAATCTTTTGAGGAACCTGCATACTGCTTTCCAAAGTAGATGAACAAGTTTACACTCCCACCAAGAATGCAGTACGGTTCCCTTGTGGCCACATACCTTTCAGCATCTGTTGTTGTAAAAATATGGTACGCTCCACAAATTTCCATGTCATCCTTGCGCAGGGGGCATGCTAATCTTCTCTGTATCGTTCCAATGTTAGAGTATGTGATGCTAAATTGAACACAGAACATTTTTTATATATAAAGTATAATTTTTAGTCATTTTATTAAACTAGACAATTCAATAAAAAGTAAGTTCAAAAGAATTGTTGTGAAATTTTAGAATCATGTATGTCTTACATAAGCACACCTTTAAGAATAAAATCAAGATAGACATGCCAAAAACAAAATAATTCCAGATATTTGTAGTTCAAGAGATGTGTAGGAGGAGGAATTCAATTATTCTATACAAGGCACCTGTCAAATTGAACATTGCAGCAAGTGTTAAGGTTTTTTTAAAAGTTTTAATGTTTTAAATATGGTTAATTTGGGGATTTTACTTATATATGCCAAAAATAGGACTGTTAGGCAGGTATAAAACTTTTCTATAAAGTATTTAAGATTTATGGTAGCAGACATTAAATACTAAGTATGTACATTTCAGAGTTTATGGAAACTTTATTAATGAGAATTTGCAAAGTCTTTGTGTAAAGAAGCAGAGTGAAGAGGTAAGACTTTAACTACGCAGTTTCTGTTAAATCTTTAGGGATTCCTTACTAATGTGTTAGCAAGGAATAAATGATGATATAAGCCATAATGTACACATGTATATTACTATTCACAAATATACACATACACATGTATACGTGCACACATGGACAAAGACACATAATTACAGCCAACACAAGTTTCACCAGTTGTTGAATATCCCTTAAATGGAATACTTGGAACAATATATGTTGAAGATGTATTTGTCTATAAGAGTTCTTTTACCAGTCCTCTTATCTCTTAAAACTGGTATTTTTAGAGAGCTTTGACTTACAAAATGCAGTACAAGTGATAGCAAGTCACTTGGAAATCTCAGTAAGTATAAGTCATATGGTGTCTCCCTGCTCCTCATGGAATGCAAATTCTTGTAGACACGCTCAACAACCAAAGCAGCAGGACAATACCCTGGTAAAGAGTAAAGTTATAAGGCTTTAAATGGCATCCTTACTTGAGCTCTTTTTCCAACAGCCAGCATGAATTCCTAGGCAGATGAGTTAGAAAACTGGACTCAGAAAACTGGACTCTACATAAACAGTTAACTAACCCATGTGATAATTCTATATGAGAAATGCTGACTGAGGTCTTGCTGATTTCCTGGCCAAGAAAATAAGAAAAAACGAAAGTATTTTTAATGTTTTAAAGTTTGAAAATAATTTGTAACCTGTCAATAAAGGTGTAGAACACAGTTATATCAACTGACAAAAAAATTATGGCATTTCATTTATGTGCTCTTGGACTTGGTCACTGATTTTAGATGTGTCTACACAAGTAGAATCAGCATAAATCAAGCCAGCATATATTCATTTAAGATATAAGGAAAGGATACTGGTTAACCCATTGTAACAATGAGATGTACAAGACACTCTATCAGAGGATGGGTGAAGGGGGGATGTGGGGAGGTGTGAAGGAAAGGGATGGTAGGGGAAAAACAAAGGAGGGGGTAACAATGCTCAATAAGAAATGTATTCATTACCTTACTTATGTAACTGTAACCACTCTGTACAGTATTTATAATAAAATATATATTAAAAAGATACAAGGAAAAATTCTGTACTTATTTGAAGTTGTATTTGTCACTCAGTATAAGTAAGGTATTGGTTTTAGGATCACAGGCTTGTTACTTTGGATACTCAAAATCTTTACATGAACACAGTATATTATTTACATTAGAATCCTTCCACAAGTTAGTTCAGTATAATTGCTATGAGAATTTTTACTACATTCTATATTTGTAATGAAAACTAAAAGTATATGCATTATCAACAGATACAAATTTTTTCAGATAAATTTAGTATGCAGTTTGTGGATGGAATTTGGAGAGCAATTTTGAAAAGCACAAATTTCGTCAAAAGAACAGTTTGCAAATTGTAACAAGGAGCTAATAGAGCATCATTGAGTAGTATGGGACTCCAAGGAGAAGTACTTGAATTGAGAAAATATTAGAAAGTGTATAAACACAAGGACTTTTTAGAAATGCAGCTGCTATATTTCTCATGTAGAACTTTCATAACAGTTTGTGAAGCACAAATCAGAACCTCACTGAAGTGTAGATGGTTTTCCCTCAACTTTTTGTCATGATCAGTCATTATCAATCAACATATAGCTAATCTTGAATAATCATCTAATAAAATGTTGATGGAGTGTTTATATGTAGAAAACCTCGGAAGGCTAACTTTTTCCAATTAGGACAGTCTATATTCTGTGATCCAGCCGAGAGAAAATTAGGTAAGCATCCACTTACAACCTTCTGAATAATTCTGATTCTGCCCACATCTCCTATCTATCCATACCTGTGCCCGAGTGAAATGATTTTAAAAGAATTTATCATTTAAATTTAAATTTAGGGTTCCGGGAAGATAGTAGAGGAGAAGCTGAAGTTAAACCAGCTCTCACATAGAAGCAGTTTTAGTGCTCCAGTGAACAGTACTAAGCCAGAGAATCACACCAAGTGTGCCATCACAGTACAGAGAGTTAGGCCAGAGAGAGAAAATCCAGGCAAGGAGACAAATCTTAGCACTTTTCAGTCATGGTTGCGGCTGTGGCACGGGTGGTGGCGGCTGTAGCCGCCATACCTGCAACACAAGGAGTCTAGGACAAAGGCGCCAGATGCAGCAGGAGAGAGGATTCTACTCAAAACCAGCAAGAACTGACAAGGAGCAGACATCTTCATCCTTCAGATCCCAGACCAGAGAAGACCCAGGAAACAGACTCCTGTGTGAGTAGAAGCCTGACTTCCTCACTCCTTCTCAGGGAGCACAGAAGGGAAGGTCACCCCTCCCTGCCCACTACCGGAGATCTTCATCTTTGATACTGGCAAAAGCCTGGTTGACCAACTAGTTCCAACTCAGTCCTTGGATGAAAACAAAAAGCCACTTAGCAGGTCACCGGAACCTAACATGACCTGCCAGGCTCAGCTCCACCCAGGGAAATTTCACCCAGCCCAGGCCTGCACCAGCCCCAGGACTGGCTTTCTTCACTCTGTAAACAAAGCCAGAGGCTGCCCCTTCTCTACAGCAGCCTAGACAATCAATAGAAATTCAGTAACAAAAAACCCTGAGAATGGCTCCTGGCTGGGCTCTGTGACTGCCTCAGAAGCTAGCTCCTCAAGGAAAAGCTACTGTTTGCTGAAAGGCCTCAACTCTACCCAGAACCTAGCCCCATCACAGCATCTCCAAACTGGAAGAAACAGCCATCACCTTCTTTTGTGATAATCAAAGCAGATCTCCCTCTTATTGAACTAGCCTGGGAGAAGGATGACAAAATCCTGGGTAAAGCAAAACATTTTTCTGCCTGCTCAAACAAACTGACTTAAGAAAACAACCAAGCTACAGGAAAATCAAACACTACAAGCAGACCAGAGATTCCAACAAGAGACTGGTTATGGACAAAAGGAAGATACAGCATCTTCCCATCTCACCCCAAAAAAGCAAAGAACTCTTTTTTGGTACCTTTTATTAAAATTTTTTGAATATTTTTAACTTTTAACTTTAATTATTAACTTTTTTTCTTCCTCTTATAATTTTTATTTTAAGGGTATATGTGTGTGTGTGCTTTTTTTCATTTTTGTTTAGCTCTACTGACCTTTTGATCCTTTTTTTTCTTTCTTATTCTTTTCACTTTTTCTTCTCTTTCATTCTTCTTTGCATGATTTAATCACTGTTCTGCTCATTCTCAGATATACCTGTAGTCGATTATTAGACCTTATCCCCCATTGTATACACACTTGATCCAGAAATTTATTACTGAATTTAAAACCTCTTAGACTTAAATTCCTTAAGAGCCGTACTACCTCTATATACCTATATAAATTATAAGCATTTTTATTTTTTAATTTTTCACGTTTTTGTTTTACTATTTTTCCTTGTCTTTTTTTCTCTTTCTTTTTTCCCCAGTCTCTAATATCATTCTATTTCCTACTTTGAGATTAGGACTACGTTAGCTCTCCCTCTACCTTTCCACATCCCTCTATTCCTATTTATACCCACATCTCTCGCTAAACATAATAACTTCTGGTTTGCCAAATTCTTCTTTGCGGTTCGTAGCCTATTAATACATAGTTGTTTGATGTTGAAAAATATACCTGTTGAACTAGATTGTATCTGTAGACTTTTGACTGTGCAACTACAGACTTCATTGATGCTTGCCTTAAGATAGTTTTCTAGCACAAAACTGGAGTTACTCTCATCCCAAATGGGCAGAATAAGCCAGAAAAACACAAGAAAAATGGTAAGTCTGGGTATCTCAACTCCCACTCATAATAATCAGTGGACAGAACAGATAATGAATAATCCAGAGGAGAACCCCCAAAAAGCTCTACAAACACTAATGGTAAACATGGTAAATAAAAAGATTGAAAATCTGCAAAGGACTCTGTGTGAGCATGATAGGGAGAGAGAGGAGGCAAACCAAAGATCAAAACAGGAAACTCATGAGCGTGAGGAAGCTACTCAATAAAGATAAAGGAATTGCATGAGCAGCTTGAGAACACTCAAAGAGAAATAAAAGAATTGTGTGAGCATGCTGAGATCAGTCAAAGAGAACTACAGGAATTGCATGAACATGGGGACGCTAATCAAGAGTAATACAGGAATTGAGAGATCAGGATGCGAATAGACAAAGATCAGTAGAGGCATTCATGGAATCCATAAACAGAGAGCAGAAAGAAGCCAGGGAATCCACAAAGGGAATGCTGAATGGATCCCAAAAGAAGGAATGGGAGTGCAAGGAAACTATACCCAATCAACTAACTGATTTGAGAATAAACACTGAACACCAAATTAAGGAAGTAAAGAATTTCATACGAGATATAAAGCAAAGATCCAACGAAGAATTTGAAGCCATAAAAGCCGACCAATTAGAGGGAAAAAAAGTAGAAAGTGTGGATAGTAGGATAGACCATGCAGAAGATGGATTCCTGAGGATAGAAGACAGCCTAGATATTATCGAGAAAGAATATACAACCATCCAAGACAAATCCATGAAATATGATAGATCTATTCAACATTCAACCCCTGGAAGACATCAGTAGAAGGCCTAATCTGAGGATAATGCGTGTAGCAGAGCACCTAGAGCCAGAAGTCAATGGTCTAGAAAATTTGTTTTACAGGACCCTAGCAGAGAACTTCCCAAACATGCAAAAAGATAGGCCTATTCAGATACAAGAAGCTTTTAGAACTCCCAATAGACCAGACCAGAACAGGACATCCCATTGTCACATTATAATACACACAGGATCAATTCAGACCAAGGAAAAGATCCTTAAAGTTATCATGGATAAAAGATCAATCACCTATAAAGGGAAACCAATTAGAATCACCTCAGATTTCTCAGCAGAGACAATCAAAGCAAGAAGAGTCTAGAATGATGTAAGCCATGACCTAAAGACAAACAAGTATCAACCAAGAATAATTTACCCAGCTCTACTCTCCTTAATAATCGGAGGTGAAATAAAACCCTTCTATTGCAAAGAAAAATTGAAACAATATATCTCCACCAAACCAGCCCTACAAAAGTATCTTAAAGATGTCCTACACAGAGAAAACCTACAAGACCACAATAAAGGCAAAGAAACAGCACCTAAACTAAGAATCCAAGAACCATAAGAAGAACCCAGTTTTCCCAGCCCCCAAGAAGGTACATAAAATAGCAGGAACTCCCAAATACCTCTCAGTTCTATCTCGCAGCATTAACGGACTTAACTGTCCAATTAAGCAACAATATCTGTCTACTTGGATTAAAAAGCAAGATCCTTCTCGCTGCTGCCTTCAAAAATCACCTCTTGCCCACAAAAACAAACACATTTTCAATTTTAAAGCTGGGACAAAATCTACCAAGCAAATGGCCCCCATAAACAGGAAGGAGTTGCAATCCTAATATCAGATAATATAGACTTTTAATTAAAATTAGTGAAAAGGTCGGGACATATTAATTAAGGGATCACTCCTTCAGGAGGATATTACAATTCTAAATATTTATTTGCCAAACAACAGAGCACCCAAATTTATCCAAGAAAAACTACTTTCCCTCAAATCCCACATAGATCCAAAGACATTAATTGTTGAGGACTTTAACACACTACTTTCCCCAGTAAATAGATGAACTTCGCAAAAACTCAACAGAGAAACTGCAGATATAAACAACTGCATAGACCAACTAGATTTAACAGACATCTACAGAATATTTCATCCAGCAGCATTAGACAATATGTTTTTCTCAGCAGCACAAGGAACATTTTCCAAAATAGACCACATTTTAGGCCACAAAGCAAACTTGTCCAAATTCAGAAACATTGAAGTTATACCTTGCATTCTCTCAGACCACAAGGGAATAAAATTAGAACTCAACACCAAAAGCCACCAAAGAAAGTAATGTAACACATGGATCCTGAACAACACACTGCTGAATCACAAGTGCGTCATGGAAGAGATTAGAAAGGAAATTCAAATGTTCATGATATTCAAGAAAAATGACCACACAAATTACTAGCTCCTCTGGGACACAGAAAACATATTATTCAGAGGCACTTATTATAGCTCTGAGTTCTTACATCAACAAATTGGAGAGATCTGAAACCAATTTAATGAGACATCTGAGCCTCCTTGAAAAAGAGCAGCAAGATAAACACAATCCAGTAGATGGAAATAAATAATTAAAATTAAATGAATTGGAATGTACAAAAAAAGAATCAATAAACCGAAGAGTTGATTCTTTGAAAAAATTAACAAAATTGACAGACCCTTAGCAAATCTTATCAGAAAAATAAGAGAACACACCCAAATAAACTTAGAGATGAGAATGTAAACATCATCACAGAACCAACTAAGATTTAGAACATTATAAGGGAATGCTTCTAAAGCCTTTATAATAATAAGTTTGAGAACTTGGCAGAAATGGACCTTATCATAGCAAATACTGACATGCCGAAACTAAGCCAAGATGAGTCAAACTATCTTAAAAGGCCTATATCAAGCATTGAAATAGAAAGAGCAATAAGAGATCTCCCATCTAAGAAAAGCCAAGGACAAATGGTTTTACAGTGGAATTCTATAAGGCCTTCAAAGCAGACATCACACCAATACTCCTCCAAATCTTAAATGAAACTGAAAGAGAAAGTTCACTACTGAACTCATTCTATGAGGCCATCATAACACACATCCCAAAACCAGGAAGGGACTCATCAAGGAAAGAGAACTATAGACCCATTTCTTTGATGAACATTGATGCAAAGTTTCTCAACAAAATTTTGGCCAATCAACTTCAACAATTCATCCAAAAAAATCATACACCACTATCAAACAGGATTCATTTCAGGGACGCAAAGCTGGTTTAATATACGCAAATCAATTAATATAATTCATCACATCAACAGCAGGAAGGATAAGAACCACATGGACATCTCAATAGATGCAGAAAAAGCATTCGACAAAATCCAACACACCTTTATGTTGAAGGTCCTGGAAAAATGAGGAATCCATGGAACATTCCTCAATAAAATAAAGGTTGTATATGAGAAACCTATAGCCAGCATTATATTTAATGGTGAAAAACTAAAGCTATTTCCTTTTAACTCAGGAATGAGACAAGGATGCCCACTCTCTCCACTTCTCTTCAATCTAGTATTGGAATGCCTATCTACAGCAATAAGACAAGATACAAATATAAGAGGGATCCAAATAGGGAAAGAAGTAAAACTCTCCCTCTTTGCAGATGACATGATCTTGTATTTAAAGAATCGCACAGAGTCCACTCCAAAATTACTCAAGCTGATTCAAAACTTTGGCAAAGTAGCAGCGTATAAAATTAACCCTCAAAAATCAATGGCTTTTCTGTATGCCAACATTTAGAGAAGTGTGGCTGAAATTAGGAAAGCAACTCCATTTGTAATAGCCCCACAAAAAATAATATACATAAGAATTAACTTAACCAAAGAAGTGAAGGTCCTCTATGATGAAAAATTTAAAAAAGTGAAAATGGAAATCAAAACTGAACTTAGAAAGTTCACTTAGAAAGTGGCAAAAACTCCCATGCTCCTAGATTGGAAAGATCAACATCGTGAAAATGGCAATACTTCCCAAGGCTATCTAAAATTCAATGCGATACTCATCAATATTCCAACCTCATTCTTGAAGGAAATTGAAGAGGCAATCAAAAAATTCATATGGAACAATAAATGACCCTGAATAGCAAAAATGATCCTTAACAGAAAGAACAGTGCTGGAAGAATATCAATACCAAATTCAAATTCAACTACAAAGCCATAGTAATCAAAACACCTTGGTACTGTCACAAAAACAGACCTCAGGACCAATGGAATAGAATTGAAAACCGGGGAAAGGAACATACAGACCTATAGGCATTTAATCTTTGATAAGGGAGCCAAAAATTAGAATGGAAGAAAGACTGCCTGTTCAGTAAATGTTGCTGGCAAAATTGGTTAACAACTTGTAGAACACTAGAGCTAGATCCTTATATATCACCCTGCACCCGAATCAACTCCAAATGGATCAAAGACCACGGAGTCAAAGCAGACACTCAGAAAACATTACAGGATGGAATAGGAGAAACCTTGGTCTTGTTGGCACAGGCCAAAATTTTCTTAATAGAGACCCAGAAACACAACAAATCAAAGAAAGGCTGGACAAATGGTATTGCAAGAAGTTACAGAGCTTCTGCATGGCAAAGGACACAGCTAGCAAGATTAATAGAAAGCCCACGGATTGGGAGAAGATCTTCAATAGCCATAAAATAGACAGGGGTCTCATATATAAAATATAACTGGAACTGAAAAATTTAAATCCTCCAACAAATCCTGAAAGAAACAACTGCCCAATAAATAAGTGGGCTAAAGACTTAAAGAGATACTTCTCCGTAGAGGAAAGAAGGATGGCCAATAGACACATGAAGAAGGGCTCAACCACCCTAGTCATAAAAGAAATGTAAATCAAAACTACATTGAGATACCACCTCACCCCAGTTAGAATGGCTATAATCCAGAACTCTAATAACAACAGATGCTGGAGGGGGTTGTGGAGAGAAGGGAACACTACTGTATTGTTGATGGGAGTGTAAACTTGTACAACCACTTTGGAAAGCAGTATGGAGGTTTCTCAAAAGACTCCACATAGAGCTCCCCTATGACCCACAAAACCCACTTTGGGTATTTACCCAAATGTTCACAAACAAGACTACACTAGAGCTTCCAGCACAACTATGTTTATTGCAGCATTATTTACCATAGCTAAGATATGGAACCAATCCAGATGCCCCTTAATAGATAAGTAGATCAAGAAAAAGTGGTGTATATACACACTGGAAATCTATGCCTCCAACAGAAAGAATGACGTTGCCCCATTTGTTAGGAAATGGAAAGACTTGGAAAAAAATATATTAAGTGACATAAGCCAGGCCCAAAGAAACATAAGTGCCATGGTTTCTCTTATTTGCAATAACTAGTATAAGTCTGAGACAAACAGAAATTGTCAGACAAGTTGATGTTAGGGAAATGAACCCTAAGACATATATTCAAATGTTTTTTCCTTTCATACAATTGTTTCTAACACATTTATAAGATTATTTGTTTTTTGCTTTGTATGTCCCTCCCCCACTGTACAAACCCTGCTTTCACTGTACTGGATGTTGGTTTAATTGGTGGAGGAGAAGGGAAAAAACAAATCGTTTAAATAATAGGTATACAGTTGGATCCATTACAACAATGAGATGTACACGTCATTATGTCGAAAACAAACTTTAAAATTTTGGTGGTGGGGAGGACGATGGGGTGGGGAGCGAGGAGAGGAGGGGAAGTTCTGGGAAGGGGAAACAAAGGAGGAGGCTACAACGTTTGATAAGAAATGTACTCATTATCTTGCCCATGAAATTGAAACGCCTTTGTACAATATTTTCACAACAACAAAAAAATAAATTTAAATATAGAATGAAATTAGTTCCAATAATGCATTGCATTAAGGTATTTAGAAAAAACTGAGAAATTTAAAGGTGTATAAGATTTTTTTATTGAAATTGAAGGGATATTGGAATTAGGTTCTCTACATTTTAAGCAATTTGCTTAAAAGAATAGGCAAAATAAAATTTACATTTGCATCAGACTTGACACGCTAAATTTTGTATATTGAAAGGGAAACAAGCCTCAACAATATGTCAATTCTCTGTTCTTATTTATTTCTAAAGATTTATGCTTCTGGTATCTGAATATTAAAACTTCAAAAAAATTATGTTTAGCTAGTTGTGGAAAGGTTTTTTGCTTCATCATGTCAGTGTTGAATGGAGTGTATGTGCATTTCAATATACAGTGCATCTGGATCATTGTCAAACTTCACATTTTTCTTCCTTCCCTTACCCCAACCCCACCTATCCGTTCATGTTTCCAACTTATATTCTGACATGTGTACATTGAATGTTATTACTGTATTAGTCCACCATTTCCCTCTCCATTCTTCTACCCTACTCCCTTTTAGCCCAGATCTCCTTTTAAGACTTGTTTCAACTTCATGGTATTTTGTTAAATATCTCTACTTTGGCATTTGGCTATGGGCTTGCCACATCTTCTCTTCCATGTTTGACCTACATAAATGAGCACATTTCTCCACATTTCTAATCTCTGAATGGCTAAGACAGATCTCCTTTACTATTCACCTTCTGTCCTAAATTTAGAATTGGACTTTCAGGGCCATCCAATAGAGCATTTTTATTCTCTACACACTGAAGATGGAAGGGAAATAATTTCCATGCTCTCAGCATTGTTATCCATCATGAATTCCCATCGCTTATCACTTCAGCAGTCTAAATTTAAAGTCATATTTTCTGCATTATATTCACACAGTATAAGTGATTATCAAGGGTAACTTACTTAGTACTGGAAGTTTAGGGACGATCTTCAATTTCTGATGATAGAAGCAGGAATCAGTTTCAATTTTCAGATTCCACTACGTAGTGAGCACTGTAGTCTTCTAAATTTTCGTTAAATTTCGAGTTACCTTTTGTTAATAATTTAAAAAGTTTTATTTCAGTATTTGAAATTCTGCTCCAATTATTTTAAAATTTTCACAATAAGTTAGACTGAAATTTTTCCTCCCATGTTCCCCACTAGTTCAGGTTAAGTCTCCTTTTGCTTTATTTTTTGAGAGACCAAGGGATGAGGGTAAACAGAGAGATGATCATTACACAGATATCTCTTTCCTCTTATGTTTCTGCTGTTCTTGTTGAGAGGAAGACTGGAGCAGGGAACAAGAGTGATGCTTGACTTCACCATACAAGGGAGCAATCCTGGCATGTCAATTATTGTTTCTCAGAATCACTTATATTGCTTACTCTTGCTTCTCTCTGACAATAACCTAACTGTGGTTTCCTTGGTGCAGAAGGAAGCACACTAACCCATAAATTGGTATTTTATATCTCAGCTTACTATACCAAAAATAAAAAATATTTGCCTACATAAATGCAAAGGTACTGATTGTCCAACAAATCCTTAGTGTGGAGCAGACAATTCTACTCAGCTATCCCCTCCTTTCGTGTCCTCCCTTCCACTCCCCTCCCTTCAGTTAACCTCCCTTCCTTTCTTCTTTCTTTGTGTCTCTCTCCTGCATATTCATCTCTATCTTCTCTCTTTTTCTCTTCCAGTAGCAAGTGCTTTGGTTTATCAGAAAACACATAAATAGTTGAGCAAATATTTTTTTCCTCTTTTTGTGTTTTTTTTCTTAAGAACTGCGTTCTAGCACAGCACCCGTGGCTTACACCTAGATAGTAGGTAGGTTCAAATTTGACAATTGCAATTCGAAGCTATTCCATGTAGATAAACCTAAGAGATTCTTTTCTCCACTTGTGGTAAATGGAAGAAGTGAAGGTTTGTCTCAGTTGGTATAGATCAAACATTGAGAGTTAAAGCCCAGATAGAGCTCAAGGCCAGTTCAAACCCCATTACCAGCACAATATTAAAAAAAATGAGTCCTTTGTCTTTGAAAAGGGATATTTCTCCAAAAATTCATACCCAGGACAATTTTCAAGGTCCAAGACTCTTTTTAAGGCTCTTTTACATCTTAAACTGATTCCTCTGCTTGATTCATATTATGGAAAATAGGAGTCACACTTCATATTAAAAAGTATGCACATTACTGAACAGTTCTTACCATTTTTAATGTAAAGGAAGCATGAGAAAATTCACCTCACTTGGGTGAGTTAGGTTTGACTCACCGACAGACTTTTGCAAGTAAATGAGGATCTGTTTACATGTAAAGAAGTCTATATAGATGGTTTTCTAAGAGAGAGAACAAGCTACCAGTTTCCAAGTTTGATTCAGATTGTTTATTCCTATTATATGGTAAAGAGAAGCTCATCTCATACAACACTATGCAGACAGTAATCTCAAAAATATTAAAAACCCATGTCTATGTTTTGAACAGCTAAGTTTTTACAAATAAAAAACAGTTTACTGAGCCAAGAAAATATAAGTTAGAGCAATAGGAACTATGTTAAATATAGTTAATGGCTGAGTGATATGTGTAAAAGAGTTCTGTAATCACAACTAAACTATAAATTTTTTCATCATATCCCTAACAAGAATCTCTAAGATAGTCCTTGATAAATATGTCATAGAGTGCTGTGTTTATGCAATCGTCAGGTTTCTTTTGGGTCCAATATCTTCCACAGTCGCTTGGGTTGTAAACTGCTCACACCACATGCAGTGTCTGGAAACACATGCTGTCTTGCTAGGCACCTAAAGAATTTTTGTGCCACTGTGAATAGTTACTGTTTTTCTTCTTGTAATTATAACTGTCAGTGTGAAGTCCTTTCATGATAAAAATAATAGTTTCTGTTTCTTTGTTGCACTAACAAATCTCAGATATAAGTATAGTCGGGTGCGCGTGACTCATGCCTATAATCCTAGCTACTCAGGAGGCTGAGATCTGAGGATCGCAGTTCAATACCAGCTCAGACAGGAAATTGCATGTGATTCTTATCTCCAATAAACTACCAGAAAACTGGAAGTAGCGCTATGTTTCAAGCTGTAGAGTTCTTGCCTTGAGCTGAAGAATACTTGGATAGCACCTAAGCCAAGAGTTCAAGCCCCACGACTGACCAAAAAAAAAACTATCTATCTGTCTATCTATCTATCTAATCTATCTATCTCTCTCTCTCTCTCTCTCTCTCTCTCTATCTATCTATCTATCTATCTATCTATCTATCTATCTATTTATCTATCTATCTATCTGTCTGACTGTCTATGTATCTATGATGAGATGAATTACATTTAAATATAAATCAATATTTGTGATACACATATAAATATAAGTAAATATATGATGTATTTATAATATATACACATATTTACATATATAAGATCTATTATATCTGTATGTTTATAAATATACTTGTAATTTATATCCAAAGAGTACATCTGAAGATTTGGGGGAAAATGTTGAGTGTCTAAAGGCTTACTACTGACCCACAATACTTTCAGTAATTTTTTCCACTTATTACAATGTCTGGAGTACTAAGAATGAATGATTATGAAATAGAGTTCTTGTTTTATTCCTTATGATTTTGGATTAGAAACATCTACTTACTTGGTATAAAAGCTACCAAAATGTGATCTTGAAATCACACTCCACAAACTGGACATATCCATCAATTTAGCCACTTACAGGTCTCAAACTTTTATTTGAATCCTGTATCTCACATACATTCAGTTTCCTTCGAGTCATCTACATGTACAAACATGCCTAGATTTTCATGCTCACATACATCCCCATACTCACATGACATACTAAATGTAACATTGTAATAAAAAATAATATATATACTGAAAAAGAACACCTTTGCAAATGTAATTAAATTTTATTTTTAAATACAATGCATTATTGAAATACTGATGAAAGAGCAGCTGAGAGATGTTTCAAATAGTAGAGTGCCTGCCTAAAGAGCATGTTTCTTATTCCAAACATCATTATTTCCATTCTTCCTTCTCCCACATAAAAACATAAATAACTACAGAATTAACTACATGTTCCTTAATCACTCATTGAAGAGAGAAACTTTAATATATATATATATACATATATATATATATATATAGACAATGATATACTATTTAGCATAATTATGAAATCATATCATCTTCAAGAAAATAGAATTGGAAACCTTCATATTAAAGCAATTAATGATACTGTGAAAAACAAATATTAGATTATTCATATGCAGACTCGAGATCCAGAAAATAATATGAATTACCCAGGTGTAAAAGATGGAACTGATTAAGTTTGGAAAAAAGTAAGAGAGGAGATGAAGAGAAATATTTTGGAGTAAATATGTTCAAATATTTCATAAGATAGTATGAAGACATAATAAAATATAAGTATAAAAATAGGATAATGAAATTAATAAAAGGAATAAAATGTAACAAGCTACATTATGTGAACATATGTGTATAACACAATAAAATACTTTTGTGAAATTAATATTTGCTAATAAAAAGTAAAATTCATTCCAGTTGTTATAGATTCATATGTTAATTTCCATTTTTAGCTCAGATATTTCCCTGATACAGTAAAAGGAGAAATAGGTTTTGCTCATTTAGAAGGACAATCTTGTCTAATTAGCATTAAATATACTAGATAATTACTGTCAATGTGAAATGTTCAAATTATTATATTAGAATATTTCCAATTGACTCATCAAAATCTTACCCTATAGGTATATACTTTTTGCTATTTATTGAATATTTTTCTACTCAATTACTATATACCATTTTCTGAATGCAGTTTGGTATATGTAACTAGGATATATTATACCTGACCAGGAAATCAATTATTCAAACAGTTTTTTATCAAAAATGCCATTAACGAAATAAAGAGGTAAATCCAAATTATGTATATTTGAAGACAATATTTCCTTAGTCCTCTTCTCACATTCTTCATTCCTTTCTTGAGAATAATACACATTGTAAAGGAATGCTTAACATGTTTTAGAGAAATAGGTTGACTTTAGTCGAATGAGTTGCTCTATGCTGCATTTTGGTTTACTTTATATCCAGAAGAGCTAAATTCTTACCTTATGATTTTCCTTAGACTTTATACTCAGGTTTAACATCTGATGGGTGACAGATAAAGGTATAAACATTTTTTAAAAGTGGCTAAATTTAGGCTGAGGAATCTAGGTAAAACTTTACTCATGCAGATAGATCTCATCAGTCATGAGACCACGATATCAAAATGTTTACCTATGCTTCCTGAAATCATGCCTATGAGATTTTGTGTATTATAAACAGTGGTTATTAGAATTTGTTTTGTAAACAACATCATTTCATGGGTTAGGAACTGAAGTGAGATATTATACACAGAACAAAATTTAAGGAGGCATCCAAAATTAGTTACCAAGATATAAATCATTTAACACAATGTTTTAAAAATGCAAGACAAAAGAAATAATTTATGAAAAAAAGCCAACATTTAAAATAAATACAGAATCAGTATGACTGATTTTTCTTTTTATGCCAGTTGCAATACGGATTGCCTGATAACTTTTCTAGTTATATGTTTAGTTAGGTCTTGATATTTAGTTGGAGAATTTATGTCCTTTCATATATTCATTTGTCAGAACAAAGAGGAAATGAATTCCATGCCAGAGTCAACATCCATAATAATGTTAGAGTGTATTCTATTACTTTGCCAACGTTTCAAATCAGCTCGAGTAATTTGGGTCTTCTTAGGATCTAACTAATTTGGTATACAATTTGGTCAGTACTAGATTTTGACCACCATTTATAAAAATATTATTTTTCAGAAACTACTACTATTCTCTCTTTTCATGAGATTTTTAATTTCATTTATAAAACGTGCTGATGTTTTCCTTTAGATAACCCACATTCAGTCTTCTAAAAACAGTATAATTTGGAGTATTTTTTAATTATGTACACTCATGTACACTGCTCAGATTCTATTATTTGCACATTTTGTTCTTGTTAATCAGTAGTGTTTAGTTCTCATTATGGATATTTTGGAATTACTAATTGCATTTCTGAATTTTTAAGAATATTATGATTTTTGTGATTTAATAATGTAGCATTTTTTCTTTTAAATATATGCAGATCTTACTTTACATACAGTTACAGTTGTTTTAAACAATTTGATCCATTCAAGGGATTTTCTATATTAGGTTGATCCAGATGAATTTAATTACAAATTAACACAACTTTATTTCTGAGAGATATTTATACTTATAGCTCTACTTAAATTAACATGTTTGAAGGTTTTGTAGTTTAAAAAAGTAATCTGTGCACAACATGGTTTTGTTCCTGGGGAAGTTCCAATTTGTTGGTTGTTTTTCCAACTGTGATGACTTCAACGTATGTGTGCATTTTATTTCAGTTGTTTAGTGCCTATATTTTGTTTCATATAACAGAAAATACAAAAAGAATCAGTGATTTAGAACTTTGCCAAATAGAATTCTAAGAGAGACACTTGAAATTTTGTGACAACTGGGAAAAGGGACGTCTTCTTAATGGAGAGGTTAGCAGAATAACAGAGACATTGTTTGATGAGATTTGAATTCTGCCACTTCCTGCCTCAATATTTCCAATGGTATGACTTCAACGTATTTAGTGGAAAGAAAATAATTTTGTCTGTATGAATTCACAATTTTTAGTTTAATTAGGCCACACTACACATTCATATTTGATTTTACCTCTAAAGTCTTTTCTCCTTAGTTTAAAACCACAGATGTGAATTTATAATGTAAAATAGCACCTAGAATTTATATGAAATGGTCCAAACTATTTAGAATATAATGATTATAGTGTGTGAGATAGTATGTAATAATTGATTTTGGGGAAAGTCAATTACAGTGGATTTTTGGGAAATACTGAGTAATGGAATTATATTTGATTCTATAAAAAATTCACGGTTACATCTAAAAATAACTCAGTTATAAGTTAATTCTGAAAAAATAAGATTGTTTACAGGAAAAAGCTAGAAGTTTCAATAAGCTTGCTTCTAAAAATTAGCTTGGATTTTGGTAGCTCATGCCTGTAATCCTCACTACTCAGGAGTCTGAGATCTGAGAATAGTTGCAAGCCAGCCTGGGCAGAAAAGTCTGTGAGACTCTTATCTCCAATAAACCACCTTAAAACCGGAAATGTCACTGTGGCTCAAGTGGTACAGTGGTAACTTTGAGCTGAAGAGCTGAGGGACAGTGCCCAGGCCCAGAGTTCAAGGCCCACAACCAACAAAAAATAGTTGACATGGAGTTTTACTATATTATATCATGATTTTTTATGCATGGTTGTTCAGTGAAAATGTCATTGGTTTTTATATTTTGTGTTGGCATAAAATGAACCTACTATTGTCTTAAATTAATCAAAAAAATTGTATTCAATGACTGCATAAATTTTTTGTGTAATGGTTAAAACCAAGTTGCCTTTTTGAAATAAAATATTTATATCACCCCCCAAAAAAGTGGAACAAAATAAAATATATGCCAGAAACTTACTGTGTAAATCTTCATGGACTAATAGCCTGTCAGTTTGTTTTAACTTTTAATCAAAAATTAAAGTAATACTGGGTAATATGAACCCATTTAAATTTCTTCATCCTTGTCATTTAAGATTCACTTTAAAAAGAACTTCAACAGGTGTTTTTTCCTTACTTTTCCAAAGAAATGATCATTTCATCATCATAGTGTATAGCACAGTTTACCCAGAAAGCATTTCTTAAGGAAAAAGATTTTTTCCCATTCTTTGGTTTGCTTCAGTCTATATTTAAACTGCGTACAACAACTTACCCACCCTTTTGTCTGTCTTTTCATTTGAAACATTTCAAAAGTTTTCCTTCCTTGGTGTGTCTGCCAGCAAAGTTTTACAAAACAGCATGCTTTCATTCATTGTGCTTTCCAAAATATATCTCACAAATGCCTAACAATGAAACATAGTCTGAAACATACGTGGACTTTTCCACTTTTAGTGGAAAAATCACTTTCCATACCCCTTAGAACCAGCTGTTTACAGGCATTAATTGCTTTGTCAGTTCCATGCTTTAGAACAGCTGCATTTGACAGTGGCGTACTTGCTAATTTGTTTACCACATCTGGTTTGTTTTCAGGAAGGACTGTGTTCATGGAAGATGGTAATAGGTGAGTTTCGCAATTATGTATTTTAATAGAGCTCTGACTTGTGGATATAGAACATCCATTTCAGTGACTAAATATTTAAATTAAATCCCATAAAGTATATTCCTTCAATTTTCTAGGTAAAGTGTTCTACAATCTAGGTATATTAAGAAATATTATATGTTGTTTCCTTGGTGACAACGTAATTGGAGGACTTAAAATTTTATATACCATGGCCATCTTAAATGAGGTAGATTTACTTGGGTTGGCATGCAAAACTTTTGGTAAGTAAGTGCTCTACCACTGAGCCACCTTCCCAGCCTTTCAGGCATGCAATCCTTTTGGGACAGCATTAATGTTTGAATCTTGGATAGGATTTGATTGGGAATTGTGGCAGACTTTCATGGTATAAGAAGAAAAACGAAAGGCCATACTAATATTTTTTTTGGGGGGGTCCAGTTGTGGGGTCTGAACTCTGGGCCTGGGTGTTGTCGCTCACCTATTCAGCTCAAGATCAGCGCTCTACCAGTTGAGCCACAGCGCCTCTTATGGCTTTTTTCTTTTTTTTTATGTGGTGTTGAGGAATCGAACGAAGGGCCTCATGCATGCAAGGCAAGGGCTCCTTGCTCCTAAGCCACATTCCCAATCCCACTAATACTTTTCTCTGCTACATTGTTATATTAGTTTATTCAAACACACACATACACACATACAAACACACAGATACACACATTTATAGTATAAAGACCCACTCCATCTGCAAGGAAATATTTTAATAGGAATTCCATAAAATATTTAGTATGCTGAGTTCTGATTAGAATTTACAGAAATATCTACTTGCTTCTTACCCTGGACAAGACATTATCATTTGTGAAGGTGTTGCCAATTGAATTTAGAATGCCCCAGAAAGATCTACGTGTTAAAGACAAATGACTTTCTATTTCCTCCCAGATTGTGGAAAATATCTGAATAGTTCTGGAGATTAAGTTCTTCAGCGTGAAAGCTATGAGAACATAGACTCTCAACTACTTTCTTATTTTATGTTTTAATCAGTCTAGGTCAAAAGCTTTTCTCTTTGACATACTCCCTACCTTGCCATTGTCTTGTCACAGGCTCCCAAAGCAATAAAACCCACTGAACATACAATGAAATCTTCAAATTTGTAAATCTGGATAAGCATTTCTGTTTAATAAATCGACAACATTACTTATTATGGTAGGTTATAAAGCTAACACAGAAGTCTAGTCTTTCTAACAATGTAGAGTATATTAAATTATGCTTCATTATAAAATATCTAACTCCATGTTTTATTTTATATTTTTGTTTCTGTTGATCCCAGGGCCTGGATGGTGTTTTTGTGCTCTAAGTCAATGCTCGACATACAATCTGAACTGGAACTCCTAGCCTCTTAACTAGCTAAGATTACATCCTTGAGCCACCAGTGGCTACCCATGTTGCATGTTTTGTGTAATTCAAATTTTCAGCATTGTATAGATGCTCCTACTACAATATAAAAAAAAAAACTTAACCTATTTTTCACTGTATTTGATGTTGCTATAATTTGTGGAGGGGAAGGGAAAAACCAAATTGTTTAAATAGGGATAAGGTGCACCCAGTGCAAAAATGAGATGTAAAAGATGTTATGTAGAAAAACGAAATGTACAACTTTGGCTCAAGATGGGAGAGAGGGTCGGGAAGGGGAGATGGAAAGAGATGATAAAGGGATAGAAAGGAGGAGGTAACAATGCTTGATAAGAAATGTACTCATTACATTGTGCCTGTAATTGTAATGCCGCTGTATGGTATTTTCACACAAAAAAACTTAAAACATAATAAGGATATTTGTAAAGTATATAATGAAGGAAGAATTTTCATTCTTTGCAAAATCTATGCTAAACTATGTATATTTTACTGTATCTTTCCTGCAACCAGTTTGATATAGTTTAATACCTGTCACGCAGTTTCTCTATATTCTGCTGGAGATTTAATTTTTCAAGTATGTATGTATATGTATATTTATATGTATATATCTATCTGTATATATCCCAATGTAGATCATCAAACTTGAAACTTTGCATTTTTTGCTGTTCAGCAGTTAACCTGGTCGGCTCAATCTGTGACAATATCTGTGCTCATTCTGATCATTCCTTTATGTACCACACCATCAGCCTTTTAAAATCAGCCTTATTTCCAGAGATGATTACCAATAAGTCCAACCAGTATACACCCAGAGGATTTTAATAAAACAAGCTTTAAGGAAGGAAGATAACATGAAGTGACAACTAAAAAAATTTCTACGGAGACCTGACATCTTTCAAATCTCTGCCTTCCTCCTGATACTTAAGCAAGCATTGACTAACACTATAAATAATACTGCAATTATAACTTAAAGATCAGTGTTTTTGCAACCTGAAGGCTTCTTTCCATGATTTTTGACATAAACTTTTATGAGACTTTTTTGATTGTGATGGGATTCCATCCAAAACAAAGCCAATTATAACAAGAAAGCCAAAGAGGGAGAAAATTAAGGTTAGCTATATATGTTAAGCACAAATATAGGCAATATCAAGATATTTTGTAATTGTATATTTTACTGGACAAAGTGGCTCAAATCTATAATTTTATCTACTTGGAAAACAGAGTATAGATAATTCTAGTTCCAGGCAAAATGTTTTATGCTTGTGTTAGGAGGACCTCAGTCCAAGCAGGACCAGGCATAGTGATAGTACCTCAAAATAAGCAATCAAATTATAATCTGCAGGTATGGTAGTAGTAGAGATGCTGATTCACAAGTATAGGTTTTGAGTTCAATCCTCCAGTAGCGCTGGGAATTTAAATGTGGCATGTCTGAGGTCAAGACCTCATACTTTTCTTACAAGCTCTAATAAAACCTTTACCTCTTTTGCTATTTTTAAAAGTATAACCATAACTTACATGCCCCAAACAAATAATTTCTTATTAGAGATTTTCTTCTATCTGTTAAGTAATATGTTATTTCCCACTGAAATCAGACTAACGATAAAAAACCCATTGTCTTACAAAGTGACTGCATATGGAAACATAATCTCAAAGGTAGCATTTAAGTTGAAGTCTACTCCAAGAGAAACAGAATGCCTTGAATATGCCAAGTAAAGAGGAATCAGAAGCCAACTCTAATCTTGGAGTTCTAAATCCACCAACTCAGAGACAATGTATTTACAATGTTAATGCTACCCAATCTGTGGTAGTTTATTATTGCAATTCCTAGCAAACATGTGGAAGCTATAAGACACGAAAAGTCATTGACTCTTCGGATCCAAGACTCATCTCTATAATCCTAGTGATTAAGAAGTACGAGACTTAGGGGATAATGGTTTTCAGGCTGGAAGGAAAGTTCATGAGGTTCTATTTCCAATTAACTACAAAAATTTCTAGGCTGGGGCATGGTTCAAATAGTAGACTGACTACTGTTAGCAAAAAAAAAAAAAAAAACAACTGAGAGCATGATGTATGTTCAAGCCCCAAACTGGCAGAAAGAAAGAGTCCTTAGAAGAATACTATGAGAAGCAGAATTATAAATAGGAAAGCAGAAACAAAACAAATAAACTTATTGATATAGACAAAGCTTCTCAATGTGAAATATGGCCCAAATGTCATATTTAGGGTTTTCCTTCCTATACAGTAAAAATAAATGGCATTTTTACTTGACGAAACTAAAATATAAAACTGTATGCAATAAATAATCACATTTCTTTTATGTTTCCATAATTTAACTTGTTTTCCTAAATATTTCTCGAATAGTGTAGCTTTTGAAAATCAATAAAATTGATCTACGCTGAAATGATTGCCATTGACATCTTTCTCAAGATATTTATACTTTAAGCTGAACTTCCACAAAACTCATACCCAAAATATAACTTTTTAGTTTGTTCATGCAAACATAGGAACATAAACATATGTCTCAAAAGGTTAATTGCTTTTATCTGCTGTCATTAATGAAGTATAACTAATAGAATTAAGTATATACCCTGAGGGAAATAAGATACAATCTTCTAAATACAGACTTGTAGGCACACACACAATCACACACACACATATATAGTTACCACTCTGACTCAGGTTAGATTCCTGACATTGAGTGTCAGCAGTGATCTAATAGTCAAATTTTCCTGCCAGACATAAAATACATTCATAATTCCACAAGACAAAACACCAGATCACTCAAAATAATGAGAATATTTAACAGAACCAACCAGCACTTGAGTCATCTACTCCCTGATTTCATTCATGATGATGCATTTTTCATATCATAATTAAAAATATTTTTGTCTCTGATTAGCAGAAAAACATGCTATCATATAATAGAAATTGTAGGTAAAATTACTTGTAATCTTTAATATATCTTATCAGAGACTTCTGTTTCCTTCTTGCAGAGTTTTTCTGGCATTTTGCCCTAATGTATATAATTAAATTACAAAGGACATGCCATATACCTTAATTCATTTTTCCTAAAGGTTATGCTATGGAGTTGAATCTGATTTGTTTGATTATTCTAAATTAAATATTCTCAACAATTTGAATTATTGCTTATGTTACTCCTAATCCATTTGAAATATCAAATAGAACTGGAAATTCCCCTCGGCAATGATTTATGAATGTCATTAATGGTTGTGGAGGGATGAAGGATTTGGATTATCTAGAGTGGATTAAAAATGGCACTGTTATTCAAAGGGCTAATCATTTAGGCAGGTTTTAAAGTGTGGTCTTCTTATTTCATCTAAGAAGATAACAATATGCTTTTCATCACATTCTTGCCTGCAGTAGAATTATTTCCTTTGTACAGTTGATGTCCAGCTGCGACTTTAGTGAAACCAACAAACAACTGCATAGGTGTATTAGCTGCTCTAGATTTTGAAATTTTCTTCCTGTAGCCCTTGTGATTTGAGCCCAGATTCATGGGATAGTCACATAATCCACAATAACAAAGCACCACAAAGACCACGTGCAAAATGAGGTTGAATTTTTCTTTGTTGTTTCCTTTTTTATTGTCTTTTAAGGAGCTAAAGGTGTTTATTTCTCATTATCTTTGATGTGACTTAAATAAATTTTCCAGATTTTTCAAATAAAATAAAGATATATAAAAGAGACCTATTTAGTTAAATACAGCTAACCATTTACGTGATTTTTTAAATTCTAATGCTGTTCTCAGTTATCTTCAAATAACGTTGAGATGAGCCTAGCATATGTGTAAATTGACATGTATAAATCACACAGAATTCTGGAATCTTTAAACTGTGATTTCTATGTAACTTCATTTAGAAAAGAAAATTTTCACTTGCTTCATGTCTTAAGTAATCTACTTAAAACAAGTTTTATTAATTTTATTAATAGATGTCATAATCTATGGTACTGATGCATTGCATAAGTATTTGATTCCTTATGTCCACTGAATTAATATTACATTTATTTTATTTTTTTTACACATGAAATGATGACATTCTTGAGGATAAAACAGCCTCTTTTTCATTTTGGTTGCCAAAAGGAATTATTAGACATTTGGAACATTTAAATCTGAACTTTCAAATTTCACTAGGACTTGAATTGTGTTACAACTTTAATGTTAAAATAAAAAGCATCATTAAATAGAAAGCAAAATTATGTTATTAAACATTAATCCCTGAATTGACTTCATGATAAAAAACAATTAGATTTACATAACAAGATATACATACTCAAATGAACTATGAGATACAGAAAGAGAAAACTTCTTTTTTGTTTTGTGTTTGTTGTTGTTTATAGTTTGTGATAATTCTGTCTTTTTTACCTTATGCCTGGTATATTCATTGTATGTCTTCAGGAAGGTGAGGGGTGGGCACAGATCTTTAGGGAAAAGAGTGAAAAATTGCAGCAGTGGAGTTCATTGAACATTGATGAAAGTGAAATATTTAACACATGAGTGGCGACAGGAGGGTGGGACTGGGAACAAGTGAGGGCCCTGAAGACATTTCACAAAAGGAAATGTACCCATTACCTAACCCTTGTAATTGTAGTCCATCTATAAATCACCTTAATAAGAACAATAGAATAAATTTCTGTTAAAAAGGCAAACAAAGTGTTTCTTAGGGTCCTAGAAGTTTGTTTGGTTCACTGGTTTTAGCTGGTTGAGTCTACCTCTGAAAATAGCTACATTGAGATTCATTGGGCGAATTTTTGAGCTACTAGTAGATAAAAGTCAATTATGATTGTATGTTTTTTGAGACTGATTCATTTATTTCTTTAATCTAATTTGTATTATTTCTGTCTACTGGTTTTTGGTTTTGTTTTTCCTGTTTTGTCAAAGACTTAGTGATGCATCATTAGTGCTGATTTAAGATTGTTCTAATTTGTTGATGTACATACTCAAAGCCATAAATATTCCTCTGAGTATTGTCTGTGCTGCTGCTGTGTCCCAGAGGAGGTAGTATTTTGTGTGGTCACTTCCACTGAATTCCATAAACGTTGGAACTTCCCTCCATATCTCTTCAGTGACTCACTAATGATTTAGCAATGTGTTATTCAGTCTCTGTGAGTTTCAGAATGTTATGTGATGCCTTTTGATGTCGAGATCCAATTTGGTTCCATCATGGTCTGACAGGATACAAAGAGCAATTTCTTTGAATTTTGAAAGATTTTCCTTGTGATCTAAGATATGATCTACTTTGGAGAATATTCCATGGGCTTCTGAGTGGAATATATATTGTGACACTGGCAGGTGAAATGCTCTGTATATATCTGTTAGGTATAGCTTGTCAATACAGTTATTTAGCTCTAAAGATTTTTGCTAAGTTTACCTGGATGGCCTGTCCAGAGGTAAGAATGATTTGTTCAAGCAAACAACAATTCATTTGGATGTATGCATGTTTTTAGGGTAAGTAGTATTTCTCTGATGAATTTGTGAGCTCTAGGATTCAGGACATTTATATTTAGAATTGTTATATCTCTCTGATGGAGAGTTTTCTTTGTCAATATTTAATGTCCTTCTTTGTCTCTTTTTACTTTCATACCACTTTTATTTTAAAGCCAATTTTATCTAATATTAGTATAGCTACTCTAGCCTGTTTATGAGGTGCATTTTTAATTTGTAAAGATTATGTACAGAAGGGTTACAATTACATAAGTCAGATAATGAGCACATTTCCTTTTGAACAGTGTCACATCTTCACTCATGTTCTCCCAGTTTTTTCCTTTCAACCTCCCTCTCGCATAAGTCGTATAGTTCATTTACAATGTATTGTCTATTGAGTAGCACTGCTGCATTTTAGCCTTTGTTCCACCATTTCTGTATTCCCCCTTGACCTATCCAAACGTACATATAAAACCAAAGGTGCAGAAATTAAAAAAAAAAAAAAAACGGCATCAGAACACTGAAGAAAAAAGCAAAATCATAAACAAACTCTCATAATCATGTCTTGGAGAACATTTTAATGAACATTATTTTATATGATAATATTCGTACATCTATTGATCCGTTGTGATCCTCTCCAAAGGGCATCCTCCTTTGATCTCACTGTATTAATGTTTAGAATCCCATAAAATTTATCATGTCCAAGAGTAATGTTTTCTCTTTTACCATCCAATTGTGTTTACTTGAAGAATTAGAGGTACATTCTACTACAACAAATGAGGGAAATTAGGCAAGGTATATTTCTTTGAGTCTGTCTTTCTTCACTTAATGTAAGTTTGTTCCAAGTCTTTCCATTTCCTTATGAATGTCGTAATATCATTCTTTCTGGATCAATAGAATCGCATCATACTGAAGAGTTTCTACATGGCAACGGAAAAAGTTAGCAGGATATATAGAAAAAGAACAGAATGGAAGAAGATTTTTACTAGCTAAGCATTAGACAAGTGTTTTCATAACTAACCCATATTTAGAGATCAAAAAGTTAAACCCAACAAAAATAAACCCTCAAATAAACAAGAACCCAATTAATATATGGGATAAAGACTTAAAGATAAATTCTTAGAAGAAGAAGTTAGAATGACAAATAGACGCATCTTTCTCCATAAAAGAAATGCAAATCCAAACAACACTGAGATTCATCTCACCCCTCTTACAAGGTCATTATGAACAAATGAACAATCACAGATACTGATAGGGATGTGACCCAAAGGAAACTCTATTACATTGTTGGGGGGAATGTAATCTTGTTCAATCACTTTGGAAAACACTATGGAAATTGCTCACAGAAGTGAATAGAGAGCTACCTACCTATGATCCAGCAATTACACTTATGGTCATTTATCCAATAGAGCAGAAACAAGGCCACACTGAAGCTACCAGCATAATCATGTTGATTATTGCATTATTTTCTGTAGCCAACATATGGAATCAGCCCAGATGCCTCTCATTTTAAAAAGAGATCAAGGAATATATATGTATATATAAGTTATATATACATATATATATATATATATATATATATATATAATTTTATTGGTCCCAATTTGCAAGTATATATGTATGTATATAAATGTATGTATACAAACATACATACATATATATTCAAACATACAAATACATACATAATGGAATTCTGTTCATCCATCAGAAAGAATAATATTATACCATTCTAAAGGAAAAATGAAACACTTAGAAATAATTTTAAGTGAAATAAAGCAGACCCAGAGAAACTTAGTTTGCATGACTTTCCTCACTTGTGGTAGATAGGAGTGTCCATAAATGTAAAAGTAAACACACTGGATGGTGTGCAAGGAGGTACAAAGGAATTATCTGAAATGTCAGAATCCATGGAGAGTGAAAATACTATAATTCTCTTAAAAGGCTAAGTCAAAGCCCAACAAAATAAATACCGGTAAATGTGTAGTGCAAGAGAGGATAGTGGGGGGCAATGTGAGAGGGGTGGGAAATTGAAGGGGAAAAGGATAGAATACATGCAAGAATCCATTTGATACTTCCCAGAATTGAAATATACAAAGCAATGGGTAGTGTGAAATGAGGTTGAAGATGTTGAAGTGGTAACACAATTCCAGGTGCATTGTACACAGAAACTGCTTTGTTAAATGGCAAGAAATTCCATAACATATTCTTGAGATACATAAGGATTGGGGTTGATTGGTAGGGGCGGATGAGAGTGTTGAAAGGAGTGACATTGATCAAGATGCACTGTATCCATACACTGTTTCAGTGAATGGCAACTCCTTTGTACAATTAAAGATAATAAAAATATTTAAAAAATTAATCATGATAGTTGAATAGAGTTGAACTTCAATTCAATTCCCATTTAAAAATATTTTTAACGGGGGCTGGGAAGGTGGCTCAGTGGTAGAGCGCTTGCCTTGCATGCCTGAGGCCCTGGGTCTGATTCCTCAGCACCACATAAGCAAAAAGAAAAAAGCCAGAAGTGGCACTCTGGCTCAAATGGTAGAGCACTAGCCTTGAGCTGAGGAGCTGAGGGACAGTGCCCAGTCCCAGAGTTCAGGCCCTACGACCGGACCCAAAAAAAAAATATTTTAAACCAGGAGACTTGGAGAATCAAATTCAAATAATAAAACCTTATGAATCTTTTTTATCAGAATTTGTGAAATATAAATCAAAACTTTGCTTTTTGTCAGCTATTGGGCTGTTAAAATATTTCAAATTAAGTGGCTTAAAAACATCAGGAGTATATTATCCATACTCTAGAAGCTTAAACATTGATTTTAAAAATGGTTATTCAAAGCAATTCTTTGTCTTATAGGGGTCTACTTTGTGATTCATTATAATCTATTTGTTGGACGTTCATATGGCAGAGTAATTATATTGGGCTTCTTTCGCCAGGGTCATTATTGCAGGGTCATCTCTGAAAGGTTGATTCTAATATCACCAGACAGGAGAATAGAATTTTAACATGTGTATCTGGAAGGAGTTACATCGTCCAAAACACTTTGCTACTTTTGCTTTAACTCAGTGTGGTGTACATTTGGATATTATTTCATAGAACATAATAACTTAAGGACAAGATTATATCAGGTAATTATGTGAATGATTCTTCTTACAATGGGAATAATTATAGTGATGGCAAAGTGAAGTATGATTGTTTAGTGGCTCTTGAATCACATCATAGGTAACCATGTTAACGTGGTGCAGCCTTTCTAAGGCCCTTCTGATGTATTTGAACAATCTCCAATGACTTAATTGCTTTCAGAAATATTCGTTTGTGCCAACAAGTACAGATCTCCTTTCATTTTAATTACTGTCCACTATTAGGACTCCCACAAACACCAAAATCAGAATATGATAATTTCTCTGATAAAATACATCATAAAATTGTTACAATTAATATAACATAAAGACTAATATTAATAGCATTATAATTACTAGTATTCACATTATATAATATTTTGATATCCCTTGGTTACCTCAATTTTTAGAATATTTATAACTAAATGTAAATTGTTTGCAAATAAGTATTTGATGATGTATGGAAAATGAGAAAACGAATTGCATACATACTTACTACAGATGCAAACAGATTCACCTGATTATTTCTGAACCTTCATTTGTTGGTTTCATTCATGCATGAGGAACATGCAGAGAAATGAAAATTGAAAACTTGCATTTACTAAAGGGTTAATTACAAGTTTATGTTGGGCTAAATAGCACATTTTATAAATTAAATTGTTTTTTCCCTTCCTTCCTTCATTCCTTCGTTTCTTCGTTCCTTATAGTTGCAATGGATCCACCTCTATCCTTATTTAAACCATTTGTTTTTTTCCCTTCCCCTCCACAAATTATACCAACATCAAATACAATGAAAGCACTGGGGGAAGGGACATGTCTAAGACAAGCAGCAAAGGTCAGATAAGTTGATGTTAGGTGAAATGGACCCCAAAATAAGTATTCAAAAGTTTTTTTTCTTGTAATTGTTTCTAACATATTTATAAGATGATTTCTTTGTTGTCAAGGCTGGCTTTGAACTCCAGCTTCCTGAGTAGTGAGGATTACAAGCTTGAGATACCCATATTCAGCACTGATACAATATATGTAAGAATAAAATAAATTTCTTATTTGAATTCCATTTAGATATTTATTTAGTTATTGAACCTGAATCTGCAGTGTGAAAAAAAGTTTTCATTTTTATGAAAAATTATACACTCAAAGGTTTAAATTACAGAAACTTTGTACAAATTGAAATACTCTAATATTCAAAAGCAATGAAGGGATCATTAATCAAATTTCTAATTTAAGCTAAAACAATAGGGTCTGTCAGGGTGAATGAATTAATTTTTCATTAAATTAAATATTATCTACTGTGGTCACAGGATTTTCTCTTCTTTTAAACCTAAACCTTTTTGACATAAAATATAGATTCATATATTTTTTGAGTATATAAAAATCTTAATTACTGTTCATTTATTTCTGAAGTTTGAGTACGGAGACATTTCAGAGAAACACTTAATTTCATGTATTTTATGTCAACAGTCATTTTTAGAAATTGAATCATTCTCCATATGAGATAAAACAAGATACTCCAGGACTTATGCAATTATTCCTATAGACTTGAATATAACATTTTTGAATGGTATGAAATTCATATTATTCCTACTCTATAGAATAATTAAGAAATAAATGATTGTGATAGTATTTATTTTTCCTTCAACTAGAAAGAGAGAACCTAACTATAGATGACAAAACTTGAATAGAAATGTCATAAAATTATGAAAAATTAAAGTCATTATGAGTTAGATGAAATAGTCATTTTTGAAGGTCACAAAATGAAATCTCTGAAGCTTCCTTATGTGTTAAATAAAATGTATTTGCACTCAAAATATTTCTCCAGCAATGGTATAACTAAACTGCCTCCATGCCAAATAGCCTCTCTGATTAATTCAAGTAAATATTTAGGAACAGAAGTTATCACAATGTATAGAAATATCTACCCACCATTCTAGAAATTAAATCTGAAATCATAAAGGACTGAGATTAATAATTAGCTTTTACTAAGTTGCCATAAAGAGGAGAATCCTTTCATGTGGGCATAGTTGTAGACATTTGGTCACTGAGAACTTGTGATCAAAGGTGTTAAGATCAAAGTCCTTTCCTCCTCTTCCTTCTTTTTCTTCTCTGTCTCCTTCTTCTTCTTTTCCTTCTCCCTCTCTCTCTTTCCTCCTACTCCTTCTCCCTCTCCCACTCCTATTCCTCTTCTTCTTTACTTCCTGGCTTCCATAAATACACGTTTTCCAACACATATTCCTGACATGGGGAACTGATTATACTTATCCCTCATCCTTCTTAATCCTATCTCATAGCTCAATATACATGAATTTGTAGAATATTCACTGGCTCTTAATGTCATGTATAGTCACTCAGAGGATATATCACAGATCATATTTTCTTGATAGTCTTATTCATCAACATACTAAAGTTGTGCATTATAGAATTCTGTGATTTTAAATTCTAAATTATCACTCAGATTCACCCACTACTATTCTAAAAATTTTCCTAAGGTTAATGCAAATGCAATCTGTAATTCTTCGATAAAGTACAATGATTCTTAGAATGTTAAAGAGTTGGAGTAAGAACATCACCTTCAGTTCAGGAACATTTTATCATTACTACCCTCTCAAAATACTCAAAAATTTATTAATAGTCATTTCCTGGCATCATTTCAACCTACTCTCCTCTACAGATTCTACCTCTACAGATGTGCCAATTTTAAAAACATCATATAATTAGAAAATGTAGTCTATTTTATCCATTTCTCCCATGAAATATCACTGTTTCCAAAGTAAGTCCATGTAAATTTTTCTCATGGATAGAGCATATTGTTTTATATGCATGTGTATATTGAAATAACATCCTCAATGGGCATTTCAATGTTTTATTATATGTTATTATAAAAGGTTTTGCTATGTATATTCTTGTAGATGTGTCTCATTGGACATATATTGAAATATATTTTGTATATAAAATTGTAATTCAAAATTCTGGATCATAGAGGCAATTCTATGTGTAATGTCTTAAAGATTTCCAGTATGTTTAAGAAACTGACTATATCATTTTAAGTGCCACGCACCAATGTATAAGGATTGCAATTTCTACATAATGGTTGTTCAGGGCTATCTTATTGTTTCTATTTCCAGTAATCTCTATATGTATGCAATATCTAGGTATGTTATGATCTTTCCATATGTTCCTTGATTGTTGTTATATTATTATAGAGATATGTATTTGGATTTTATTCAGGATGATTAAAGTATTTCATTGGCATTAATATGCTCAATATATTTCTGATTCAAGTCTATTTAAATAAATGTATACCTGTACACACTATATGTACATATGCATATATTCATACTTATATGTGTATATATTCAAATACCTATATATGTATACATATATAAGAATATACAGATGTGTACATACATGTATATTTACATATACGTATATTATTATTTTCATTTGTCTGTATGTTATCGTTTTACTTTATTTGCCAAACATGCCCTTTATTGATTTTACTTTATTTTATTTTATGTTTAAGGTGTTGTAAAGAAGAGCCAGGCGCTGGTGGCTCACGCCTGTAATCCTAGGCACTCAAGAGGCTGAGATCTGACGATTATGGTTCAAAGCCAGCCTGTGCAGGAAAAGTCCATGAGATTCTTATCTCCAATTAACCACCAGAAAGTCGGAGGTGGTACTATGGCTCAAGTGGTAGAGCTCTAGCCTTGAGTTGAAGAGCTGAGAGACAGCACCCAGGCCCAGGGTTCAAGGCCCAGAACCACCACCAAAACCAGAAACAAGAAATACAATACTGATTCAAAAAGCAATCGTATTAAGCAGTCTTAAAGATAGGATCAAGTCTAATATTTTAGAATTATCTTAGATACCAGCAACCTTCGAGTTCAATGAGCCATGAGCCCTCAGAATGTTGACTGAATTTTTTAGTTTATTTACACCATCATTATAAGTATGCATTTCCTCATCTATCTTTCTTTCATTTGACCACAGCATGTGTATTTATCCTTTATATCATACTTGAATACCAAAGCCTTTGGAAGATAGTTATTAATTGGTGTATATTAATTATATGAAGATATCTTATTGAAATATCTTACACTCTCACATATTGATGAAGGGCCTGATAAACCCGTTTCTGGCTTTCTCCATTCCCATTGCCCTTTATATTTCAACTGTATTCTGTGAATTTATTTGTGTTATCTTCACACATTGTCAAAATGTATTAAAGTACTATTTACTCACAGTCATTGAAATTTATACAACGCTGAATATAAAAGCAAAAATCTAAATAAATGGAGACATAATTTTTGTGGATTGGAGGATACAATTGAGAAAAGATATAAATTGACTCTTACCCTTTTTTGGTCATTCATGGGGTTTGAAATCTGGTCCTGGTGCTGTCCTTTTGTTCTTCAGTTCAAAGTGATCGCTCTACTCATTGAGCAACTGTGCCACTTCTGTTTTTCTGGTGGTTAATTGGACATAAGAGTCTTACGGACATTCCCATTCCAGCTAGATTTCAACCACAATCCTCAGATCTCAGCCTTCTATGCAGCTAGGATTACAAGCATGAGCCAACAGCGTTCAGCTGCACAGTTTTATTTATGTTTATGACAATTTCTAAAAACACTCTTTGAGTCATTGACAAGGAAAAATAAACTGCAATATATTTCTGTCCAATATTGAAGCTATTAGTGTAAAATTGTTATATTTGTATAGGAAAGATTGTACATCTCAATGGGTCTGTAGGGCACAAGATTAGGTCCACATAAATATTATCAAGGAATATTTAATAATGGGTAAAACCAAACATTTGTGGAATGACGTTTTGTTTAATAAGAGGTGTTAGGAAAAGGCAGTATTTGGGAAAATTAAAAAGTGAACATTGACTTAAACATAACAATTTATTACAATGTTAACTTCAAGCAGGATTAAAACGTGGTACATAAAACAAAAAGAGAGATGGAAATGTAAAGCAAAGGAAGATGTTTTGACAATTTTGAGATGAAGCAGTCTTAAATTTGGCAATAAAATTATTGGAAAGGAAAATGAAAGAGTTGAACTGAATAAAAGTGTGAAACAATTTCGTCTATGAAAGCTCATATACAAGTGGTGAATAGAAGTTGGGAGCAGGTGGCTCATGTTTCTCAACCTAGCTACTTGGGAGGCTGTGATTTGAGTATTGCTGTTTGAAGGCAGCCCACAAAATAAACTTCCTGTAATCTTATCTCTGATTATTTAGCAAAAAAGCCAGAAGTGAGGCATGACTGAAATGGTAAATTGTTAAAAAAATTGCAACAAATTTCAGGGACCCTGAGTTCAAGCCCCAGGACCAAACAAGTTTGAATCAACTTGATATAATATAACTATTATAATTTTTTAACATTAAAATCAATGAATATTATACATTCCCACAGAAATATAATTGGAAACAAAAGGCATAATTGTTTTCTTAAAATAAGTAATGGAACCATGAATTTCTTTCACTTTACAATTCATGTTTTATGTAACTTTAATTAGCAGACTTCCAGGACTAAAAGTAAATATATTAATTGTATACCACAAGAAGCAAAGTTATTATAGTTAAGAATAGATATTTCATCCTAGCCAGAAGATGTTTTTGAGCATTCTCACTAAAAAGAAATGTTACATGCAGAAATTAATGGATATGATGTAGCTTTATCATTACACAACATAAAAATGAATGGGATTATCAAACAATATTTCATAGCTATGTAAAAAATAATTGTGTAGCTAGGAGCCAGTGGCTCATGCTTATAACCCTAGCTACTAAGAAGGCTGAGAGCTGAGACTCATGGTTCAAAGCCAGCCTAGGCAGGAAAGCCCGTGAGACTCTTATTTCCAATGAGCCACCAGAAAACTGGCAGAGGCTCAAGTGGTAGAGCACTAGTCTTGAGCTGAAGAGCTGAGGGACAGTGTCCAGGCCCAGATTTCAAGCTCCACGACCAACAAAAATTAAAAAATAAACAGTTACAAATAAACAAATGTTTTGACATAAATGTTAAAAAATATATTCTAACAATTTTTAAATCCTTACTAGGTATACTAGTTTATATAAATATAGAGAATTGCTTTCTGGATTAGTTGTCATTGAATCAATTTTGTAAATCACACATTTGTCACTCCATTCATATTTGTATATTTCTATTCTTATATAACTTAAGTATAATTAAGTGATACATGAAAGGCAATACTGTTTTAGGAATCTCCCTTGGCTTTCTATAATTAACCCTCCTATCCTAAAATCAATATGCCATCCAACATAGTCAGACGTTTCATCTCATTGGAGCAGAAAAGTATAAGACATAATCATTGTTGGAGCAAGTAACATTTCACATGTATTTCACTTAGTTTAAGAACCAAAACATTCAAATCATCTTAACAATGCCAATAATAGCAAAATGTCTTCTGAGATTTTCAGTCTTTAAAGAGATCAAAATCTTTAATTATACATCTATTTTTTTCTACCTAACATCCTATATCTTAGGAAGATAGTTTTAGGTAACCCTTTCTTCCGGATTAGAAGACCAGAACAAAGGCGATAATGAAAATAGCCAAGGAAAATACTTGAAAACTTTTAAAAAAGCAATCACAGACACTCCTGTTATCATCAATTTCAATGAGAATGTACGTTAAAGTATCCTGTTAATTAGCAGTGAAGAAGGGAACAGAAAACTTTTTTTGAAGACAGCTTGACTTTGAACAATTCAATACAAGCATAATGTATTTATCTTTTTTTCTATGCAGTTGCCAAAATAATAGAGAACAACACCCAAAGGCAGGAAAACACCTAAGTCAAAGCAGTAAACTTTTGTCTATAAAAAATTTTGAGGGTCTGACTCTATCAAAGTCAGGCTTGCAAAGAGGAAAGTGTATTTGCTTTGGTGTGAACAATAAAAAATATAAAAATACTCTATTAAAGTTTATCACATTTTGACTAGGACTTCTCGTGTTGGAGAAGAGTAAAGGCATGAAAAAATTCAAGATTATTGGACTATTCCCCAATACCATTCTTATTTATCAGCTATAGCTATGGAAGTAGCCTTGATTACTCTTAATATCATTCTTCTTTACATTTAGAAGCATTGTTTGTTTCTGGGTTATAAGCTGCAAACACTTGAGTATTAATAAAGGGTCGTTTCCTAAGAGTGGAAAGATGCTGTGAAAACAAACCTAAAATATCAAAGACTTAGAATAGTGGAAACTATATTCTAGCTATATCACAATCTGTAGATGTAGATTTTGCTTCCCATTGTTCCAGGGGAACCATTTTTGTTATATTCTTTTTCACCATCTAGTGATCCTATACCATCCTATACCATTCTGGGATGGCTGTACATTTACTGGATTCTCTAATTGCTGTTGGAAAGTTAGGAAGGATAGAAAAATGAGTTTTTGTATCTGTTTTACATTATTTTTTTATTACTTTAGAAACTGTAACTCAAAATTACATAAATTATCTTTATAATATTAGGAGACAGATTTCATTTCCATATGCTTAGCCTTCTACATAATTTTGTTTTTTAGTGATCCCCAAACGTGAAAATAAAGATAAGAAACCTCTTATTTAAATATTATTTAGCATTTCAAGACTTCTTTATGTAAGGCCCGTAAGTATTATGCACATCATACATGTGTACAAAGCCAGTGGCAACAGTTTCTTATTCTCAAAAACTAGGAAATGTGGTGTCCCTATAGTTGCATCAGGATAAGGCTGTAGTTGAATTAGTTTACTAATCTAAATCTGCTGTTAAACATTTCTACACGTTGGGTGGCTTGAATAACCCGTATTTATCATTTTGCAGTTCTAAAGGACAGAAATTTAAAAGAAGTCATACTAGATTAAAATCGAGCTACCTACAGAGCTAAAATATTTTTCAAATGATTCTAGTGGAAAAAGAATTTACTTGCTGTTCTGCTCTCCCGAAATTCAGAATCTGGTTTGTTTTATTTTTTTTTCTTTATTTTCTAATGTAGCATCTTTACATGTCTCTGATGGGTCATCATGTCCTTACGAACTACACCTGGGACTTTAAAGTACCCATTTGAATATATTTAACCCATCTGGTAATTCTTCATTTTTGTGTTCCTTGGACTATGAAGGGTGATTATTTTACCAACTTATATACATATAATGCAAATGTACATTTGAGAGATTAGTTATTTGGGGAAGACAGATATTATGGAAAGTTATTTTGCTATGTAAAATGAGTGTGTAGCATACTTTTTACAATAAACTGTTATCCTTTCATTCATTTTGAACAACATATTTCTTCAATGAAATATAACTAAAAAAAATTAGTCCCTGAAAGCAATTAATATTGATTAAATCATTGTCATGTACTAGAAATCCTAAATGCCAGAGAGCAGCTCCTGAAGTAGTTGTGGCATTATCACTTTTTGTATATTCTGTTTACAATCTTCTCTTTTCAAGAGCATTTGATTGTTATTATTTTGGAATTATGGTTAATATTTATTTGACTGCTATTTTTAAAGAATGCATTACCCAATACAGGTTCTATTTTTCTAACTTTTTTGGGTCTATTCTATTTCTGAAAGAAACACAGCCATTTGAATTACATTAACTGCTTATTGAAGTTGAATCAGCGTGGAGAGGAAAAGAAGAAAAAATATGTCTCTGTGGGTATGTCAGGGTAAAAATATATCTACAAGCTATTTATCTTAAAATCATCTATTTTTCATTATGTTTAGATTCTGATAAAAATTAAGCCTCTTAACTCACACAATGTTAATGCAGCCTTATTTCATGCCACCCAAAAGCAAATAACAAATTACTATTTATTTTTAAATTATTTTTAATTTTTTAAATTATCATTTATTTTTAAAACTATATTTTTAAAAAGTGGGCTGGGATGTAGCTCAGTGGCAAAGCGCTTGCCTAGCAAGTGCAACGTCCTGGGTTCGATCCCCAGTACCAAAAAAGAAAAGACAAAAAAAAAAAAAAGTTAGCCAAGGCAAATGGTTCTCTAGCTATTTAGAGTCATGTTCAGAGTCTATGGTGAAATCCAGAAAGGGAAAAATATCATGTTTTTATTCTTCCTTGAGCCACTCTGGTTTACTTCTTCTATTTCTGAAAGACTAAAATTCTGGCTTTGAAGCCTTTTGCTTCATATCCACAATGTGTCATTCTTCCTTTATTAATAGGAGAATTTGGAGAAAAGATGAGAATCCACACTAGAAAAAGGAGAAGAGGAGAAAACTAGATATTATTTTCTTCCTCATCTCAATCACAAGGTCTGGATAATGATTGTGGATAATAGATACAGTGCTCTAGAGTGTTTAATCACATCTATAGAAACAGATAATCCCACAAGTGATCACATAGAGAATGCTTATTTATTAAAAATTGTAATATCTTCCAATAGGAAATGTTATCAATTTGTTTAGTTCTTGTTTAGGATTTGTTAAATGCTGGTGTGCTATAGTCAACTATCATAAAGTTATAAAAGAATGATAAGAAACTAGCATCTTAATATCATATTCAAATATTAGCTTAGTTCTGCCTGTGTTATATGTATGAGGCTGTATTTGAGTTTTGACTCAATTTCACATGCTATAATCTTCCAACATATAAGTTGAAAGAAGACTCCCTCTGGAAATATGCTATTTTTATAGCTAAGGGGAAAAAAAAACACAGATAATGAAATAGAAATCTTCCCCTATAAATAGCCTTTCACCACTTCAGGATCACTTTTGTAAGCTGAAGTAAGTCACATGACCCACCCTGACGCTGCAAAGTAGAGGTAAATCTCACCTAGAGGAAGCTGATTCAGGACATTGAGTAATATGCCAAGATATGCAACACTTGAAATAAAGAGGAAGAAAAGAGAACCATAATACAATCAATCATATTTGCCATCACATGTGTCTGCAGGAAGGATGCTATTACGTTCCTTATTTTCTAAAACTACTGATACCTTCAAATTATGTCTTTTATGTTTGGAAGTTTCAGAAATTAGAAAACATTTTGATACTGAGACAACATAAAATCTCAAAGAACGTTGGAGTAATCATTTCAATACTACCTTTTGTTCTCCAAAAAAAAAAACCATTTTATAGACAATAATTTATAATTTCATGCCTAGTGTCTTATTTTTCCAGAAATGGATTTTGTTAATATATGTGACTATCCACCAGAATAAATGTCTTCATTTATCTGCATCTTGTGCAAACAGCAAGTCAATTAGATGTAAGTGGGAGTTCATCAGTAGCACTTTCTTAAAATGCAAAAAATGTGACCAGGGAGCCAATACACATATTTTTCCACTATCACCTACTACATCCTCCTTCTTCTTTCCTAGGAAACACACCCAATCAATAAAAAGGCGTAGATATTTGGTTCTTGACCTGGAAAGTAGAAACAGAATGTTATGGATGTCGAGGATGACAGTTAATAGTGTTTTATCTAACAATGTCACATACAACAGCCCTAAGAGTACTGCAGATCTTAACACTACTTCCTTAGTGATGTGATTGGAATGTCAGCCTTACTGGACTTAGTATTGTTTTCCACTTCCTTTTCTGCCAGCTGGCCTAAATTGTAATACATATTAACAGAATGAAAAAGCAATGCCATCTTAAGAAATTCCCATTGCAACAAGACATTATGTCGAAAAAAGAACTTTACAACTTTGGCGGTGGGCGGGGATTGGTGGGCAGGGATGGTAAGGGGAAACAAAATAGAAGGCCAAAATGCTTGATAAGAAATGTACTCACTACCTTGCTCATGTAATTATAACCCCTCTGTACTTTATTTTCACACAAAAAACTTATTATAAAAAACTTATAAAAAAAAAGAAAGTCATTTAAGGCTCTGGGAATGTGGTTTCATGGAACAGTTATTGCTTAGCATGCATGAAACCCTGGGTTCAATTACTCAGTACCACATAAACAGAAAAAGAAACACTGGAAGTGGTGTTTTGCCTCAAGTTATAGAGTGCTAGCCTTCATCAAAAAACAAAAAAAGAAGCTCAGGAACAGTTCCCTGGCCTTGAGTTCAAGCCCTAGTCCTGGCAAAAGAGTCATTTAACTAGGAAAAGCAAAATAAAGAACCCATGCTTGGACTATATAATTGCTCCTTCCAAATGATACCTATCAATAGTCCTTAATTCATGTACTTTACCTATATTAGAATACTGTGCTGAACAAAAAAAACGTTGTGTTAATAGGTCATGGCAATTAATACCAGGACTGTGCTTAGATATCAGTTGCAGGGAGCCGGGACAAACGCCATTACAAGATGGCGCCCACTTCCTTTCATCTTAGAGGTAAATGACTCCATATTAGGCAAGTGCTTGGCGGGGCTGCGGGTCCCTAGCTTTGCGCATGCGCCATCATTGTAAATCCTGAGCCAATCCCGTGGCACCTGGTGACGGCAAAAGGCGGACAGCCAATCCTGAAGCGACCCGTGTTCCAAACCCTATATAAGCGGCTGCATTTCCTTGCTCGCTCTCTTGCGCTCAAGCTCTCCCTTCAACTAAAAGGCTCTCCAATAAAGTGTGATCTGAGAAGACTCCTGGTGTGGTGGTCGTTCTTCCTCGCTGGCCGAGAAGGCGTTCGCCGCAAGTGGTGCCGAAACCCGGGACCTGCGCAAGAGGTCGAACAGGAGCCAGAACTCAACACACGGAGAGGAGACGTCGGTAAGTATCCCTAGGTATGTTGTTTTCTACTATGGACTATTGGTTGTTTGCATTGCTGCTTCCTTTGTGGTTTGTCTTTCTGGTGGTTCTCTGTGACTGTCTGCGTTGTGGGGATGACCACAAAGAGGGGGTCTCAAGGAGACCCCTGTACCCTTTTTTGAAGGAATTTTCAAACTGGTTCTCAGCCCTACATGTGGAAGGGCAGGACCAAGAACGCAGTGATCCTGTGAGTGACTCAGGGGAAGAAATGTTAGAGGAGGAAGGAGAGCAGCTCGATCCAGCTGATAATGAAGACTTAGAAGAGGCTGCGGCTGAGTATGAGGCAGACAGATATGGGGGGCAGCGTCCCCAAACGATAAGAGTACCGCAGCAGCCAGAAAGGAGGAAAGGACCTGGCCCTCACCCGTCGGCCCCTCCCCCGCCGTACCCGCCGGCGGGGCGGAGTCACTTTATAAAAGGGAGCACCTGGTCGCGGCTGGCGGCCGCCTTTCCAGTTTTTGAAAATCCAATTACTAATGAAAGAAATTTTGAGCCGGTTTCCTACTCCCAGCTTAAGGATGTAGTTGAGGCAGTCCGGACTTATGGAGTGACGGCTAATTATACCATAGCCTTACTCCGAAGGCTGACTGTTAATGCCATGACGCCTACAGACTGGTTCGAGGTGGCCCGCACCTGCCTTAACCACGGGCAATTTCTTGATTTTCGATCTATTGTTCACGATAAGGCTCAAGCTCAATATAGACAAAACGTCCATGATGGGCATCCTGATTGGACTGTAGACATGCTTCTTGGGCAGGGACCCTTTGCCGTGGATCAACTAGGGTACCCCTTTGAAGTGTACCAGCAAGTGAATACCCTTTTTTACAAATCCTGGCGAGCTCTTCCAAACAAGGGGGAGGCGGTGGGCAATTTAACAAAAATCACTCAGGCCCCTAATGAACCATTTTCCGACTTTGTTGCTCGCATGCTGGAGACAGCTGAGCGGGTGTTAGGAAATTTGGAGACAGCCATGCCATTTGTGCAACAAATCATTTTTGAACAAAGTACTCAGGAATGTCAGAGGGCAATCACCCCAGTTAGAACTCAAAGCCTGGAAGCGTGGGTAAAAGCTTGTAGAGAGGTGGGTGGCCCCCTGACCAATGCAGGGCTGGCGGCTGCTGTTTTGTCGGCTGCCAGGGCCGCAAAAGATAATAAGGGAAAAGGATGTTTTCGGTGTGGTCAGTTGGGACATTTTAAACGGCAGTGCCCACAAAATGGTGCTCCTACACAAAACACGCCCAGGCCGCTAAGGACTCCGGGGGTGTGTCCTCGTTGTAAAAAGGGGAAGCATTGGGCCAACGAATGCAGGTCAGTTAGGGATATTGATGGACATCTCCTCCCCCAAATTGGTTCAAACACTCATTCGGAACCAGAGCCAAAAAACGGGAAAAGGGGCCCTCGTCCCCAGGGCCCGAAAATTTATGGGGCATTTCAGAGTCCGGTTCCCGAACAACCCCCACAACAACCCTCCAACCAAAGAGAGCAACCTCAGGCTCCGCAGGGTTGGACCTCTGTGCCACCTCCGGACTGGTATTAACCCAACAGATGGGAGTTCAGATTGTGGAGACGGACATGACAGGGCCCCTGGATAAGGACACTGTAGGAATAGTTCTAGGACGCTCCTCCTCTACTATGAGGGGGCTAATAATTTACCCAGGGGTAATTGACCCAGACTATATGGGAACCATTAAGGTCCTCTGTCATGTCCCCCGCGGGGTAGTGTCTATTTCCCCCGGAGACAGAATTGCACAACTTCTGGTTTTGCCTTCCTTGCACGGCAACTTCCCTGCTAAGGAGATAAAGAGAGGTGATGGAGGGTTAGGCTCCACTGGAGTCGACCTTACATGTCTGTCCTTAGCTTTGGACCAAAGGCCCATGTTAACTCTTCAAGTGGAAGGAAAAAGATTTGAGGGACTGGTGGATACAGGGGCAGATAGAAGCATCATCCGAAGAGGGGAGTGGCCAAAGCAATGGCCAACTCAGAAATCCTCCCAAACCTTGCAAGGGCTGGGCTATGCTGAGGCCCCACAGTTAAGTGCTAAAGAATTGACTTGGAAAACGGACGAAGGCCAGGTTGGGAGGATGCAACCCTTTGTGGTTGATGTCCCCGTTAACCTTTGGGGAAGAGATGTACAGCAACAGCTAAAGTTAACTTTGACTAATGATTATTCAGAGGCCAGTCAGAACATGATGAAACAACAAGGATTTGTTCCAGCCTTGGGACTTGGACGATGTCTCCAAGGATGCAAGGAGCCAATAGAGCCACTTCCTAAGCAGGATAGAAAGGGTTTGGGTTTTTCTTAGGGGCCCCTGAAAACAAAGCTTCCACTAAAGGTGCGGTGCCCATACCTTGGTTATCCCAAAAAGCGGTGTGGGTTCCTCAGTGGCCCCTCTCTCAAGAAAAGTTGGAAGCAGCACAAACCCTTGTTCAGGAACAGCTACAGTTGGGGCATGTTGAACCTTCCGTGTCATCCTGGAACACCCCAATTTTTGTAATAAAAAAGGCCTCTGGAAAATGGAGACTGCTACATGACCTTCGAGCAGTAAAATGCTCAGATGCAGATCATGGGACCGGTGCAAAGGGGGCTCCCCCTGCTTTCGGCATTACCTAAAGAATGGCCTATTTTAGCCTTAGATATTAAGGATTGTTTTTTCTCCATACCGCTCCATAAAAAGGACAGGGAGCGCTTTGCTTTTACTTTACCTTCAGTTAATCATGAAACTCCGGATGCTCGCTACCAGTGGAAGGTTCTCCCTCAGGGGATGGCTAATAGCCCAACAATTTGTCAATTGTTTGTAGGAGCTGTGTTGGCCCCTGTTAGAAAAAACTTTCCAAAGGTACGGATTATCCATTATATGGATGATATCTTGTTGGCTGCTCCTTCAAAAGAGATTCTTCATAAAGTGTTTGGGCAGATAACGGAGACCTTAGCTGAGAAGGGATTGATAATTGCCCCTGAAAAGGTTCAACAGACTAGTGTTGTTCAATTTCTGGGAACCATTGTTTCTCCCAATGAGATTAAGCCGCAAAAGCTCTTTATTCGAGCTGATCACCTTAAAACACTTAATGATTTTCAGCAATTGGCAGGAGACATTAATTGGATAAGGGGATTTCTTAATCTCCCTCGGTCAGAGTTGTTACCTTTGTTTGCCATTTTGGAGGGTGACCCTGAAGTCACCTCCTCTAGGTCCCTGACACCTTTAGCACTAAATTCCCTACAAAAGGTTGAGGCAGCTTTGTCTAGGGCTCAACTTTCACGGGTTGATTTAAAATTACCTATCGATTTATGTATATTAAAAACGAAAAATTATCCCACGGGGGTTCTTTGGCAAAATGGCCCCTTGTGGTGGCTTCATGGCAACTCAGTGGGAGCAAAGACAGTCCAATATTTTCCTGAATTAGTGGCTAAACAAGCACTTTTGGGCATAAAGTATTGTTTGATGCACTTTGCAAAGATCCCAGATAAATTAATCATTCCATATACCCGTGAGCAAGTTGAGATTTTGGCCGCTACAGTGGATATGTGGGCGATTCTTGTTTGCTCATTCCCCAATATTATTGATAATCATTATCCTAAACATCCTTTGCTTGCCATAGTTAAAAAAGATTTAATATATTTTCCTGTTGTTACTTTAAAGAAACCCTTGGCTGATGCTTTAACCATTTTTACGGATGGATCAAAATCTGGACAAGGTGCCTTCCTTGTTCAAGGACGCCGACAGCCGGTGGTCTTTAATTTTCGGCCAAACGTCCCACAGGCTGTTGAATGTTTAATTGTGCTTGAAGTTTTTAAAAGATTTGATCAACCTATTAATTTATTTTCTGATTCACTATATGTAGTAAATGCTGTTGCTTCCCTTGAAGTTGCTGCTTCAATTAAACAGGCTAGTACAATTTCTAATGTTTTGCTACAGATTCAATCCCTTATTTTAGGCAGAAAACACCCTTTTTATATTGGACATATTCGTGCTCACTCTATGTTGCCGGGCCCAATGGCAAAGTGTAATGACTTAGTGGATCAAGCAACTCGGGCTGTGGCTCTGGTCGCTGCTGATCCTGTAAAATTGGCAGAGGATTTTCATAGGTTGTATCATGTGCCTGCAAATACCCTTAGGAAAAGACATAATTTGCCCAGACATGTAGCTAGGGAAATTGTTAAAGCCTGTAAATCTTGTGTTACCTTTCTTCATCCTCCCCATGTGGGGGTAAACCCCAGGGGGTTGAGACCAAACGCCTTGTGGCAAATGGATGTTACTCATTTGACAGAATTTGGAAAGTTAAAATATTTACATGTGTCTGTGGACACCTTTTCTGGTGTCATTCATGCCACACCTTTGGCAGGAGAAAAGGTGTCTCACGTTAAAATACACTGCTTGGAAGCTTGGGCAGCTTGGGGAAAGCCCCTTAGACTTAAGACAGATAATGGCCCTGCTTATACTTCCCAGGGTTTTCGTGCCTTTTGTGCACAACTGCAAGTTGCCCACACTACCGGGTTGCCTTATAATCCTCAAGGACAAGGTATAGTGGAAAGAGCCAATGGAAGCATAAAAGAAATGCTTCAAAAACAAAAAGGGGGAATTGCTGAGTCAGCGTCCCCCAGGGAAAGACTTTCCCTTGCGCTCTTTACCCTCAATTTTTTAATTTTAAATGATAAAGACCAGTCTGCAGCAGACCGGCATGTGACAAGAGACTCTACAGACAATAAAGACATGGTTATGTGGAAGGATGTCATTGATAACAAATGGTATGGACCGGATCCGGCTATTACGAGATCCAGGGGAGCTGTTTGTGTTTTTCCACAGGATCAAGAAACACCACATTGGGTCCCAACTCGGCTAACAAGATTGGTCAAGGAAACTCAGGACGAAAAACAGGATGATCAAGAAGGCGTTGAGCGTGATAATATTACTGATGGTCAAGACCTATCACAGTCAAGGAGAGCTACGATAGGGGATCCTATCGGTGTTCCCGAGGCCGATGCCAGTTAGGCATGATGCCCGCCTTTTTGCGGATTGCCATTGTGACTGTCAATTCCACGCAAATGGATCCCGGATTTGTGGAGGGGCTCCAGTCCTGGATTTCCTCCGCTGTTTCCTGGTTCAAGGAATGGGTGGGGGTGGGGTTTATTTTTAGCTTGCTGCTTGGGCGGATGCGTGGTCTGCCTATGGTTGGTCTGTCGCCTTCGAGCCCAAACCAGTAGGGACAAAGTTGTTATTTCGCAAGCACTAGCCGCTTTGGAGAGTGGATCCTCACCCCAAATTTGGCTGTCGGCCCTGAGAGGTCATTAAGCCTTATCATTTCGCATAGCCCTAGCACCCCGAGGGATCTGGGGATCCCATTGCACCGGGACGGGTATGTGACTGATAACTTGGAACAGGGTGCAAGGCAAGTACACTGCACTTGAGAAGAATTTTCCTCTCAAGAAGAGCACGTTGGGCTGCAAGTGGGTTGATGCCCAAGGTCCCACCTCTGCAAAAAAGGCATCGGACGGGCCTGGTCGTCACTGGGGAAGGCGCCCCCCAGGCGAAGGCCAGTGCAAGGTCCTATTTTTGAGGCAGAGGCCCGACCTCTACTCTTACCTGTTACCAAAACAAAAAGGGGGAACTGCAGGGAGCCGGGACAAACGCCATTACAAGATGGCGCCCACTTCCTTTCATCTTAGAGGTAAATGACTCCATATTAGGCAAGTGCTTGGCGGGGCTGCGGGTCCCTAGCTTTGCGCATGCGCCATCATTGTAAATCCTGAGCCAATCCCGTGGCACCTGGTGACGGCAAAAGGCGGACAGCCAATCCTGAAGCGACCCGGCTGCATTTCCTTGCTCGCTCTCTTGCGCTCAAGCTCTCCCTTCAACTAAAAGGCTCTCCAATAAAGTGTGATCTGAGAAGACTCCTGGTGTGGTGGTCGTTCTTCCTCGCTGGCCGAGAAGGCGTTCGCCGCAATCAGTGAAGATTAATTCTGGAAATTCAAAGATTCCAGGCTCGTGAGTGGCCACTGCTAATCACAATCAGAAGGGTAGTATAAGTGAGATTTGAAAATCTTTTTGGTAAGCTATGGCACCAAAAAGGCAGAAGTTAATTAATAGTTTTGACAGAGGAGAAGGAATAACTCCAGATGGAAGGAATAAATGATAATAATAACTAAGTTATACCATAAACTGTTCTAGAGAACCATTTTTTGTTATTGAAGAACAAGTTATCAACTAGGCTTATGCCTCATTGCCCTTAGCATTCTATAACTTAGGATAGTTCATAATCTCTGTGTGATAAGTTGTATATCCTTCTATGCTGCTCTTCCATACCTGATCTCCTTTGCTTTCTACAAATCTGTCTTTCTCTATTTCTCTATGAACAATTTCTGATACTAAGTCCACATACGCAGACAACAGAGGATGCTAATGTAAGAGTCCCATAGCTCATGAGTCATTAATGTAAGAACACGGAAAAGGAGGACATATTTATTGCTACCTCCATTTTATTGAAAAGCTGCAATGTCACATCATTTGATTCAAATTTCCATTCTTTGTCAACATAGTGTAATTAAGTGCACTTAAATGCAAATATGAGCTGGGTGCTGGTGACTCACACTTGTACTACTAGCTACTCAGGAGGTTGAAACCAGAGGATTGTGGTTCAAAGCCTGCCTGGTCAGGAAAATCCATGAGAAACTTATCTTCAATTACCACCAGAAATCCGGAAGTGGTGCTGTAGCTAAAGTGGTAGAGCACTCAACTTGAGCTGAAGAGCTGAGGGTCAGCGCCCAGGATCAGAGTTCAAGCCCCATGACCAACAGAAAATGTTCCTCAAAAGGAACTACGAAGTCAGTAGTAATCTTCCCAAGCAGAGAACATAATTCCAAAATAATTCAGTGCACCTACTTTTGCTGAGTTAAGTTATGGTTTCTTTGCTGAACATATTCTCTTCTTTTAAAAATGGTCGAATAATAGCTTTATAATGAACTTCATCTAACATGTCTTGGTTCAAAAGAGAAGTCCATACAGTTGATGTCACGTGGATTTATTACAATCTGAAAGCCAACAGGCAGGAGAGTCTGTCACTCTTATCTGTAATTAAACACCAAAAAAGCCAGAAGTGGAGTATTGGCTCAAGCAGTAGAGTACTACCTATGGTGGCAGGAGGGCAGCAAAGACAACGGTTCAGGGACAGGGTCCGGACTCTGAGTTCAATCCCCAGAACCAGCACAAACTAAACAAACAAGCAAGCAAAAAAACCCCACATATTTCTTTGGGACCATCCTTAAAGCATTGGTTTGAAAAGTGGCTCCTTTTGCTGATCATACTCACTGGATCCTGCTTTTTGGAATCCTTATTGCGATGGTGAACTCAGTACCAGAATAAAGGAATGGATAACTGACTCCTGCAACAAGGCAATCATGTCAGGAGTGAAATATCTAGGCATAAGGTACCTTTAAAACTACATGTCTTTGTTTCTTTGCAGTAGAACACTTTTAAAACAACGTTATTTCCTTTTATCTATGTTGGCCTTCAAATGGCATATTGTTTCCTTTTGTAATACTCTCAACTAGAAATTTACAGACAAGTTTTATGTGAGTAAAGAACACACTCGAAAAAGTCAGGGATAGAGTTTCCTTCAAGTTTTGAATTTTTTTCTTGTACATTAAAACGAGAGCACAAATTAATTTGAACTTGTCATTTCTCTATGTTCAATTCCTCACTTGGAACCTGTTTCCACTTCCAGTAACAGTTCCTTTTAATTACTTCAAGTAACAATCTATTGTACTGCTCCAGGTAAAATGAACGTTTTGTGGCTTCAATGAAATAGCACAAGTCCATCTTTGTACATGAGGTAACATGTCTTTCAGTAACAACGTAGTCATGAGAAAATACGGAATTTAAATCACTTATAAAACATTATACATGTACATATGGCCACAAAAAATGATGTTAAGTGAAATGGACACCAAGATAGGACACAACTTGATTTTTCTTTATTGTTACCTAACAGGTACTATGTGATTTTTTTTGTTTCTCTTCTATTTTCAACCTTCACCGTATAACCACTGTTTTTACTGTATTTTATGTCAGTGATCTTCATCTTGCATATACCTTTTTCTAATGTGGGGAGGGGAAGGGAAATAACAAAATGCTGAAAAAAGGATACAGTATGACCCATTGTAACAATGAGTTCTACAAGACACTATGTAGAAAATGAACTTTACCTTTGGGAAGGGAGTGGGATTTGAGGCGGCAAGGAGGAAAGGGAAGGCAGGGGAATAACAAAAGAAGAGATAACAATGCTTGATAGATTATGTACTAATTAACTTACATATATAACTCTAACCCCTCTGTACAACATTTCTACAATAAAAAAACATGAAAAATCCATTATCCTGGAGTACATTAAGTTCAAATTTCCTACGTGCTCTACAAATTAAGACCAATTTTAAGTGAGAAGAAGGTTCTCAGAAATATTTGTGTGTGTGTTGTGCATTATTTCACAAGTGTACATACGTTAACAGTAGGAGAAACAATATGAATAATAGGAGAAAAAGAAGTTCTGTGTTTAAGTATGGTTGTTCAATACAGTATAGAAGACTCTACAAATAAGACAAATTTGAAACAATAAAGCCAAGGCCAGTATGTAGATCTACGGGAGTGATATAGAGAAAACATTACTACTAAATTGAACATGAAGGATGAGGCCACTCTGTTTCTTCTACTAGCTCTAAATCATGGCCACTAATCATGCCAATTTGTAAAAAGTAGAATGGAAGACTAATTCTAGTTTCAAACCAAGTCAGATATAAGAGCATAGACTTAACTAGAAAAAAAAAGCCATGTTGAGAGAGCAGGAATTATTCTAGCAATGAACTGTTGGCTAAGTTCACATATCTTTTTTTATTTCTTTCCTTTTCTTTTCTTTTTTCTTTGGTATTTGTGGAGCTTGAAGTCTGGGCCTGGGCACTCTTCCTCTACTCTTCAGCTTAAGGCTAGCAGTCTACCACTTGATCCACAGTGCCACTTCCAGTTTTCTGGTTGTTAATTGGAGATAAGTGCTTCAGAAACTTTCCTACTTGTGCGGGATTTGAACTGCAATCCTCAGATCTCAGCCTCCTGAGTAGCTAGGATTATAGGTGTGAGCCACTGTCACCCGGCTTAAGATCACATTTTTAACAGTGAACATTCAATATATGTAATGTGTGTGTTCATCTATCTTTATATGAATTCTTAAGTTAATAATCTGGGCTACACTCACAAAACTGTTTCAAGTTTAAAAGTTGATACTCCTGGAAAGATAAAATCTAAGAATGTAAAGGATTCTGGGAAGTTCAGTTAGCATCCACCTGGGAAAAAAAAGTATTTGCGACAATACCTAAACTTAACCAGCCTAAACCTGCATTGAGAGAATGACAGAAGTGATGAAATACTAGGTAGGAGCAAGACTGCTGAATAGAGCTTGAGATTTTGGCATACATACACGCAAGCAAGCACATACAAACAGAGGCACTTATATGTGTAAACATACATATGAAACAACTCTCAGAATGTGTAGAAAAAGTTAGGAAATAATAGAAAATATGTCCTGAGTAAGACTAGAACAAGTGAAATTTTTAATATTAGAAAGTCCTCAAGTGAACTTTCCCCAAAACAGCTTGAGAATATTACAAAGGTAGGGACCAGAGATATTAAGAAATTCAAGTAATCATTATTAAAGGTATCAGATCCATGGAGGAATGAATCAGAGAACCCTGCAGGTGCATCTGAAAATGTTCATATCCTGTGTCAAATGTTAGAACATCTTTGAAAATTGTACATAAACAGTCAGAGCTGTCAGTCTAGTGGATAAATCATCGGAGAAGTTCAGAATTGCTAGCCTGTTTCTAGATTAAATAAACCAACAAACTATGGCAGGGAAATGTAATACAAGCCTGGAATTCTAGCACTGAGACTAAGACAGAAGATTAGAGAGTGGAATTACATAACGATACCTTTCCTGGACCAGGTAGTATAATTTTGTCTGAATAAAACAAGCCACACAACAAGAAAGGAATACACAGTTGGAAGTTTGGGCTAATTTTTTCAATATGTTTTGGTAAGTCAAGTTTCCTATTGAAATGAAGCTCATATATAATCTTCACTTGTGTTTTACATGCTCTCTTCATTACAGAACATTGCTAGATGCAAAATAGCTCATGATTCCCAACCAAAAATTTGAAAAAGTAAGCATCATTCTGTTGGATTCCAAAGAAATGATGAAGGATTACAAAAGCTTAAGCCTGGAAAAATAGCAAAGTTCATCTAATGTGGAACTTTGGAGAACTGCCTGCATTAGAATTTAGATTTGAAATAAATGTTTTTGTTTGTAATTTCATATTCTCTAGGATACTACAAAATTGTTTTCAAGTAGACGATTTAATTTAGAAATTCACAAATGATTCTGGCATTCTATTTGCCTAGAATATTCTTTCAAGTGAGGTATAATTAGAAATTAGTTAATATAAAATTCCAATAGTTCATGTGTAAGATGATAATTTGAATAATCTACACAAAGTTGCCAAAAAATGGATGCTATTAATTTATAAATTTAGAAAAATAGCAATTTTTTGAGACATTGGTGCAACATGGTATGAAGAGAGTAATTGTATGACATCTCTTTTCTTCTACCTATATATAACACAGGAATAAATTTCCTTATGTATCTCTTAATTACTCATACAATGAGGGAAAAAAGCTAGGTTTAGTGTTTGTTTTTATTTTGTTTTTGTTGTTTAGTTTATGCTAGGGCTTGTCCTCTGGGTCTGGGCACTGTCCCTGAGCCTGTTTTTGCTCAAAGCTACTGCTCTACCACTTGAACCTCAGTGCCACTTGTGTCTGGCTATTCCTTATTAGTTTTTGGAAATAAGAATCTAAGGAACCTTGCTACCTAGGTGGGTTTGGACCATAATCTTCAGATCTTAATATTCAGATATTCAGATCTCCTGAATATCTATGATAGATAAAATAATATATAATAAAATTAATATAAAATAATAATATAAATACTATTTGCAAGTGTTCTGATCTCAAGAATAAAACTGGAGGGAAAATGATGCAGAAAAGTTTAGTGTAGTGTTCTTTGCACAATTGGGAGGGAATCACAGCACAAGTGTATTATTTTTTTTAACAATAGTGATAAGCTAGTCATGATGTGAATTCAGGCAATTTTAAGGTGAACCTTACAAGTTGCAAACCATTGGGCTAGGATGACTTTAAAGCATAAAAACTTGGGATTGATTGTCATAGAAATAATATCTTACTCTGATGAAACAAATGTTTAGTCTTCAGGAATTAATTATTATAGATAGGTCATAGTTTTATCTTGTACCAGAATGTGGCTATTTTTTCTATTGACTTTTAAATATGTAACATCTCATTGGAAATTTCATCTATTGCAGAATTAATTAAAATGCAAACAGATACTGTTTTAAATGTCTCTGGTATGGCATGATCAGAATTTGAAAATGATTAGTTAGTAGTCATCTGAATTTTGGAGAATACATATATTCTGTCCTCTTAACAATTATTCAGTATTAAAAGTTAGGAGTTTCCGTAGAATTAAACTGTTTTGTTTTAGTATGAGATAATGGTTTTTTCAACATAAAGGCAAGTATATTGTGAAGATATTGTATACTTTGGTAACATTCAAGTTGATGACCCTCTGATAAAGAAAGGGGGAATAGAATAGTACTTACTATATCAATACAGTGAAATTATATTTTATGTAAGTTATTTTTTAATTTAATTTTATAGTCAAGGTGATATATAGAAGGGGTTGCCGAAATTGTAAGATGGTGAATACATAACATGTCGAACTTTTTACCCACTACCTCACTTTTCTCACAGTTTTCCTTCACCCCCATACCCTTCACAAGTTGTAATGTAAATTTCCATCATGTTGTCTTGTGAGCATTGGTATTACAGTGGTTTGTACTTTGTCCTTTGTTGCACCATGTTGTTGTTCCTCTTCCCTTCTCTAATTAAGATAAATATATATACAATGACACATGATACTGAAATCAAATACGACAGCGGACAAACCATAGGGGAAAACACAAAAGAAAAAAGAATAACAGAGTGCATTAAAAACAACCACCACAAAGAAAACCTTTGTTTTCACATGTAGTTAATTTTGTTCATCATCATCGTATACATAGCTCCTGAGCCATTCTGCTCATCTGCTAGGACTATCCTAGATATTTCCTACTTGATTCAAATTAGGGAAACCATGGAATCTTTTTCTTTGTGTCTTGTTTATTTTACTTAGTAAGATTTTTCCATTTCCATATGAATTGGAAGTATAGAATTCCACAGTGGATATATATATATATATATATATATATATATCACATCTTGTCAATTAGTTCATCTACTGAGAGGCATATTGATTTAAAACACGATTGCATGTAAGTATGACTTAGGGTCGTTCAAAAATGACAGATGACACCTCCCCAGATATTCTAAAATCATGATTTATATGAAGATAGGATTTCATGGTGGACCAAGTGTTGAGATATCTGGATGAGTCTAATGTATATCTTGCACTGAATTATGCAGGAATGTTTCCAATATCATATGGGTTAAAATGGTTGTGACAAAATATTCCCTTGGAAAAGATATAAGAGGCTGCCAGAAGTATGAAGTAGTTCAGATAATTTTGAAGGATTTAGAAATGCAACTCAAGTATGTCTCTTTAAATAATAATTATTTAATTGGAATGACAAAAGATGGGAAGGGGGAAGAAAATGACTGAGAGCAGATCATTGTCCCAAGTTAGAGTATAAAAAGGTAATCTACAACTTCCCAGTTAAAAAGAGAGTAATATATTATGTCCCACTTAATTTAGGTACATGCAATTTACTTGGATTTTTCCTACTTTAACCCTCCAAAATAAGTGAAGTCTTATAAGAAAAATTATGTTATTTCCATTGCTTCAACCTGAACACTAACTGTAATGAGCCCTCTTTTTCTCACTTTGCACTTAGAAAATAGTCCCTAAGATGATGATGATGTGGCTGATTAGAGTCAGAGTTAGGGGCTTCTACTTGTACAATTATCCCAGAAGAGTTTAAAGCAGTTTTTCCCCAAGATATACAACTACATTTTCTTAAGCTGTCGTTGAACACACCCTCACACCTGAGCACATAATTTGAAATTATACTTCAGCATTTCCTTGGCACATTCTACTTTATGCCTTTCGCTTTTTTGCACATTCCTTTTGAGTTCATAGTTGCTCTATTTCCATTTCATCTGTACAAACTGCTAAGAACATTGTTCAACTACCACTTCTTGTTTGCACAAGACCAGTCTATGTATGAAAGTACTTTGTCCATATTAAGCAACAGGGTAGTACTCACTCTTTGAGGAGAAAAGTTCCACAGTGTAACCCTATGCTCACATAACAGGATGTAGAATTTAAAGCATTTTGAGAGAACAGTGATATTAGAATTGAAAGGCTCCTTAGGGAAATTTTCTTGAAGCTCATTAGTTTACTCAGGAGAAATATAAATATCTACAAAATTTGGAGCTAATTAGTAAGTATACGAAATAACATTAGATCCTAGATGTTGTGTTAATACAAGTCACGATTGTATTATTGTTACATCTGAAACCTTCACAACTTGACAATGTATATGAGAAAATGAAAGAAAGGCATTAAAGCAAAATGTCTTATCTTTTAGGCATTCAGTCTTACTGGTGAGGGTAAAGTCTGAACTCTTCCATTCAATAAAAGCTTGAAGTTTATAAAAGCATTCCCTACATATAAGAATTTGTGTCAGGTTGATTGACAGGGTTATTTCACCATGGAGATATCCCTAACAAGAACTAGAGTTAAATAGAGTATATGGCAGTTATGATGTGTCAATGGATATTGGGGCATTTTCTATTCTAAAAAACAATCAATTTGAGGAGTCTTCAGTCACATCAGTAATGCTGTATGTTCAACCTAATACTTGGTGTTACATGTCCTACATTTATAATGAATAGGCTGATAAGACATCAAAACATATCTAAAGATATTTCAATATAATCCCAAACTGATGTGGATACATGGGCCACACATTGGAAATGTAGGACAAATTAGGCTTTTTTGTGCTGTAGTTCAATCTATAAACTCCTGACTAAACAAAGTCTTTAAAAATATTCACAGAATGCCTCTAAGTAAAGTTCATGACAGTTATATATGTATAATTCTTCTAAGGTCAGGATAAAGCATTGGTTCCCAACATTTAAAATCAACAGGATCTGTTGAATTTATGGATCCAGAATTTTATGTCTTCATATTCATATCCCAAAATTTTATCAATATGACTTTCACTAAAACAGTGTTCTTATTGAACTTTATGTCCTTTTACTTTTCAAATCTAAAAAGCATATTTCTTTCAATATCTTCTTGCAAATTCCTTCCTTTACTTCTATAAACCTGTGCTTATTACTTTTTTATTTCCTTATTTATCTCTTTCTTTCAATCTTGTCTACAGTGGTGCCCACATTGCTCACACCTGTGTCAGAAATTTCCTTTTTTTTCCCCTTCAATAAGGCCCCCAATTTTATTATTCTTTTTCATATTCATGGTCGTGGATATTTTGATGATTTCTAAACAGACCCATCTTTGCATGTAAACTTTAGAACTATCAGATATTTTCCCCTAAATCCATCATTTCCACCTGTGGTCCTTATTACTAAGAGTAGCACTAACACATTTGCCAGCCAAACGTGTGGAAGTATATTAGATTTCTTCTTTCCCTTCTGCTCCCTCCCATTAGATAAGATGAATGATCAAGATTTTCTCAGTTTCTGCCCCTCAAATGATTTCTATTTTTTGGGTGGGTCCGGTCGTGGGGCCTGAACTTTGGGCCAGGGAGCTGTCCCTCAGTTCTTCAGCTCAAGACTAGCACTCTTACCACTTGAGCCACAGCAAAACTTCTGGCTTTTTTTCTCTGTTTATGTGTTTCTGAGAAATCAAACCCAAGGCCTCATGCATGCAAGGCAAGCGCTCTACCACTGAGCCACCTTCCAAGCCACCACTCAAATGATTTCTATATACTAATTTTTATGCCCCTGACACCAACCTGTTTCTTTTACTCAACACTGTTACCTAGTCCTAAAACAACCATTTTCAAAGTATACTTTTTCCCCATAGTCTTTTCATATTGGTTCTCTCCATCACCAAATTACTCTCTTTGTAAGCACACAGAGTGAAGAGCTCAGACACAAATTCTATTATCATTATTTACTCACTACATTGACTGTTGGCCTTACATTTCTCATATACAAATGGATATAATCTACCAGAAATAATGAAGAATATATGTGTTAACTTCTAGAGCAAGAAAAAAGAAAAGTGAAGAGTCCTTATATTTTCCACCTTACCTTACAAATAAGGAAAGAGTCAAATTCAGTTTGTTGGTCTAAAGTCACAAATTGTTTCCTGCAGAAATAAAAATAAATTTCACCTGCTGGCTCTAAGGTCTATGTCCTTTTAAGGTAACTACAGATACTATGTAAATAGTGGTTCTATGTAAATAGTGTCATGTTTTGTCAGATTTATTGAAGAACATTCCCTTAATATATCATTGGAAACATTGGTTATTGAATAGTATCTATATGAGAATGTTTTTGAACTAATCTCACTAAGCTGACATTTTAGTCCATCAAAATGTGGAAATAAATAATTTAATTTATAAGAAAATAATATCACCAAGAAAAGTGTGTATACGTTAGAGATACTGCAGGAATAACATTAGGGTTTTTACTGTTGCTACCTCTTTATGTGATAGTAGTTCTTGTTATTGAAACTCTCCTCTTATTATTCTTATTGTATGTAATCCAACGCTATTCATTACTATATATTCAATGTGGGAAATATAGCTTCAAAAATGTGTAAAGTTTTTTCCTTTTCAATCACAATATTGTCATTATCAGGGTACACTGTGGTCATCATCATTCTCATCAAAATTATCATTAGCATCATAAGTGCTAACTATTGAAACTCTGATATGTATCTATGATTTTGCGATCATTTGTCTTTTGATTAATAATTTTAATGTTACCACTGTGCATGCAACCATATTAAAATTTTGAACAAAGAAACAAAAAAAATTAAACTGTAACAGATAGCTTGACTATGTGCTTATAACAAATTATAGAATATATTTTTGAAGTATTGCAATTTCCTAACCAGTATGAATTAACTTCCTCTCCCCCCACCACTACACACAAATATTTAAGAGTTTGAACAGAATTATTTCAAGTAATATACTATAAATATTACTACAAAATCATGTGCACATCTAAAATTCCCTTAAAATTAATAAACGCTACATTCTAATGAAATATTAGTTATTTTATTCTAGGAAACCTTTGGAAAAATAGACTGTATGTCTTTGAAATAAAAAGGTAAAAATATAGTAGCATAAAAAGTTTTAGAGGGAGTCTGTCTTCAGAAATATATTCGTATACATATATATATATTATGTGTAGAAAGACATACATTTTTAAAGATTATTTGTCATCAGAAATACATACATAAATCGAAATTTATGTTTAGAACTATGTACATTATAGTGAAACAAAAAACTTGAAATACAATGAAAATTAAAAAAAAATACATTAAACCAAGTGCCAGTGACTCACACCTATAATTCGAGCTATTCTGGGTAATGAGGTCTTAGAATTGTGTTCGAAACTAGCCCAGACAGAAAAGTACTTGTTAGATTCTTATCTCCAATTAACCACTAAAAACAGGAATTAGCTCTATGCCTCAAGTTGTAGAGTGCTGGCTTTGATCACAAAATTCCTTAGGGACAATGCCTAACCTTGCAAACAACATCAAGAACAACAACAATATATATCACATTAATTTCACAGAAGCATCTTTTTCCTGCTTTGAACATTTCTTAGAAACATGAATACATGCCCATGGAAAATGTTAGGTAAAAAGTATAGAATATTTACGTCTATGTTAAAGACATGACTATTTAGATTGTTTAAGATATTTAGGTAATGATTCGAAATTAAGAATAATGATAATATATTGGGACTGTCTTTTATTCTATTTTTTGATAGTAATAAAATGTTATTTGTAATTATTCTGTAAAATTACTCTTGCGTGGTATTTGAATTATAAGTGATAAATATTTTTAAATGATTTCCATAGGAAAGGATAATTTTAATGGTATTAATTCTTTTGTAATTTCAAAACAATTAAGAAAATTATTCCCAGGCTGATTTGCTCTAAGACTATATTTGTTTTCTTGTTTTAGTTTTCATATGTTCGTAGAAATTAAAATTCCAAAAATTCAATGGATGTTGGCATTCAGGATCATCTTCATAGATACTAATAATGGAGTCACTTAAGTGAAATTGTTTTATTTCATTTGTTTTTGTCACAAATAAATCAAGATGATTGTGTATTTTGTTTCTTTTGACTCTTATCCTGAGAATACTTTTTTTTTTGGGGGGGGCGTCCGGGCGTGGGGCCTGAACTCTGGGTCTGGGCACTGTCCCTCAGCTCTTCAGCTCAAGTTTAGTGCTGTACCCCTTGAGCCACAGCGCCACTTCCAGCTTTTTTCTTTTTGCTTATGTGGTGCTGAGGAATCGAACCCAGGGCCTCGAGCATGCAAGGCAAGCACTCTAACACTGAGCCACCTTCCCAGCCCGTGAGAATACTTTTTTTCTAGAAAAGTAGAGAAAAGCAATTGGATTGAGCAAGTAACATATGGCTATCATAAAATGCAGATAAATAGATTTGTGTTTCCTATCATTTGCTAAAAGTTTCTTCCAGAAAAGGTTATCAATTACGTATAAGTGATGTAAAATTCCTAGATATTCCAGTTATCATATACATTTTTTGATTGGGTTATCTCTGCATAAACTCAAAAAACAGACAAAAAAACTCAAAATAAAGCGAAATCACATCTTTGTTTTAGAAGCTGTAGTTTACAAAGAATTTTTAGCCAACACCAAAAACATCTTTTTATGTGTTTTGCATTTTGAGTGAAGATTTTTTTTTTTGAGTCCGGTCGTGGGGCCTGAACTCTGGGCCTGGGCGCTGTCCCTCAGCTATTCAGCTCAAGACTAGCGCTCTACCACTTGTGCCACAGCGCCATTTCCAGCTTTTACTTTTTGCTTATGTCGTGCTGAGGAATCGAATCCAGGGCGTCTGTCATACAAAGCAAGCGCTTTATCACTGAGCCAACTTCGCAGCCCCAGTGTTTGAAGAATTTTTATCTATTGTTTTATTTTTTTGCTGACATGAAATTCACATGCAATATATTATCTCCTTTCATTGTATACATTTTAGTGCTTTGGAAGTGAATTGTACGATCTTAGGTTTTCCAAGCCTAATTTTCACAAACTTGCATTTCTTCAAATAGAAAAGCCTTAAATTTTAGAACAGATATTAAAATAGATATAAAATTGAGTTACAGGAATTTGTCCTACATACATCTTCTATAGGGTGTCTTTTCAAAATTTGTTTTGGGGAATTATTTCCAGGTTCTCACTCATACTGTCCAAGTGCGCTGTCAATGAACTACATTCCCGATCCATACAAGTTTTTTACTTCTCTTTAATACATACATAGAAGTGTAATGGCTAGAACATATACAATTCTCTTTGACCTTTTGAAGACTTGAAAACTTGCTTGCTAAAATGACTGCAGTATTACACAAATCATTCTGCTATGCGGAGTATATCAATTTCTCCACAAATGCATTACTATATTTTGTGTCATCTTTTTATATTATGGTCATACTAGTAAGTTTTCTTTTTCTTTTTTCTTGGATACTAAAGAGGAGCTTAATTCATATGCCCCTCCTATTGACTATTAATTTACATATGTTCTTTATAGAAATATTCTGTTCAGGAAAAATTCATACAGAATTAGAAGATATAAAAGAACTTAAGATTCAGGATCATTGTAGCATTAACATTGTAGCATTAACAAATATGTGCCCTCTATCTGTTGGAAATGTTTTCACTACTTTCATAGAATTAAGAAAGGTTATCAGTTGGTATTAGTTTATTCTTGCTTTTCTTTAACCACTAATGCTTTCCATGTCAAATTTTTGGAAACCTTTACGATCCATTGTCATGAAATTTTACATTTATGTTTTGTAGGTTTTTACAACTCACATTTAGTTTGATAATCATTTTTAATTTTAATTTTTATTTTTATGAACATACTGTACAGAGGGGTTACAATTACATGGGCAAGAAAATGACTACATTTCTTATCAAGCATTGCTGCCTCCTCCTTTGTTTACGGTTCACATCCCTTCCCAGCCTCCCCCCAACCCCACCAAATCTTCCCACACACACACCAAAGTTGTAAAGTTCGTTTTTGACATGACAACTTGTACTTCTCATTGTTGCAATGGGTCCACCTCTATCCTTAAACGATTTGTTTCCCCCATCTCCTCCACAAATTATACCGACATCAAATATAGTGAAAGCAGGACTTATATTGTGGGGGAGGGACATACAAAGCAACAAAGAAATAATCTTATAAATGTGGTAGAAACACAAATTCAACGCAATACCTATCAAAATTCCACCCTCATTCTTCAAGGAAATAGAAGAGGCAATCCAAAAATTCATATGGAACAATAAAAGACCCCGAATAGCAAAAACGCTCCTCAACGGAAAGAACACTGCTGGAGGAATATCAGTACCAAATTTCAAACTCTACTATAAAGCCATAGTAATCAAAACAGCTTGGTATTGGCATAAGAACAGACCTCAGGACCAATGGAATAGAATTGAAAACCCAGAAATGAACCTACAGACCTATAGCCATCTAATCTTCGATAAGGGAGCTAAAACAATAGAATGGAAGACAGACAGCCTCTTCAGTAAATGGTGCTGGCAAAATTGGTTAACTACATGTAGCAAACTTAAGCTAGATCCTTATATATCACCCTGCACCAGAATCAACTCCAAATGGATCAAAGACCTTGAACTCAAAGCAGACACTCTGAAAACATTACAGGATGGAATAGGAGAAACCCTGGGTCTCCTTGGCACAGGCCGAAATTTTCTGAATAAAGACCCGGAAACACAACAAATCAAAGAAAGGCTGGACAGATGGGATTGTATAAGGTTGCAGAGCTTCTGCAGGGCAAATGACATAGCTAGCAAGATCAATAGAAAGCCCACGGACTGGGAGAAGATCTTTATTAGCCATACAACGGACAAGGGTCTCATATCTAAAATATACTTGGAACTCAAAAAATTAAACCACCCAACAACAAATCCTCAAAGAAACAACTGCCCAATAAGTAAGTGGGCGAAAGACTTAAAGAGAAGCTTCTCTGAAGAAGAAAGAAGGATGGCCAATAGACACATGAAGAAATGTTCAACATCCCTAGCCATAAAAGAAATGCAAATCAAAACAACATTGAGATATCACCTCACTCCAGTTAGAACAGCAAAAATCAAGAACTCTAACAACAACAGATGCTGGAGGGGATGTGGACAGAAAGGAACCTTACTTCATTGTTGGTGGGAATGTAAACTTGTTCAACCACTTTGGAAAGCAGTATGGAGGTTCCTCAAAAGACTCCACATAGAGCTCCCCAATGACCCAGCAATCCCACTTTTGGGCATTTACCCAAATGATCACAAACAAGGCCACACTAAAGCTACCAGCACAACTATGTTTATTGCAGCATTATTTACCATAGCTAAGACATGGAACCAACCCAGATGCCCCTCAGTAGATGAATGGATCAAGAAGATGTGGTATATATACACAATGGAATTCTATGCCTCCATCAGAAAGAATGACATTTCCCCATTTGTTAGGAAATGGAAAGGCTTGGAAAAAATTATATTAAGTGAAGTAAGCCAGGCCCAAAGAAACATAGGTCCCATGGTTTCCCTTATTTGCAATATCTAGTATAGGTTTGAGTCAAGCGGAAAAAGTCAAATAATGTGATGTTAGGAAAACGAAACCTCAAATATGTATTTTAATGTTTTTGTTTCTTTCATGCATGTGTTTCTAACGCATTTATAATATTATCTCTTTGTTGCTTTGTATGTCCCTCCCCCACAGTGTAACCCCCGCTTTCACTATATTTGATGTCAGTATAACATGTGGAGGAGATGGGGACAAACAAGTCGTTTAAGGATTCAGGTGGACCTGTTGCAATAATGAGAAGTACAAAATGTCATGTCAAAACCAGCTTTACAATGTCGGGGGGGGGGGGTATGATTGGGTGGGAGGGAGGGGGGAGGCTGGGAAGGGCGGTGAAGGGTAAACAAAGGAGGAGGCTGCAATGCTTGGTAAGAAATGTATGCATTATCCTGCCCATGTAATTGTAACCCCTCTGTACAGTATGTTCTCAAATAAAATAAAATTAAATTAAAAAAAAAAAAAAATGTGGTAGAAACAAATGCATGAAAGAAAAAAAAAGATTTAAATACATATCTAAGGGTTCATTTTCCTAACATCACATTATCTGACCCTTTCTTCTGGACTCATACATATACTAGATATTGCAAATAAGGGAAAACATAGGACCTATGTTTCTTTGGGCTTGGCTTACTTCACTTAATATAATTTTTTCCAAGCCTTTCTATTTCCTACCAAATGGGGCAATGCCATTCATTCTGATGGAGGCATAGAATTCCATTGTGTATATATACCATATTTTCTTGATCCATTCATTTACTGAGGGGCATCTGGGTTAGTTCCATATCTTAGCTATGGTAAATAATGCTGCAATAAACATAGTTGTGCTGGTAGATTTAGTGTGGTCTTGTTTGTAAACATTTGGGTAAATGCCCAAAAGTGGGATTGCTGGGTCATAGGGGAGCTCTATGTGAAGTCTTTCAGGAACTTCCATACTGCTATCCAAAGTGGTTGAACAAGTTTACACTCCCACCAAAAATGAAGTAAGATTCCCTTCTGTCCACATCCCCTCCAGCAACTGTTGTTGTTAGAGTTCTTGATTACAGCCATTCTTACTGGGGTGAGGTGGTATCTCAATGTTGTTTTGATTTGCATTTCTTTTATAGCTAGGGAGGTTGAGCATTTCTTCATGTGTCTATTGGCCATCCTTCTTTCTCCTTCAGAGAAAGTTCTCTTCAAGTCTTTAGCCCACTTATTTATTGGGCAGTTGTTTCTTTGAGGATTTGTTGTTGGGGGATTTAATTTTTTGAGTTCCAAGTATACTTTAGATATGGGACCCTTTTCCATTGAATGGCTAGTGAAGATCTTCTCCCAATCTGTGGGCTTTCTGTTGATCTTGCTAGCTATGTCCTTTGCCATGCAGAAGCTCTGCAACATCATGCAATCCCATTTGTCCAACCTTTCTTTGATTTGTTGTGTTTCCTGGTCTCTATTAAAAAAATTTCGGCTTGAGCCAAGGAGGCCTAGGGTTTCTCCTATTCCATCCTGTACTGTTTTCAGAGTGTCTGCTTTGACTCCTAGGTCTTTGATCCATTTGGAGTTGATTCTGGTGCAGGGTGATATATAAGGATCTAGCTTTAGTTTTCTACAAGTAATTAACCAATTTTGGCAGCACCATTTACTAGAGAGGCTGTCTTTCTTCGATTCTATTATTTTAGCTCCCTTTTCAAAGATTAGTTGGCTATAGGTCGGTAGGTTAATTTCTGGGTTTTCAATTCTATTACTTTGGTCGTGAGGTCTGTTCTTATGCCACTACCAAGCTGATTTGATTACTATGGCTTTATAGTAGAGTTTGATATTTGGTATTTATATTCCATCAGCAGAATTCTTCCATTGAGGAGCATTTTTTTATTCAGGGTCTTTGTTTTTCCATATGAATTTTTGGATTGCCTCTTCTATTTCCTTGAAGAATGAGGTTGGAATTTTGATAGGTATCACGTTGAATTTGTAGATAGCCTCGGGAAATATTGCCATTTTCATGATGATAATCTTTCCAATCCGGGAGCATGGGAGGCTTTGCCATTTTCTAAGTTCTGTTTTGATTTCCTTTTTTAAGATTTTAAGGTTTTCAATATAGAGGTCCTTCACTTCTTTGGTTAAGTTAATTCCTAGGTATTTTATTTTTTGAAGGCCTATTATTAATGGAGATACTTTCCTAATTTCCACCACACTTTTCTTATTGTTGTCATACAGAAAAGCCATTGATTTGTGGGGGTTAATTTTATACCCTGCTACTTTGCCAAAATTTTGAATCAGCTTGAGTAATTTGGGAGTGCAGTCTATGGGATTCTTTAAATACAAGATCATGTCATCTGTAAAAAGGGAGAGTTTTATTTCTTCTTTCCCTATTTGGATCAACTTTATGTTTGCATCTTGTCTTATTGCTGTAGCTAGGCATTCTAATACTAGATTGAAGAAAAGTGGAGAGAGTGGACATCCTTGTCTTGTTCCTGGGTTAAGAGGAAATGGCTTTTGTTTTCCACCATTGAGTATAATGCTGGCTGTAGGTTTGTCATATACAGCGTTTATTGTAAATAGGAATGTTCCATGGATTCTTAATTTTTCCAAATCGTTCATCATAAAGGGGTATTTGATCTTGTCGAATGCTTTTTCTGCATCTATTGAGATAACCATGTGGTTCTTTTTTTTGAATTTAATTTTATTTTATTTGTGAACATACTGTACAGAAGGGTTACAATTACATGGGCAGGATAATGAGTACATTTCTTACCAAGCATTGCAGCCTCCTCCTTTGGTTTACCCTTCACATCCCTTCCCATCCTCCCCTCTCCCCCCCAATCCCAATCCTTCTCCTTCCCTTCCCTCCCCTCCCGCCCAAGCACCAACGTTGTAAAGCTCGTTTTGGACATGACAACTTGTACTTCTCATTGTTGCAACAGGTCCACCTGTATCCTTAAACAACTGGTTTTTCCCCATCTCCTCCACAAGTTATACTGACATCAAATATAGTGAAAGCAGGGGTTACACTGTGGGGGAGGGACATACAAAGCAACAAAGAGATAATCTTATAAATGCGTTAGAAACACATGCATGAAAGAAAAAACACATTAAAATACATATCTAAGGGTTCATTTTCCTGACATCACATTATCTGACCTGTTCTGCTTGACTCATACATATACTAGATATTGCAAATAAGGGAAACCATGGGACCTATGTTTCTTTGGGCCTGGCTTACTTCACTTCATATAATTTTTTCCAAGTTTTTCCATTTCCTAACAAATGGGGCAATGTCATTCTTTCTGATTGAGGCATAGAATTCCATTGTGTATATATACCACATTTTCTTGATCCATTCATCTACTGAGGGGCATCTGGGTTGGTTCCAGATCTTAGCTATGGTAAATAATGCTGCAATAAACATTGTTGTGCTGGTAGCTTTAGTGTGGTCTTGTTTGTAAACATTTGGGTAAATGCCCAAAAGTGGGATTGCTGGGTCATTGGGGAGTTATATGTGAAGTCTTTTGAGGAACCTCCATACTGCTTTCCAAAATGGTTAAACAAGTTTACATTCCCACCAACAATGAAGTAAGGTTCCCTTCTGTCCACATCCCCTCCAGCATCAGTTGTTGTTAGAGTTCTTGATTTTTGCCATTCTAACTGGTGTGAGGTGGTATCTCAATGTTGTTTTGATTTGCATTTCTTTTATGGCTAGGGATGTTGAGCATTTCTTCATGTGTCAATTGGCCATCCTTCTTTCTCCTTCAGAGAAGTTTCTCTTTAAGTCTTTCGTCCACTTACTTATTGTGCAGTTGTTTCTTTGAGGATTTGTTGTTGGGGGATTTAATTTTTTGAGTTCCAAGTATATTTTAGATATGAGACCCTTGTCCGTTGAATGGCTAGTAAAGATCTGCTCCCAATCCGTGGGCTTTCTATTGATCTTGCTAGCTATGTCATTTGCCCTGCAGAAGCTCTGCAACTTTATGCAATCCCATTTGTCCAACCTTTCTTTGATTTGTTGTGTTTCCGGGTCTCTATTCAAAAAATTTCGGCCCTAGCCAAGGAGACCTAGGGTTTCTCCTATTCCATCCTGCAATGTTTTCAGAGTGTCTGCTTTGATTTCAAGTTCTTTGATCCATTTGGAGTTGATTCTGGTGCAGGGTGATATATAAGGAACTAGCTTTAGTTTTCTACATGTAGTTAACCAATTTTGCCAGCACCATTTACTGAAGAGCCTGTCTTTCTTCCATTCTATTGTTTTAGCTCCCTTATCGAAGATTAGATGGCTATAGGTCTGTAGGTTCATTTCTGGGTTTTCAATTCTATTCCATTGGTCCTGAGGTCTGTTCTTATGCCAATACCAAGCTGTTTGATTACTATGGCTTTATAGTAGAATTTGAAATTTGGTATTGATTTTCCTCCATCACTGTTCTTTCTGTTAAGGATCGTTTTTGCTATTCGGGGTCTTTTATTGTTCCATATGAATTTTTGGTTTGCCTTTCCTATTTCCTTGAAGAAAGAGGTTGGAATATTGATAGGTATCACATTCAATTTGTAGATAGCGTTGGGAAATATTGCCATTATCATGATTTGATCTTTCCAATCTAGGAACAGGTTAGTTTTTGCCACTTTCTAAGTTTGTTTTAATTTCGTTTTTCAGGTATTTAAAGTTTTCATCATAGAGGTCCTTCACTCCTTTGGTTAAGTTCATTCCCAGGTATTTTATTTTTTGTGGGGCTATTACAAATGGAGTTGCTTTCCTAATTTCAGCCACAATTTACTCATTGTTGGCATACAGAAAAGCCATTGATTTTTGAGGCTTAATTTCATACCCTGCTATTTTGCCCAACTTTTGAGTCACTTTGAGTAGCTTGGGAGCAGAGTCTTTAAATACAAGATCATGTCATCTACAAAGAGGGAAAGTTTTACTTCTTCTTTCCCTATTGCGTTCCTCTTTATGTTTGCATCTTGTCTTATTGCTGTAGATAGGCATTCTAATACTAGATTGAAGTGCAGTAGAGAGAGTGGGCATCCTTGTCTCATTCCAGAGTTTAGAGGAAATAGCTTTAGTTTTTCACCATTGAGTACAATGCTTTCTGTAATTTTGTCATACACAGCCTTTATTGTATTGAGGAATGTTCCATAGATTCCTAATTTTTCCAGGACCTTCACCATAAAGAGGTGTTGGATCTTGTCAAAGGCTTTTTCTGCATCTATTGTGATAACCATGTGGTTCTTATCCTTGCTCTTGTTGATGTGAGGAATTATGTTAATAGATTTTCGCATATTGAAGCAGCTTCGCATCCCTGAAATGAATCCTGTTTGATCATGGTGTATGATTTTTTGGAGGAATTGTAGAGGTTGATTAGCCAAAACTTTGTTGAGAGGCTTTGCATCAATGCTCTTCAAAGAAATGGGTCTATAGTGCTCTTTCTTTGATGAGGGTTTTGGGATGAGGGTTATGATGGCTTCATAGAATGTGTTCGGTAGTGAACTTTCTCTTTCAATTTCATTGATGAGTTGGAGGAGTATTGATGTGAGCTCTGCTTTGAAGGCCTTGTAGAATTCTGCTGTAAAACCATCTGTTTCTTGGCTTTTCTTAGATGGGAGGTCTCTTACTGCTGTTTCTATTTCAATGCTTGATATGGGCCTGTTAAGATGGTTTAACTCATCTTGGTTTAGTTTCGGCATGTCAATATTTGCCAGGAAAAAAATTGGTCCATTTCTGCCAAGTTCTCAAACATATTAGCATAATGATTTGAGCAGTATTCCTTTATAATGTTCTGAATCTTGGTTGGTTCTGTAGTGATGTTTCCATTCTCATCTCTGAGTTTATTAATTTGGGTGTGTTCTCTTCTTTTTCTGATAAGATTTGCTAAGGGTCTGTCAATTTTTTCGAAGAACAAACTCTTTGTTTTGCTGATTCTTTCTATAGTTTTTTTGGATTCTAATTCATTTAATTCTGATTTAATTTTAATTATTTCTTTCCATCAATTGGATTCGGGTTTATCTTGATGCACTTTTCCAAGGAGTGTCAGATCTCATTAAATTGTTGGTTTCAGGTCTCTCCAATTTGTTAATATAGGAACTGAGAGCTATAAACTTGCCTCTGAATCGTGCCTTTGCTTTGTCCCAGAGGAGCTGACAATCTCTGTGCTGGTTTTTGTTGAATATCATGAACATTTGAACGTTGTTTCTAAGCTCTTCCATGATCCACTGGTGTTTTAACACTGTGTTTTTTAGCCTCCATGTGTTACTGGACTTTCTTTGGTAGTTTTTTGTGTTGAGTTCTAATTTTATTCCCTTTTGGTCTGAGAGAATGCAAGATATGAATTTAATGTTACTGAATTTTGACAAGTTTGATTTGTGACCTAAAATGAGGTGTATTTTGGAAAATGTTCTATGTGCTGCTGAGTAAAAAGTGTACTCTGATGTTGCTGGATGAATATTCGTGGATGTCTGCTAAATCAGTTGATGTATGCACTTGTTTAGATCGGTGGTTTCTCTGTTGAGTTTTTGCCGAGTTGATTTATTTATTGGGGATTGTGGTGTGTTAAAGTCCCCAACAATTAATGTCTTTGGATCTATGTGAGATTTAAAGTAGTATTTCTTGGATAAATTTAGGTGCACAATTGTTTGGCAAATATTTAGAATTTTAATATCCTCCTGAAAGAGAGATCCCTTAATTAGTATGCAGTAACCCACTTTATCTCTTCTCAATAATGTTAATTTGAAGTCTATTTTATCTGATTTTAGGATTGCAACTCCTGCCTGTTCATGGGGGCCGTTTGCTTGGTAGATTTTGTTCCAGCCTTTCACTTTCAAAATGTGTTTGATTTTTATGGGCAAGTTGTGATTCCTGAAGGCAGAAGACAGAAGAATCTTGCATTTAAAACCAACTGGACAGTCTATGCCGCTTAATTGGAGAGTTATATCCCTTAATATTGAGAGAGAGGACTGAGAGGTATTTCGGTGTTCCTACCATTTTATCCACCTTCTTGGGTGTTATGCTTACTGGATTCTTCCTAAGCTTCTTGGATTCTGTTTGGGTGTGTTTTCTTGGCCTTTATTGTGGTCTTGTTGGTTTTCTGTGTTTAGGACATCTTTAAGTATCTTTTGTAGAGCTGATTTGGTGGAGATATATTGTTTGTTTTTCTTTGCTATGGAAGATTTTTATTTAACCTTCAATTATGAAGTAGAGATTAGCTGGGTACACTATTCTTGGTTGATAGTTGTCTTTAGGGCATGGCATACATCATTCCAGGCTGTTCTTGTTTTAATTGTCTCTGTTGAGAAATCTGAGGTGATTCTACTTGGTTTTCCTTTATAGTTGACTGAACTTTTCTCCTTGACAGCTTTAAGGATCTTTTCCTTGTTCTGAATTGATCTTTTGCGGATTATAATTGGACGATGGGATGTCCTGTTCCTGCCTGGTCTTTTTGGAGTTCTAAAAGCTTCTTATATCTGAATATGCCTATCTTTTTGCGTATTGGGAAGTTCTCTGCTGGGATCCTGTTGAACAAATTTTCTAGACCATTAACTTCTGTCTCTATGTGCTCCTCTACACCCATTTCCCTCAAATAAGGCCTTCAGATGGTGTCTTCCAAGTGTTGAATAGATCTATCATATTTCTTGAATTTGTCTTGGATAGTTGTATGTTCTTTCTCTATAATACCTAGGCTGTCTTCAATGACAGAGATTCAATCTTCTGCATGGTCTAACCTACTGTCAAGACTTTCTACTTTATTTTTCATTTCTTTATCTTCTAATTAGTCAGCTGTTATGGCTTCAAATTCTTTGTTGGAGCTTTGTTTTAGATCTTGTATTAAATTCTTTACTTCCTTAATTTGGTGTTCAGTGTTTATTCTCAAATCACTTTGTTGATTGGTTATGGTTTCCTTAGACTCCCATTCCTTCTGTTGGGCTCCATTCATCATCCCTTTTGTGGTCTCCCTGACTCCTTTGAGTTGTCTGTTTATGGATTCCACGAATGCCTCTATTGATCTTTGTCTATTCTCATCCTGCTCTTGCAATTCTTGTATTACTCTTTGGATTTCTCACGTTCATGCAACTTCTGTAGTTCTCTTTGACTGATCTCAGCCTGCTCACACAATTCCTTTATTTCTCTTTGAGTGTTCTCAACCTGTGCACACAATTCCAGTATCAATCTTTGAGTAGTTTTCTCAAGCCCATGAGCTTCCTGTTTTGATCTTTGGTTTGCCTCCTCTCTCTCCCTATCACGCTCACACTGAGTCCTTTGCAGGGTTTCAATCTTTTCATTCATCATTTTTACCAGTAGTGTTAGTAGAACTTTTTGGGAACTCTCCTCTGGATTATTCATCTGTTCTATCACCTAATTATCTTGAGTGGGAATTGAGATACCCGAACTTGCCATTTTTCTTGTGTTTTTCTTGCTTGTTCTGCCCATTTGGGATGAAAGTAATTCCAGTTTTGTGCTAGAACACCATTTTAAGGCAAACATCAACCAAAGTCCTGTAATTGCATAGTCAAATGACTGCAGATACAATCTAGTTCAACAGATACAGTCTATTCAACATTAAACAACTATGTATTAATGGGCTAAGAATACCAAAGAAGAATTTGACAAGCCAGAAATTATTATGTTTAGGGAGAAAGGTGGGGAAAATAGGGTTAGAGGGATGTGGAAAGGTAAAAGGAGAGTGAAATTAACCAAGTCCTAATCTCGCAGAGGGAAATGGATTAGAAAGAATGATAGGAGAGAGAGAAGAAAACAAAATTTAAAAAAAGAGACAAGAAAAAAATGGAAAGACAAATATTTAAATTTAAAAAGTGAAACTCTTAAAAGTAATGAAAATTTAAAGAAGTAATATTGAGAGAAAATGGAAAAACAAAAATTTATATTTAAAAAGTGAAACACTTATGAATTATGTAAGTTTATAGATGATATTGAGAGAAGAAAATGATAGGATGAGAGGAAGGGAGGGATACAAAGGAGACCTGAAAAACTAAAAAATAAAAATACTTCAAATATTTTATAGGTATAAATTGATAATACTGCTATTAAGGAATTGAATCCTAAGAGGTTTTGAATTGAGTAATACATTTTTGGAATAAGTATGTACACAATGTGGGATAAGGTGTTATAATCAATGACAGATATATATGAGGATGAACAGAACAACAAATAATTCATGCAAAAAGAACAAAAGATGAAAAAGTAAAACTAATATGAAAGAAAGAACAAAAAAGACCAACAGGTCAGTAGAGATTTTTTTTAAAAAAAACAAGCCCACACACACACACATATACACCTAAAATAAAAGTTATAAGAGGAAGAAAAAATGATTAATAAAAACAATTTTTATAATTCAAAAGTAAAAATTTTTAAATGATACAAAAAAAGACTTCTTTGATTTTGTTTTTGGGGGGTTGATGGGAAGATCCTGTATCTCCCTTGTGTCAGTAACAAGTCTCTTGGTGGAGTCTCTGGTTTGCTTGTGGTGTTTGGTTTTCTGTGGCTTGATTGGTTTCTTAAGTCAGTTTGTTTGGGCAGGCAGAAAAAATTCTGTTGGTTTACCCAGAAGTTTGTGATAGTCCTCCCAGGCTAGTTCAGTGGGAGGGAGATCTGCTTTGAGTATCACAAAAGAGGGAGATGGCTGTTTCCTCTAGTTTGGAGTTGCTGTGATAAGGCTGGGTTCTGCATAAAGTTGAGACCTTTCAGCAAACAGTAGCTTTTCCCTGAGGGGCTAGCTTCTGAAACATTCACAGAGCCCAGCCTGGAGCCATTCTCAGGGTTTTTGTTTACTGAGTTTCAATTGATTGTCAGGGCTGCTGTAGGTAGGGTCAGCCTCTGGTTCTGTTTACCCAGTGAAGAAAACCACACCTTCCTTGGTGTAGCTTTCTCTGCCTCTTTGTGGTGACTTTCCCATAGGTGGCATTGAGAATTACAGGTAAGGGTAGGCACTTGTGACTCGCTAAATGACTCTTTTGTTTTCATCAAAGGACTGAGTTGGAGCTAGCTGCTTAGCCAGTTCTTTGTCTACATCAAAGATGGATATCTCCGATGTTGGGGGAGGGGTGGCCTTCCCTCCTCTGCTCCCTTTGAGAAGGAGTGAGGATGTTAGTTTTATACTCAAGCTGGAGTGTTGGTTCCAGGGTAGCCTCTGGTCTGCTATCTGCAGGGTGAAGCTATCTGCTACTTGTCAGTTCTTGCTGGTGTTGAGTAAAATCTGCTCGCCCGCTGCATCTGGCACATTTGTCCCAGACTCTCTGGGTTGTAGGTATGGCGGCTATGGATGCCACCACAGCCGCCACAGCTGCCTCAGCCATGGCTGGTGGAAAATGCTCAGATCTGTCTCCTTACCTGGATTTTCCTTCTCTGGCCAAACTCTCTGTACTGTGATGGCACACTTGGTGTGACTAGTACTGTTCACTGGAACACTAGAACTGCTTTCTATGCAAGAGCTTGTTTAGTCACCAGATTCTTCTCTGCCATCTTCTCGAAATTCCTGAAGGTGTTTAAATATTATTGGAATTGTTTTGGAATAAATAATGTTCATCTTGACTATCTTGAGAAAGAAGAATTGGTTTCTCAGCACTATAGGTAAGAACTTGAGTGAAAGAAACAAAAGGAAAAGTGAGGAACAACTCAACACATACATTCAAAAGAACTAAAACAACCCAAGAAAACACAAATTAACCCAGTGCTCAAGAACCTGCAGGAAATGCAAAGATTTTTTTAAAAAAAGCTATGATAAGCTTATGAAAATCCTGACTACATGGGAGTCTACTGTTGTGAGGATAATGGTTAAAGCTCAGACTGGACAGAAAGATCTGTACACAATGCCAGGCACTTGTTATTCTAAATTCCAGGAAGAATCACATGAAGTAGACTGAGCCCAGGATCATACACAAGTAGGAAGCAAGATTCTATCTGAAAGTTAATCAGGATAATTTAGGACTGGGGACATGCCAAAGTGGTAAGAACATCCATTTAGGAGACACAAGACACCCAATTCAAATTCTAATAATTTGGGTATTAAAGAAAAAAAGCTATGACTTTAAATAATGGAAATAATTGCAAGATTTGAATATTTGAGTGGAGAAAAATCCATTTGAGTGGAGATAGAGTTTACCCATGTTGCAATGCTTTCTACTTAAGTGATAATATTATGTGGTACTTCAGACATAACAGAGTTACCTTGCAAATGAGCATGGATGTGCATTTGGGTGAAGGAAATACTCTACTTACACAGGTGTAAATTAAATACTTTTTGGGGGTAGATTTTAGTTCTTGTACTAAGAGCCTGGGTGATATCTCTGAGTCTTTTCTCTCAAGACTATCACTCTACTACTTTGAGCCACAGTTCCAATTCTGATATTCTGTTGGTTGTTTGGAGATAAGAGGCTCATGGACATTCCTGCCCAGGATGGCTTCAAACCATGATCGTCAGATCTCAGCCTCCTGAGTAACCAGGATTCCAGGGCCTGAGTCGTCCATGTTTTTAATAATTAAGTAAGTTGTACAGTTACAGAAGTTATAATATATCATTATAACCTTCATAATATATGTGTGTATATTTATATCAATGAATTCATATATAAATATTTTAACATATATTTGTATCTATGGTAGATTTATGAAATCATCCTTTATTATAAAATAACATGGAAACAAGCTTAATGAGGAGAAAAGCAAAAGGAATTGTCACGTTTCTTGTTGTTGAATGAAATATGAATTGTGAAAATCAGTTTGAGAAAACCATTTAACAAAACGGATAATGGCTATTTATTCAAATCCCTTTATTTGCCCATATTGTGCATCCTCACACAGGAGTGTCAAAGTCAAACCACACTTTTTTGCCTTTGTATTTAAATCACATGTTATAATTTAGTGGATAGATGAAGTAATCAAATAAAGATTAAAATAATAGTAAGTGAGGCTATGAGTTAGAGCTGAAATTTATTTTAAATATGATAATAGGTAATTAAATTCCAGAACTCTTACTTTTAATCTATTGTCATATACTTCATTCCCACATTAAGGAAGTACATAGAAGGTTCTCACTAAATTATGTATAAAATTATGAAAAAATGTATTAAAAGAATATGGGCATATTGGGGCTGGGAAAGTGGCTCAGTGGTAGAGCTTTTGCCTTGCATGCCCTGGGTTTGATTCCTCAGCACCACATAGGCAAAAAGAAGAAAGCCAGAAGTGGCGCTGTGGTAGAACACTAGCCTTGAGCAGAAAAGCTGAGGGAGAGTGCCAGAGGGGCCCAGAGTTCAGGCCCCTCGACCGGAGAGAAACAACAACAACAACAACAAAGAATATGGGCACCGTGTGGTTTTAGCTGATTGAGACCTGTAGGGGGTAGTGTGTTTTTGAGGACTTGAAAAACGTTGTGATGGAGATGAAGGAATGGATGTGCTTATTCTGGAAAATTGGCTAGAGGATTGCTCCTAGAAAAATAGTGATGAATTCTTCCAAAATGTTAGAGTAAACTCACTCTCACAATCATGTTCACTACTGCACTATTCACTGTAGAGAATTTATGGAAACAGCCCAGATGCACTTTAGCAGAGGGATGGTTGGAGAAAGTGTTGCACATATACACAATTGGATTGCACACATCCATTATAAAGACTGTTACAGCATTTGCAAAGAAATGGATAGATCTAAAATTATATTAAGTAAACAAAGTCACAGCCAGACACAAAAAGGACCCATATTTAGCAGCCAGAATTTTATGCTAGTTAAACAACAATATTAATCGAAGCATGCTATTTGCGAAGTTGTATTTAACAGGTGTAATTTCTTATAAAATTGAACTTTTAATCCAACAAAATGAATACCAGGAGACTATCACTTGGAAAATGTGAGGGGAAGTCAAATAGAAGAAATAAAGAGACTTATGGAAGTAGAGAGTGAAGTCATAATATTCAATGAAGATAGTATGAAACTAGAAAAAAGGAAAGTGGGTTGAGGTTTGGAAGGATGTTAGAAAATTATGCAAAGATCCATTATACTTACAAATTGATTCGCGAAATGGAAAACCATTCGTACAACTATTTAATAAAAATATAATTAAAAACAATGGAGACATCTGATCTTAAACCATCAGTCAATATGATAATTCTTCTCAGAAATTTTCTTTGCAGGCATTTTGCTCATAATGACAGAAAAGTGAACAGAGCAATGAATATCAATACATCACTTTGTATATCCTAAATAGACACAATATAAAAATCACAGTAAAATTATTAGAATATACACATGATAAAATAACAGGTAGAAAGTGTCACAACCACCTTGACCAGCAAGGAAGCCGCAACACCGAGCTCTTCTCTCCGCAGTTTGTTCAGGACCTTTGAGCAATCTTCTGACTGACCCCGGGGAGAATCCCACACAGCCTTAAGTACCCGCTGGGTAGTCAACCCTGATATGCCACGTGAGAGCCATCAATAGGTCCAGGTGCACGGAAGCAAGCCAGATTCTATGCCTTAGCCATATAAGGAGTTGTTTACCACAGAGAGCACTCGCCATCTGGAAGGCGGAGGGCGGAAGCCGACACCATCTTCAAGGTGCGGCTGCACGCAGCTCTCTACAGTTCCCCCTTTTTTATTTTGCAACAGGCAAGTGTAGAGGTCTGATCTCTGTAGAAGAAATTTGGGACATTGTAGTGATCCTCACGCAGGTGTTATCCACACGATGATTACCAGACCCGTCCAATACCCTTTTTCACAGAGGTGGGAGTTAGGGCATCAACCCACATGCAATCAGACATGCTCTTCTTGGGGCCCACGACCTCGGTGGACCTCAAGTGCAGTGCTCAAGCCTCGCATCCTGTGCTCAAAAAGGGGTAGTAGCAAGCCATACATGGGGGGACTGTACTGCTTCAATGGCTGTAAAGGCTTGGATAATCATGGCTGCACTGCAACGCTGAGAACCTCTAATTTGGCAAATGCACCACACACATACCAAGGAGGCTAATACCAGGAGGCCTGTCAGGGCTCCCATACCCGCCCACTCCTTAAGATGATTCATGGCAGCGGAGATCCATGAACATAACCCCTCCGCCAATCTGGCATCCACTCGGGTCGAGTTCACCGTGACGATGGCAACCCTGAGCTGTTCCATCAGGCTGTCAAACTCCCCAGTTCAATTACCTAAAAGATAACTAGACAACTGTTTAGGCAAATTTGCAGCGTTTTTTGAATAGGTTTTTCCCTGGGCCTGAAATCTGGGCCTGAGCGCTGTCCCTCAGCTCTTCAGCTCAAGGCTAGAGCTCTACCACCTGAGCCATAGCACCACTTCTGGCTTTTTTTTTTTCTGCTTATGTGGTGCTGAGGAATCGAACCCAGGTTTTCATGCATGCAAGGCATGTGCTCTACCACTGAGCCACCTTCCCAGCCCCCCTTCCCAGGCCCACTGAGCCACTTTCCCAGTCCCCCATGCTCTTCCCCTTTTCACTGCCTGCCCCCTCCAATCTTCCTTCCTGCAGCATTTCCAGGGCGGCCCGACCATTCTCCACCGACCCACCTCAGCGCTGGTCCTCAAGACAGCCTCCCATCAGTTTCCATATTGGTCCCACTCCGCTCTTAAGCGTTCCCTGCTCAGAGGCAAAATCTAGATCCCTCTCTAGTTTCTCCTAAGAGGCCACCGTGAGGCTTCCGGAGACAGCGAACCACGGGGCAACAATGTCACATTCATCCAAAAATCTCTCTAAAGTACTCTTTTTTATTTTTAACTTCTTTGAGTGCAGTAGCTCATTGAGAGCCAAAAAAATTGGGTGCGAAGAAGAAGCGCCCATGTTTTAAAAATCTTAACCTGGTAAACAATCTTTTACTTTTACTTTTGGCTATTCTACCGACTAGCCCCGGGTTCTCTCTCTCTCTTTATCTACAGAGAAGAGCAAAAATCCCCCCTCCCCTGCTTTTGTCGCGGATTCCTTTTACCTGGGAACTTACCCCTCACTCTTGTTGCGGATTCCCCCTTTTCCTGGGAACTTACCGGTGCACCACCCTGACCGAAGAGAGTTCTGAGTCCTCGTTGAGGTTATGGCTGAATCCCTGTACGGGCCACCAACCTGTCACGACCACCTCGACCAGCAAGGAAGATGCAACACCGAGCTCTTCTCTCCGCAGTTTGTTCAGGACCTTTGAGCAATCTTCTGACTGACCCCAGGGAGAATCCCACACAGCCTTAAGTACCCGCTGGGTAGCCAACCCTGATATGCCACGTGAGAGCCATCAATAGGTCCAGGTGCGCGGAAGCAAGCCAGATTCTACGCCTTAGCCATATAAGGAGTTGTTTACCACAGAGAGCACTCGCCATAGGTAAGGTGGAGGGCGGAAGCCGGTGCCATCTTCAAGGTGCGGCTGCACGTAGCTCTCTACAAGAAAGTATCAAACTCTGATTGTTTTCCAAGCACTTTACCTTTGGTATCTAATTTAATCCTCACAATAATCCCATAAAATGGAACTACTTCTATTTTTAATTGTAAGATGATGATATTTAAGTCTTCAGAGTTGGAATTACTAGTACAACATTGCACACACGGTAAGTGTTAGCCTGAGTTCCATTCCCACCATATGAAATAACCTCATTCTATTTTATAACTAAATACCAGCACTCAGTCTACTAATTCTAGGAAAATTTCCCGAAATTATTGTGCACACTCTAATAATATTTCACTTTATCTTTGTTAGAAAATAGGTAACTAAGTCAGACACCGGTGGCTCATGCTTATAATGCTAGCTACTCTGGAGGCTGAGATCTGAGGATTGTGGTTCAAAGACAGCTAGGGCAGGACAGACTGTGAGACTCATCTCTAATAAACCACTAGTAAACTGGAAGTGGCACTGTGGTCCAAGTGGTAGAGCACTCACCTTGAGTGGAAGAGCACAGGGAGAGCACCCAAGCCCAGAGTTCAAGCCCCATGACCAACAACAACAAAAAAAGAAAATAAATAACTGTAATATGAAAACTCCAAGTTCATAATCAATTTATACCTCACTGGTGAAAGGAACTGATAAACTATAACATTCTTGATTTGTAGCTCAAAATAGTAGAAATCATATTTTATCCCTTCACTCAACACTGCACTGCCTGGGGAATCCATCTCTGGTTAGCACAGTCTAACTGAAAGAATGACCTGCCCAATTCCTGATGGAAACAGACTGCAGGTCTTTTGGAGCAATCATTTCCACATTGTAGCTCACCTAAATTGTTTACCATTAGAAGTATTTTGATTGCTTTTTATACCCAACATTTTGAGAGAAATGTACTATTTTAAAATGTTATTAAAGAAAAATATATAAAAATCACTTTTGACCCCAGATAAATATTTTACCTTTCATATACCCAAAAATGCAATCTGACCTATCATTAATGTTAGGAACGAGAGGTTGAAAATCATAGACACCAAGACCTAATTATGAATTAAAGACTCTCCAACTTGTGAATACAATTGGTTTAAAAAGACATCAATACTACTGCATTTTTAATTCCCTATGATAATGATTATGATTCCCTATGATAATGATAATGATAAATTATTAACACTTAAAAATAACTCATTTTCTTGGGAGTAGGGCACAAAACACAAGGTTAAACCTAATCATTTTGAAAGACCTTTATTTATACTAAAAGTTCACTCATAACTATAAAGATTCTAAAACTAACTGAAGTACAGAGGAAATAATTTAACTGCATCATCAATATTCAATGGACTGTTAATAGAAAACCAAGTTATACTAATAATTAGCTTACCCAATTCACTTACAGTCTTTTATTCTATTCCATTTGCTTTCATAAAAACTGGGTTTTCATAAAATGAAGCATAAAAAAGCTTTTATACCCACTTACATTTTCAAATCTTAGCAATATTTATTTCAGAAATGTTAGCTCTACAGTCAATGAACTGAAATAATACTAAAATATTCAAAGGGTTTTCAGAAATTGCAAGACTTGCTCTGGGATGTTATGTATATTGGAAAAGATATTCAAAAAGCCTTATTTGGTAAAGTTGTCATAGTTACTTCCACAAAAGAGCCATTAGTAAAGATCCCTGTGCATGTACAAAACACCTTCAAATGCATCGACAATCTGGACATGACACATGCTTTTTGTTCATTTTTGAAAGGAATATCTAACAAGCATATCCACAATACTTATTTTCAATAAATAAAATGGGATATTCAAACGTAATATGGGTTTGATTATCTCTTAATGAGAATAGATATAATATTGCAAAGAAAGTGATTTTCAACAGAAATCCGGAAAGAGTGTATCCAACTTGTGTTTCACAAGAATAACCAGAGAGTAATACCTGTTTGGTCAAGTCAGTCCAAATCACTCCATGAGTGTATCTTAAAAGTAAATCCAATTTATTGTGAAGGAGAAAAGATTAATCACCTATAAAGGGAAACCAATTAGAATCACCTCAGATTCCTCAGCAGAGACAATCAAAGCAAGAAGAGCCTGGAATGATGTATGCCATGCCCTAAAAACAAACAACTATCAACCAAGAATACTGTACCCAACTAAACTATCCTTCATAACTGAAGGCCTAATAAAAACCTTCCATAGCAAAGAAAAATTGAAACAATACATCTCCACCAAACCAGCCCTACAAAAGATCTTTAAAGATGTCTTACACATAGAAAACCAACAAGATCACAATAAAGAACAAGAAACTGCACCAAAACGGAGAATAAAAGAACCACAGGAAGAACCCAGTTTTCACAGCCCCCAAGAAGGTGGATAACATGGCAGGAATTACCAAATACCTCTCAGTCCTTTCTCTTAGCGTTAACGGACTGAACTATCCAATTACGCGACATAGTCTGCCTAGTTGGATTAAAAAACAAGACCCCTCTATCTTCTGCCTTCAGGAGTCACATCTTGCCGTAAAAACAAACACATTTTCAATGTTAAAGGTTGGAACAAAATCTACCAAGCAAATGGCCCCCATAAACAGGCAGGAGTTACAATCCTAATATCAGATAAAATAGACTTCAAATTAAAATTTGTGAGAAGAGATAAAGAAGGTCGCTACATACAAATTAAGGGATCTCTCTTTCAGGAGGATATTACAATTCTAAATATCTACTTGCCAAAAAAAGGTGCACCCACACTTATCCAAGAAACACTACTTTCCCTCAAATCCCATATAAATCCAAAGACATTAATTATTGTGGATTTTAACACACCACTCGCCCCACTAGATAGATCAACTCGGCAAAAACTCAACAGAGAAACTGCAGATCTAAACAACAGCATAGATCAATTAGATTTAACAGATAACTACCGAACATTTCACCCAGCAGCATCAGAATACACGTTTTTCTCAGCAGCACATGGAACATTTTCTAGAATAGACCACATTTCAGGCCACAAAGCAAACTTGCCTAAATTAAGAAACACTGAACTTATTCCTTGCATTCTCTCTGACCACAAGGGAATAAAATTAGAACTCAACACCAAAAGCCACCAAAGAAAGTCTAGTATCACATAGAGGCTGAACAACACACTGCTGAATCTCGAGTGGGTCATGGAAGAGATTAGAAAGGAAATTCAAATGTTCATGCTATTCAACAAAAATTAACACACAAATTACCAGCACCCATGGAACACAGCAAAAGCAGTACTCATTGGCAAGTTTATAGCTCTGAGCTCCTACATCAACAAATTGGAGAGATCTGAAACCAACAATTTAATGACACATCTAAACCTCCTTGAAAAAAACCAGCAAGATAAACCTCAATCCAGTAGACTGAAAGAAATAATTAAAATTAAATCAGAATTAAATGAATTAGAATCCAAAAATCTATAGAAAGAATCAACAAAACAAAGAGTTGGTTCTTCGAAAAAAATAACAAAATTGACAGACCCTCAGCAAATCTTATCAGAAGAAGAAGAGAACACACCCAAATGAATAAACTCAGAGATGAGAATGGAAACATCACCACGGAAACAACCAAGATTCAAAACATTATAAGGGAATACTTCTCAAAACTTCATGCTAATAAGTTTGAGAACTTGACAGAAATGGACCTTTTCCTAGCAAATATTGACATGCCAAAACTAAACCAAACCAATATGAGTTAAACCAGCTTAACAGGCCCATATCAAGCATTGAAATAGAAACAGCAATAAGAGGGCTGGGAAGTTGGCTCAGTGGTAGAGCGCTTGCCTTGCATGCCTGAGGCCCTGCGTTCGATTCCTCAGCACCACAACAGCAAAAAGAAAAAAGCCGAAAGTGGTGCTGTAGCTCAAGTGGTAGAACGCTAGCCTTGAGCTGAAGAGCTGAGGGACAGCGCCCATGCCCAGAGTTCAGGTCCCACAACAGGACTCAAAAAAAAAAAAAAAAAGAAAAAAAGAAACAGCAATAAGAGACCTTCCAGCTAAGAAAAGTCCAGGACCAGATGGTTTTACAGCGGAATTCTACAAGACCTTCAAAGCAGAGCTCACACTAATACTCCTCCAACTCTTCAATGAAATTGAAAGAGAAAGTTCACTACCGAATACATTCTATGAAGCCATCATAACCCTCATCCCAAAACCAGGCAGGGAATCATCAAAAAAAGAGCACTATAGACCCATTTCTTTGATGAATATTGATGCAAAACTTCTCAACCAAATTTTGTCCAACCGACTTCAACAATTCACCCAAAAAATCATACACCATGATCAAACAGGATTAATTTCAGGGATGCAAACCTGTTCCATATATGCAAATCAATTAATATTATTCATCACATCAACAGGAGCAAGAATAAGAACCACATTTTTATCTCAATAGATGCAGAAAAAGCATTCGACAAGATCCAACACCCCTTTACGATGAAGGATTTGGAAAAATTAGGAATGCATGGAACATTCCTCAATACAATAAAGGCTGTATATGATAAACCTACAGCCAGCATTATACTTAATGGTGAAAAACTAAAGCCATTTCCTCTTAATTCAGGAACAGGACAAGGATGTCCACTCTCTCCACTTCTCTTCAATCTAGTATTAGAATGCCTAGCTACAGCAATAAGACAAGATGCAGATATAAAGGGGATCCAAATAGGGAAAGAAGTAATAAAACTCTCCCTCTTTCCAGACGACATGATCTTGAATTTAAAGAATCCCAAAGACACCACTCCCAAATTACTCAAGCTGATTCAAAACTTTGGCAAAGTAGCAGGGTATAAAATTAACCTCCCAAAATCAATGGTTTTTCTGTAGGCCAACAATGAGAAAAGTGTGGCTGAATTTAGGAAAGCAACTTCATTTGTAATAGCCCCACAAAAAATAGAATACCTAGGAATTAACTTAACCAAAGAATGAAGGACCTCTATGATGAAAACTTTAAAATCTTGAAAAAGGAAATCAACACAGAAATTAAAAAATCAAAACCTCCCATGCTCCTGGATTGGAAAGATTAACATCGTGAAAATGGCAATACTTCCCAAGGCTATCTACAAATTCAACGCAATACCTATCAAAATTCCAACCTCATTCTTCAAGGAAATGGAAGAGGCAATCCAAAAATTCATATGGAACAATAAAAGACCCCGAATAGCAAAAACGCTCTTCAATGGAATGATCACTGCTGGAGGAATATCAATACCAAATTTCAAACTCTACTATAAAGCCATAGTAATCAAAACAGCTTGGTACTGGCATAAGAACAGACCTCAGGACCAATGGAATAGAATTGAAAACCCAGAAATGAAACTACAGACCTACAGCCATCTAACCTTCGATAAGGGAGCTAAAACAATAGAATGGAACAAACACAGCCTCTTCAGTAAATGGTGCTGGAAAAATTGTTTAACTACATGTAGAAAACTAAAGCTAGATCCTTACATATCACCCTGCACCAGAATCAACTCCAAATCGATAAAAGACTTCGAAGTCAAAGCAGACACTCTGAAAACATTACAGGATGGAATAGGAGAAACCCTAGGTCTCCTTGGCTAGGGCCGAAATTTTCTGAATAGAAACCAGGAAGCACAACAAATCAAAGAAAGGTTGGACAAATGGGATTGCATAAAGTTGCAGAGCTTCTGCATGGCAAAGGACATAGCTAGCAAGATCAATAGAAAGCCCACGGATTGGGAGAAGATCTTGACTAGCCAAACAACAGAAAAGGGTCTCATATCTCAAATATACTTTGAACTCAAAAAATTAAATCCCCCAACAACAAATCCTCAAAGAAACAACTGCACAATAAGTAAGTGGACGAAAGACTTAAAGAGAAACTTCTCTGAAGGAGAAAGAAGGATGGCCAATTGACACATGAAGAAATGCTCAACATCCCTAGCCATAAAAGAAATGCAAATCAAAACAACATTGAGATACCACCTCACACCAGTTAGAATGGCAAAAATCAAGAACTCTAACAACAACAGATGCTGGAGGGGATGTGGACAGGAAGGAACCTTACTTCATTGTTGGTGGGAATGTAAACTTGTTCAACCACTTTGGAAAGCAGTATGGAGGTTCCTCAAAAGACTTCACATAGAACTCCCCTATGACCCAGCAATCCCACTTTTGGGCATTTACCCAAATGTTTACAAACAAGACCACACTAAAGCTACCAGCACAACAATGTTTATTGCAGCATTATTTACCATAGCTAAGATCTGGAACCAACCCAGATGCCCCTCAGTAGATGAATGGATCAAGAAAATGTGGTATATATACACAATGGAATTCTATGCCTCCATCAGAAAGAATGACATTGCCCCATTTGTTAGGAAATGGAAAAACTTGGAAAAAATTATATGAAGTGAAGTAAGCCAGGCCCAAAGAAACATAGGTCCCATGGTTTCCCTTATTTGCAATATCTAGTATATGCATGAGTCAAGCAGAAAAGGTCAGATAATGTGATGTCAGGAAAATGAACCCTTAGATATGTATTTTAATGTTTTTTTCTTTCATGCATGTGTTTCTAACGCATTTATAAGATTATCTCTTGGTTGCTTTGTATGTCCCTCCCCCACAGTGTAACCCCTGCTTTCACTATATTTGATGTCAGTATAACTTGTGGAGGAGATGGGGAAAAACCAGTTGTTTAAGGATACAGGTGGACCTGTTGCAACAATGAGAAGTACAAGTTGTCATGTCCAAAATGAGCTTTACAACTTCGGTGCAGGGGGCGGGAGGCAAGGGGGGGAGGAGAAGGATTAGGATTGGGGGGGAAGGTGGACGCTGGGAAGGGATGTGAAGGGTAAACCAAAGGAGGAGGCTGCAATGCTTGGTAAGAAATGTACGCATTATACTGCCCATGTAATTGTAACCCCTCTGTACAGTATGTTCACAAATAAAATAAAATTAAATTAAAAAAAAAACGTTAAGTAAAGCTGAACTTTTTTGGGTTCCAGGAATTCAGGAAAATCTGGGATAATGGAACTACAGTGTATTTCATAATATCAGGATTTGTGATCAACGGGTATAATAATCCTCATATGGAACAAGATAAGTTCAGAGATAAGAGTGAGAAAATCTGTAGGGTTTGGGAAAACCTGCAATTTATTTTGAGGATTACAGTGAAATTTCAGTTAGGATTGCACAAAATGAGCATTTTTCATAAATTTTAGAATTGGGATACGGTTAGTGGCAAGGATATGGTTAGGATTCCAGCCATAGTTAGGGTTAGAATGAAGGAGAAAAAAAATGAGGCTCAAATTGAACGTAAATCTTAATATAAGCCTGGTAAGAATTAGAATGAACGTGAACTAAAGTATTGCTATTAATATTAGAATCTACTTGCAATATTCAATATACCAGTAAAGATTAAGTTTAGGGTTAGAAAATGACTAAGATATTGGGAAAAAAATTGAAACCTATGTTTGGAAGGCTTATATGAATCAACTTAGGATGAATGAAAACTAGTGTAACACTAACTAGTTAGTGTTAGTAATGACATATAATTTGGATTAAAATTAGGGTCAGTATTTTGTTCTGCTTATGATCAGTGTTATGAGTAGGAAAGTTTTACTATAAAATTGAGTTTTCACTAACAATTAGAAACAAAAATGTGAGCGTGAATGGTAACGAGCATTATCATTATATTTATTTCTCAGTGATCATTCTTGTAATGATTAATGAGAGTTTTCCAGCGAGTTTTACGTTGAGAGTTAGCTTTAAGTAAAGGACTAGATGATATGTAAATCTGAAATTGTTTTAGGATACAGTGGTTCAGGAAAAGGTAGGATTAATGGAAACTACAGTATTTTTCCTAGTAAGAGAATTTGAGGACAAGTAATATAATGGTTCATGTTAGGGACCAAGATCACTTCAGAGGTAGAGTCAGGAAATTTGTTGGAATTAGGGCAAATTGAAACTCATTTCCAGAGTGCAAACTGGAATATTCATTACAATGAATAAAAACTAGAGTATTTTTTTTTTGGGGTCCGGTCGTGGGGCCTGAACTCTGGGCCTGGGCGCTGTCCCTCAGCTCTTCAGCTCAAGGCTAGTGCTCTACCACTTGAGCCACAGCGCCACTTCCGGCTTTTTTTCTTTTTGCTTATGTGGTGCTGAGGAATTGAACCCAGGGCCTTGAGCATGCAAGGTAAGCGCTCTACCACTGAGCCACCTTCCCAGCCCTAGAGTATTTTTAATATTAATTTTGGACTATTAGCTTTCAGTTCCAGCTGGGCTCAGTGTTAGCATTAGGGAAATGGAAAATTTATGGTCAAACTGAAAGTAAATCTGTGAATAACAATTCAAGATCGAATTAGGATGAATATGAAATAGGAAACTGCTAATAATATTAGGATTAGGGTATGATTAATGTGAGGGTTAGCCTGAATGTTGTGTTAGAAAAATAGCACGATATTGAGTAAAACTATAAACTATTTTAAGAAAGATGAGTTGAATCAAAGACAGGATGTATAAATTTAATGTACTTTTGTGGCTTTTAGAATCCAAAGGCAATTGGTTCTAGGGTTAGGGTTACTTTTCTAATTAATGAACTAATGAATTAAAGGCACAATACTTTCATTCTTACAAACCAAGACAGTCACAATTTGGGGAAAAAACAATTTTCTAAATGAAAATGTGTCTTAAAACATTTTCCAACCAGGATTAAATAATAGTGAACAGGGTGTCATTCATTAAAATTAGGTAAGTTGATGATAAAACTTTCAAAAATATCGAAACACATAAATTGGAACTCATATATGTTATTGGGAAAACAGATACTTGCTCTAGCTGGGAAATTGTGTGTGTGTGTGTGTGTATGTGTGTGTGTGTATGTGTGTGTGTGTGTGTGTGTGTGTGTGTGTGTGTGTGTATGCACCCACCACAGGTCTTCAAATGAGGCCTGGGCCCTGTTGTCAGCTTATTCTGTGGAAGTATGGCACTAAACCACATAGCCATAGGCTTTCTTCTGACTTTTTAGTAGTTATTTTGAGATACATATCTCATGGATTTTCCTGTCTGGACTTAATCTTCAGATCTCCAGCAATCCTTGCGTTAGTGTTACTGTGGGTGCTACCACAAAGTGACAGTTCATTAAACTGGGAGCAATATGGAAGTATTCGTGCAAGATATGAAGTAACCAGTTCATTAATGTGAGAGTAACAGGTTCACATTAGATTGCCTTCAAACACATTATTTCTGATGAGTTTAACTGAAGCCCAAAGCAAAATCCAAACCTATTAGCCACACTGTATGAAATATCATATATTCATGATTTAGAATATGTACAACGAATTAAATCCTGAATCAAAAGACTTTGTTGCCTTAGCACCAAAGAAATAGAGTGTCATTGAAATGAAGTCCAGACTGGAGGCCTGTAGCGAGCAGGGTAGCATCTGCTTAGTGGGTGTCCAACCCCCAGGACCATAAAGGATTAGGAGAGAAAGTGTAAGAGAAAGAGGAAAGGAAAGGAGGAGGAAGGGGTAAGAGAGGAGGAAGGGCAAAACAGGAGGGAGAAGAGGATCGAACAGGGAGAAAGTAGAGGTAGGAGAGAAGGAAGAGGGAAACAGGACCCTGGAGAAGAGGAGCAGGAAAGGGGGCAGGAAGAGGAAAATAAATGCAATATAACAACAAGAGTTGTTGGAAAACATTTTGCATAAGCGATCTGCATATGCATGGCAGGATTATTTTCTACTCAGAGAGACAGCTAGCACAGTGACAATATGGGTAATACCTGTTGCTAAGTCATTTTATTCTCTTTCTTCAGTGAGGAGTTCAGAAGAAATGCTGAGTTCGGTGTTTTACAGATATACTTCAGGAATTCTTTTTCATGAATCAAACAATGGAAAGAACTAAATGCAACTTCCCTTAATTAAAAAAGAATAGAAGCTATATTTATTTGTATTACTATGCATGAAGAAATCCTGGAGATTTCTGGTTAATTCAGAGGGCCCCGTGCAAAAATATAGGACAAAAGGGAAGTAAAAATGTTTTTAAAGTATAATAGGTTATCATTGATGAAAAGTTTTACTGGAAGTTTTTCGTTTTTCTTTTTGTTTGGTTTTTGTTTTGCCAGTTGTTTATTGCTCCAAGGCTGTGCCCTGGAGCCCTTTCCAAGTCACCACGTGAAACTCCATTTCTGTATTCCCTGAGGGTGTGGGTGCCTCCTCAGGTCACCCGTTGAGATGTGTGGCCAACTCCTTTACGGTGGATGTGCAGTGAGTGGATGTGTATGCATGCTCCCCAGCATTGCCAGATGAGCCACGCCCACCCTTCCCACCTAACTTCCCAGTCAGTTGCTACATTTCACCCAGGAGCTGGCAGCCATGGGTCTGGATTTGAGGCCACTGCTGCCCTCTCCTCCTCCAGCTGTGCTGGTACTGGTCTTCTGTGCTCCTGAGTGCCTGGCCCATCCTACGGAGACTCTGTTCTGGGGTCACTCCCTGCCCCCATGAGTGCGGGGTGGGGGACACCATGTTTGTACACTGCACAGTCCATGAGTAAAGGAAGGCTGGGCATGAAGTCTGCCCCCTTGTGGCCAGGCAGCCCAGCCTTGGTTCACCTCATCAGTCTTTAAGGGGGTCTGGGTACTGGAGCCATGTGTTGGACCCTCTGCCAGCTGGCTTGTGACAGCTGCAGCAGCTCAGCAACCTGGAGCCCCTTCAGCATCTCTGTGGACGTCCATTTTCTGGTCCTTGTGGACTCAGTACAGGGCCAACCCTACATATGTCAATCAGTGCCAGAGAAGCCTGGACTTGCAGCACACCAGCTGCAGCACCGGGGGAATGAATCCCCTCTTTCTTTCCTGTGTAGCCTCCTCTGTCGCCCTTCTGGCCCACATGGGTCCAGCTCTGGGTGCCATTCTAGAGGTACTCCATTTGGAGGCAATGGGGTCACCCCCTACCCTTGTTGTTCTCCAAAGCAGGAGAAAGGGCTTGTCCTTGGAAATGTAGGCTGCACAGATGGTAGCTAGGACTTGGCTTCTGCCCTGCCTTCCCCCCTAGCTTTGGCACCTGAGTCTGGGTTGCTTGGTTTGGTCACTAATGGAACCTTGTTGGCTACAGCCCACTGCAAATGTCCTGCACCTGCTGCAGCAGCAATGCTGTGTCCTGGGTCACCACATGGACCTCTGATGGGTCTACTTGGGCGGGGTGTGGTTTTCATTTCAGGACTCCCATTAGGAAGTGCCACTCCCCTTCATGGTACTGCAAGCAAGAGGTGCCACATAAAATTTCTATTTTCTAACATTTTCCTTCACTGAGATAAACAGAACTTGGAGATTTAAATAAGTTTTATAGAAACAAAATATATAACCAATATTACTTCAACGTTTTAAACCATTGCAATATATTTTATCCAGTAGGAATTCTGTCTGTAATTACTTATTTTACATTTGAATGTAACTAATGTAATGTATTTTGTGTGTATTTTACTATTCTAGTATAATTTCATTTGCACTACTTACATACAATTTTTATTCAAATTCTGAGATTTAATCACGTGTTTATGGATAAGAGTTTTGTTGTACTTTTATTTCAGTATTCCATTATGGCCTTATGAATACAAACAATAAAATCCATTCTTGCTAGTATAAAGTTCAATGGTTTTGGACTAGAGAATCAAGGATATAACATTACATATCATACAGTAATGTGTATCACTTTGTTTAATACTGCTCCATAAAATAATTAATAATTCAGGTGACAGCCACTTCATCTGGCATGCTGGTCTGTGTGGTGAAGTAGGATCCTAGTGGCAGCCTGCCCATATTGGGCCATTGTGGGCACCTCGCATGGGACTGTGGGAGAAGATCAGAGTGCACCTGCTGTTCAGCTAGGGCAGCAACACAGCAGCTGCTGTGTGAATGACAGTGTCACTGACTCACATCTAACACATGCCTGCCCCGTGGGCTTGGGCCCTGAGGATCAGCCCCTGGGAGCACACACACAACGTGGGGCAAGGGGCGCCTACCTAGGAAGGTGTGCAGACCAAACAGAAGCCACTCTGCAGATTGGCTGGTACAATATTTTTCTTCTTAGAGCAGGGGACAATTCTGCTCTGCTGTGGGGAGAAAACAAGAAAGACAGACCCAGGCGGGTGAAGCCATCAATTTGTACTCAAGCTGGCAAGGAAACTTTCCTCCATGCACTCTCCAGCAGGCTCAGGAAGCCCTTCCATGCTCCTTGTCCATGGAGTAGCAGCCAGGGACACTCACGTCTGGTACTCCTGGCTGCTCTTTTGGGTTTGTTTGTTAATTTATACAGACAGCCTCTCCCTCAGACAGCAGAGTTACTCTGGGTTTTGTAAAACGTTCTGCATCTGAGCATTCCCAATGTTTGGTTTTTGCATTGTTTCTTGTAAATGCTTTGTGAAATTTGTGTTTTAGGTGTTGAGGTGCGAGAGAAGGAGGCAGATCATGAACATAGTTTCCTACCAGTCTTTCATTTAAAAATGAAAACAGATTCTCTATAAAAATGCCTATCAGGAAATAAATTTAAGAGGGAAAAAAGTCTGCTTTCTCATAAGATCAAAATATGCTAGTTTTATATGCATATTTTATGCACTCCAAATACAATTAAGTAACACATTATCTAGGAACAATTGTCCAGAGCTAAGAGTTAAGTGTCTGTTAGCTAGAGGCAGGGTGTTTGTGAGCTTTATCCAAAGGGAGGGAAGAAAGTTAAAATTCATAAATGACTTTGTAGAATCAAGGTGGCAATACAAAAGGAGTGTCACAATAAACTTCTTTGCTATTCGTGGTCTTTTATTGTTACATATGAATTTTTGGTTGCTTTTTCTACTTCATTGAAGAGTGACACTGGGATATTGGTAGGTATCACGTTGAATTTGGATATAGCCTTTGGCACTATTGCCTTTTTCATGATGTTAATCCTCCCAATCCAAGAGAATGGGGAGTTTCCCACTTCCATAACTCTGCTTTAATTTTCTTTTTCAGGTTTTCAAAGTTCCCATCATAGAGGTCCTTTAGCTCTTAAGTTAACTCCTAGGTATTTTATTTTTTGTGTGGCTAGTAAAAAGGGGTTGCTTTCTTAATTTCAGCTGCACTCTTATCGTTATTGGAATACAGGAAAGACTTTATTTTCTGAGGGTTAATTTTATACTCTGCTAGTTTGCCAAAGTTTCTGATCAGCTCATGTAACTTGGGAATGGAGTCCATGGGTTTCATTATATACAAGACCATGTCATCTGCAAAGAGGGAGAGTTTTACTTCATCTTTTGCTATTTGGATTCCTTTAAGATTGCATCTTATCTTATTGCCCCAGCTAGCATTCTAATTCTAAGTTGAAAAGGAGTGGAGAGAGCAGACATCCTTATCTCATTCCTGAATTTATAAGAAATGGGTTTAACTTCTCACCATTAAGTATAATGTTGGCTGTAGTTTTATCAATTCTTAGCAGAAAGAACAGCACTAGAGCAATATCGTTCCAAATTTCAAACGCTACTAAAAAGCCATAGTAATAAGAACAGCTTGGTTCTGGCACAAGAACAGACCTGAGGACCAATGGAGTAGGACTGAAGACTCAGAAATGAACCCCCTCACCAAAGTCACCTAATCTTTGTTAAGGGAGCTAAAAAAAAGAGAAGAGAATGGAAGAAAGACAGCCTTTTGAGGAAATAGTGTGGGCAAAATTGGTTAAACACCTGTTAAACTAAAGCTGGATCCATATATAACACCCTACACAAGAATCTACTCCAAATGGATGAAGACCTCAAAATAAAAGAGGACAACATGAAAACATTACATGAAGGAATAGAATAAACTAAGACTTTTTAGCACATACAGAAATTTTCTTAATAGAGAGCTAGAAATATAGAGTAAAGAAAAATCAGTTAAGAAATTCATTCCTTAATTCATCTCTTTAGGAAACAAGTAATTTACTATTACAAGATGAGATGGAATTATAAATTCCAAGTGCTGATGCAGTCTGTATTTAATAAACATATTACAATAGTCAATAAAAAGAAATCAAAGAAAGGTTGGACAAATGGAATTGCATGAAACATGAGAGCTTCTGCAAGGCAAGGGTCATAGATAGCAATATCAATAGAAAGCACACGTTCTGGGAGAAGATCTTCAAGAGGTATAAAATGGACAAGGTCTTATATCGAAAATGTACTTAGGACTCTAAAAATTAAATCCCCCAACAGCAAATCTTCAAAGAAACTACTGCTCAATAATTAAGTGGGCTAAAAACTTAAAGAGAGACTTCTCTGAAGAGTAAATAAAAATGGCCACTAGACACATGAAGAAATGCTCAACTAATCTAGCCACAAAAGAAATGCAAATCAAGACAACATTGCGATTGCACCTTACTCTAGTTAGAATGGCTATAATCAAGAAATTTGGTGACATGTTGGAAGGGATGTGGCTAAAACGGAACCCTATTTCATTGATGATGGGAGTGTAAACTTGTTTAACCACTTTGGAAAGCAGGATGGAAGGTCTTCAAAAGACTCCATGTAAAGTTCCCCTATGTCCCAGCAATCCCACTTTTGGGCATTTAGACATTTACCCAAATGATCACAAACAAGGTCATAACAAAGTTGCCTGTGCAACCATGTTTATTGCAGCATTATTCACCATAGCTAAGAGCTAAGATATAGAACCAACCTCGATGCTCCTCAGTTCATGAATGGATCAAGAAAATGTGATACACACACACACACACACACACATACACACACACAAACACACACTGGAATTCTATTCCTCCATTAGAAAGAATGAAATTGTCTGAAATTGTCACATTTGTTAGGAAATGGAAAGACTTGGTAAATATTATATTAAGTGAAGTAAGCCAGGCCCAAAGAAACATATGTCCCATGGTTTCCCTGGTTTGCAAGGACTAGGATATGTCTAGGACAAGCAGAGAAGGTCAAAGGCTATGGACATATAACCATATAAGATGACATTAAGTGAAAGGGACCCCAAGTCAGATACACAAGTGATTTTTTCTTTCTTGTTTTTGTTTTTAATATACTTATAATGCACTATGTGATTCTTTTGTACGTTCATCCTCCCATGGTATAATCCCTGTTTTCAGTGTATTTGATTCCAGTGTTCTGTAATTTTATATACATTTTTGTAATTTGGGGAGTGGAAAGATTATAGCAGAATGCTGAAATGGGGATGCAGGTTGACCCATTGGGAAGATGGGATGTACAGGACAATGTGTCGAAAATGAATTTACAATGTCGGGTAGGGGTAAAGGAGGGAGGAGTTGGAGAGTTGGAGAGGGAAAGGATAGTAGGGGAAAAACAAAGGAGGAGGTAACAATGCTCAATAGGAAATGTACTCATTACCCTACTCATGTAACTGTAAACCCTCTGTATAGTATTTTTACAATAAACAATATAAAACTCTCTTTCTGGTATAGATTTCCAGTGCTGTCTTCAGTATTGCATTTTTTGCCTTTTCTGGCTGTGGTTAGGTTCATCTGCATAGTGGATCAGTAATCTTCAATGCTTCTTGGTCCTGAAGTGGGACTTGGATTATCCAGTGATGGTTGGAGCTAGGCCAAGGACAGGACAAAACCACTTCCAGGGCATGGCTTCTTCATTTCCCCCTATGCAACTAGGATTGCAAGCAGAATTTCTCTGAATTTGACTCCAGAAAACAATCACTGAACCAAAAGGCAAGGTCACCAAATACCTCCCCTCTTCCCCCCATTCCCTTCTTTCTTCCTCTTTGGGAAAGTACAAAATAATTTTACAGGTTTTGCAGGTTTTGGCAAACACACAAATTGCCCACCACCTCCACTTTTAAACTAGGTTCAAAGTCACTAAGTCATGTAAACGGATAATGCCACACTCATTATTCTGGACAACATCTTCAGGTTGTTTGATGCTTTAATTTGTTGTTGGTGGTGGTGATGGTAGGAGGGCCTGAACTCTGGGTCTGGTTGCTGTACCTGCTGAGCTTTTCAGCTCAAGGCTAGTGTTCTACCACTTGAGCCACAGAGCCATTCCCACATTTTTCTGCTTATATGGTGCTGAGGAATTGAACCCAGGACCTCATGCATTCAGGAAAAGCACTCTACCACTGAGTCTCCTTCCCAGACTTAATGCTTCAATTCTTTAAATTTTATTTTCGTCAGTCCTGGGGTTTAATCTCAGGGTGTTAACATATCCCTGAGTTCTTTAGCTCAAGTGGAGCCCTTTACCAGTTGAGTCACAGTGTCAATTCCTGTTTTCAGATAAGCGTCTTTCAGACATTCCTGCCAGGGTTTGCTTTGATCAGTGAATTTTTAAATTATATTTCTTCTATGTATTTATTGGAATATTGCAGTCTATATGAAATTAAAGTTTTCTGTAAAACTTTGTCTTCAAGTATTCCAATAGTATTAAATATTACATTTACAATCTATTCTGTAGCAATACATTTTGAAATTATTATGTTAAGATGAAAATCTTGTTGTTTGTAGAAAAATCCCATTAAAGTCCAAATGGGACATATGCTCATTTCAGCAGCTTTGAGTCTCCTTCTTATTTATTTATTTATGAAAATACCATACAGAGGGGTAACAATTACAAGGGCAAGATAATGAGTACATTACTCATCAAGCATTGTTGCCTCCTCCTTTGTTTCCCCTTCCCATCTGTTCTCATCTGCTCCCGGCTGTGCTCTCCAGACATCCCTTTGCCCATCCCCCACCCTCGCAGGTCAAGTTGTAAAGTTCGTTTTTCTTTTATTTTTTATTTGTTTATTTTTTTATAGTGAGAATACCAAACAGACAAGTTACAATTACATGGGCAAGATAACGAGTACATTTCTTATCAAGCATTGTTGCCACCTCTTTGTTTCTCCTTCCCATCCTTTTCCATACTACCCCCCTATCCCCACCCGATCCTCCCCCCACCCCCCCATCAAAGTTGTAAAGTTTGTTTTTCGACCTAATAACTTGTATATATCATTGTTGCAATGAGTCCACCTGTATCCCTAGTTAAAAGATTAGGTTTTTCCCTTCCCCTCCACAAATTATACCAACATCAAATACCATGAAATCAGGGGCTATACTGTGGGGGAGGGACATACAATGCAATATAGAAATCATCTTATAAATATGTTAGAAAAAATCGCAAGAAAAAAATTGAATCCTTATTGTGTGGTTCATTCCACCTAACATCAACTTGTCTGACCTTTTCTGCTTGTCTCAGACATATACTAGATAAGGCAAATAAGGGAAACAATGGGACCTATGTTTCTTTGGGGCTGGTTTACTTCACTTAATATAAATTTTTCCAAGTCTTTCCATTTCCTAACAAGTGGGGCAATGTCATTTTTTCTGATGGAGGCATAGAATTCTCTTGTATATATATATATATATATATATATATATGTATATATACATATATATACATATATATATATGTATATACATATATATATGTATATACATATATATACACACATATATATATATATATACATATATATATATATATCAAATTTTATTGATCCATGCATCTACTTAGGGGCATCTGGGTTGGTTCCATATCTTAGCTTTGGTAAATAATGGTTCAATAAACATAATTGTGCTGGTAGCTTTAATATGGTCTTCTTTGTGACCATTTGGGTAAAGGCCCAAAAGTCGGATTGCTTGGTCATAGGGGAGCTCTATGTGGAATCTCTTGAGGAACCTCCATACTACTTTCCAAAATGGTTGAATAAGTTCACATGCCCACCAACAATGCAATAAATTTTCCTTATGCCCACATCCCTACTAGCATCTGTTGTTATTAGAATTCTTGATTATAGCCATTCTAACTGGGGTGAGGTGGTATCTCAAAGTTGTTTTGATTTACATTTCTTTTTTTTTTTTTGGTCGGCCGTGGGGCTTGAACTCTGGGCCTGTGCGCTGTCCTTCTGCTCTTCAGCTCAAGGAGATCGCTCTACCACTTGAGCTACAGCGCCACTTCCGGTTTTCTGGTGGTTTATTGGAGATAGGAGTCTCACGGTCTCTCCTGTCCGAGCTGGCTTTGAACCGCGATCCTCAGATCTCAACCTCCTGAGTAGCTAGGATTACAGGCGTGAGCCACCAGAGCCCAGCTTGATTTACATTTCTTTTATGACTAGGGAGGTTGAGCATTTCTTCATGTATCTATTGGCCATCCTTCTTTCATTTCCAGAGAAGTTTCTCTTACTTATTGGGCAGTTGTTTTATTGAGGATTTGTTGTTGGGGGATTTAATTTTTTTGAGTTCCAGGTATATTTTAGATATGAGACCCTTGTCTGTTGTATGGTAGTGAAGAGCTTCTCCCAATCAATGGGGTTTCAATTGATCTTGCTAACTATGTCATTTGCTATGCAGAAGCTCTGCAATTTCATGCAATTCAATTTGTCCAACATTTCTTTGATTTGTTGTAATTTGGGTCTCTATTAAGAAAATTTCAGCCTGTGCAAAAGAGACCTACAGTTTCTCCTATTCCATTCTTTAATGTTTTCAGAGTGTCTGTTTGATTCCGAGGTCTTTGATCCATTTGGAGTTCATTCTGGTACAGGATGATATATAAAGATCTAGCTTCAGTTTTCGACAAGTAGTTAACCAATTTTGCCAGAATCATTTACTGAAGAGGTTGTGATTCTTCCATTCTAATTTTTTAGCTCCCTTATCAAATTAGATGTCTATAGGTCTATAGGCCCATTTCTGTGTTTTCATTTCTATTCCATTGGTCTTATGGTCTGTTCTTGTGCCAGTACCAAGCTGTTTTGATTACTCTGGCTTTGTAGTTGAATTTGAATTTGGTATTGATATTCCTCCAGCTCTTTTGTTTCCATTAAATATTGTTTTTGCTATTCGGGGTCTTTTATTGTTCCATATGAATTTTTGGGTTGCCTCTTCTTTTTACTAAAAGAACGAGGGTGGAATATTGATAGGTATCATATTGAATTTGTAGATAGCCTTGGGAAGTATTGCCATTTTCACGATGTTGATCTTTCCAATCCAGGAGCATGGGAGTTTTCGCCACTTTCTAAGTTCTGTTTTGATTTCCTTTTTCAGATTTTTAAAGTTTTCATCATAGAGGCCCTTCTTTTCTTTGTTAAGTCCTAGGTATTTTATTTTTTGTGGGGCTATTACGAATGGAGTTGCTTTCCTGATTTCAGCCATACTTTTCTCATTTTTGGCATACAGAAAAGCCATTGTTTTTTGAGGGTTAATTTTATACCTTGCTACTTTGTCAAAGTTTTGAATCAGCTTGAATAATTTGGGAGTGGAGTCCGTGGGATTCTTTAAATCCAAGTTCATGTCATCTGCAAAGAGGGAGAACTTCTTCTTTCCCTATTTGGATTCCCTTTTATATTTGAATCTTATCTTATTGCTGTACCTAGCCATTCTAATACTAGTTTGAAGAGAAGTGGAGTGAGTAGACATCCATATCTCATTCCTTAGTTAAGAGGAAATACCTTTTTTTTACCAGTAAAATGCTGGATGTAGGTTTGTCAAATATATCCTTTATTGTATTGAGGAATGTTCCCTGAATTCCTAATTTTTCCAGAACCTTCATCGTAAAGGGGTGTTGGATCTTGTCAAATCCTTTTTCTGCATCTATTGAGGTAACCATGTGGTTCTTATCCGTGCTCTTGTTGAAGTGAGTTATTATTTTAATTGAATTGCATATATTGAAGCAGCTTTATATACATGAAATGAATCCTGTTTGTTCTTGATGTATGATTTTTTGGATGAATTGTGAAAGTCGATTGACCAAAATTTTGTTGAGAAGTTTTGCATCAATGTTCATCAAAGAAATGGATCTCTAGTTCTCTTTCTTTGATGAGTCCCTGCTTGGTTTGGGGATGAGGTTTATGATGGCTTCATAGAATGAGTTCGGTAGTGAACTTTCTCTTTCAATTTCATTGAAGACTTGGAGGCGTATTGACGTGAGCTCTGCTTTGAAGGCCTTGTAGATTTCCGCTGTAAAACTATCTAGTCCCGGGCTTTTCTTAGATGGGAGGTCTCTTAGAGGAGAGGTCTCTTATTGCTATTTCTATTTCATTGCTTAATATGGGCCAGTTAAGATGGTTTAACTCATCCTGGTTTAGTTTCGGCATGTCTATATTTATTAGGAAACGGTACATTTTTGACAAGTTCTCAAACTTATTAGCATAAAGGTTTGCGAAGTATTCCTTATAATGTATCTTGGTTGAGTCTGTCATCTCTGAGTTTATTTATTTGAGTGTGTTCTCTTGTTCTTCTAATAAGATTTGTTAAGGGTCTGTCAATTTGTTAATTTTTCAAAGAACCAACTCTGTTTTGTTGATTCTTTCTTTGATTTTTTGGATTCTAATTCATTTAGTTTTGATTTAATTTTAATTATTTCTTTCCATCTACTGGATTGGGGTTTATCCTGCTGCTCTTTTTCAAGGAGACTCAGATGTCTCATTAAATTGTTAGTTTCAGGTCACTCCAATTTGCCTCTGAGTACTGCATTTGCTCTGTCCCAGAAGAGCTGGTGATTTGAGTGTTCATTTTTGTTGAATATTATAAACATTTGAATTTCGTTTCTGATCTCTTCCATGACCCATTGGTGATTCAACAGTGTGTTACTCAGCCTCCATGTGTTACAGGACTTTCACTAGTGGTTTTTGGTGTTGAGTCCTAATTTTATTCCCTTGTTTGAGAATCCAATATATAACTTCAAAGTTTTTGGATTTGGACAAGTTTACTTTGTGACCTAAATGTGGTCTCTTTTGGAAAAAGTTCCCTGTGTACTGAGAAAAACGTGCATTCTGATGCTGCTGGGTGAAATATTTGGTAGATGTCTGTTAAATATTGGTGATCTATGCATTTATTTATATCCGTGGTTTCTCTTTTGATTTTTTGCCGAGTTGAAAAATCTAGTGGAGAGAGTGTGTTAAAGTCCCCAACAATTAATATCTTTGCATCTATGGGAGATGTGAGAAAAAGTAGAGTTTTTTTTTTTTTTTTTAATTTCTTTTCCTTCTAATAGGTCGGTTTTGATGGCTTCAAATTCTTTTTTGGAAAAATTTTTTTAGATCTTATATGAATCTCTTTACTTCCTTAATTTTGTGTTCAGTGTCTATTCTCAAATCACTTAGTTGATTGGTTATGGTTTCCTTGGACTCTCATTCTTTCTGTTGGGCTCCATTCAACATTCGCCTTCGGGTCTCCCTGACTTCTTTCAGCTGTCTTTTAATGGATTCCATGAATGCCTCTATGTGGTATGAAAGTAACACCAGTTTTGTGCTAGAACACTATTTTAAGGCAAGCATCAACCAACGTCCTGTAGTTGCATAGACAAAAGTCGACAGATACAATCTATTTCAACAGATACTATCTATTCAACGTAAAACAACAATGTATTAATGGGCTGTGAAAAGTAAAGTAGAATTTGGCAAAGCAGAAATTATTAGTTTTAGGGAGAAAAGTGGGGAAAAATAGGATTAGAGAGATGTGGAAAGGTAAAAGGAGAGTGAAAATACCCAAGTCCTAATATCAAAGAGGAAAATGGATTGGACAAAATGATAGGAGAAAGAGAAGAGAAAATAAAAGAGGCAAGTAAAAATGGAAAAACAAAAATTTAAATTTAAAAAGTGAAACACAAAAATGATGCAAGTTTAAAGAAGAATATTGAGAGAAGAAAAGGAATAGGATGAGAGGAGGGGAGGAGTAGAAAGGAGATGTGAAGAACTAAAAATTCTTATAATAAAAATAAAAAAAATTATAATATTATATAGGTATTATGAGATAATACTGTTATTAAGGAATTTAAGCCTAAGAGTTTTTTAAATAAGTAATAAATTTCTGGATTAAGTGTGTAAATAATGTGGAATAAGGTCTAATAATCAATGAAGGGTATATCTGAGGATGAGCAGAACAGCAATTAAGTCACCTAAAAAAGAATGAAGATAAGAAAAAGTGAGAAGAATGAGAAAGAAAGAAAGGAAAAGGATCCAAATTTAGTAGAGATAAAATAACAATACAAATGTGCACACACATATACACTTAAAATAAAAATTATAAGAGGAAAAAAGATTAATAGAAAACAATTTTTTAAAAAAATTACAAGTTAATGAAAAGGTAAAAAGAAAGTGTTCTTTGGGGGGTGGGGGGGTTGAATGGGAAGATCCTGTATCTCCCTTGTGTCCATAACTAGTCTCTTGGTGGAGTCTCCAGTCTGCTTGTTGTGTTTGGTTTTCCTATGTCTTTATTGGTTTCTTAAGTTAGTTTGTTTGGCAAGCAGAAAAATGGTCTGCTTTACCCAGAATTTTGTGATCCTCCTCCTAGGCTAGTTCAGTGGGAGGGAGATCTGCTTTGTTTCTCACTAAAGAGGGAGTTGGCAGTTTCCTCTTGTTTGGAGATGCTGTGATGAGGCTAGGTTCTGGGTAGAGTAGAGGCCTTTCAGCAAACACTAGCTTTTCCTTGAGGGGCTAGCTTCTGAGACACTCACAGAGCCCAGCATGGAGACTTTCTCAGGTTTATGTTTACTGAATTTCAATTGATTGTCTAGACTGCTATAAGGAGGGGAAGCCTCTGGCTCTGTTTACCCAGTGAAGAAAGACATTCCTCTGGGGGCTGAGTTTTCACTGCCTGGGCTGGGTGACTTTCTCTTGGGTGGAGCTGAGCCTGGCAAGTCAGGTCAGGTTCCTGTGACCTGCTAAATGACTCTTTTTTTTTCCTCCAAGTCCTGGGTTGGAGCTATAATCTCAGCCAGGCCTTTCCCAGTATCAAAGATGGAGATCTCAGGTAGTGGCACAGTGGGGAGGAGGAGGGGGAGGGGTGACATTGCCTCCTCTGCTCCCTGAGAAGGTGTTATTATGTCTTGGTTCCTGGGTTATCTCTGGTCTGTGATCTGCAGGATAAAGATACCTGCACCTTGTCAGTTCTTGCTGGTGTTGGGTAGAATCCAATCACTCTCTGTCTGGCACATTTGTCCAGACTCTCTGTGTTGTAGGTATGGCAGCAAGGCCACTGCTACCGCCTCCGCCACCGCAGCCACAGCTACGGGCAAGTGCTCAGATCTGTTTCCTTGCCTGGATTTTCTCTTTCTGGCAAAAGTCTCTGTACTGGGATGGCACACTTGGTGTAATTCTCCCACCTAGGACTGTTCACTGTTACACTAAAACTGCTTTCTAGGTGAGAGCTTGTTTAGCCTCCAGGTTCTCCTCTGCCATCTTCCTGAAACTACTCTTCTTTTTTTTCTCTCCAGTATATTTTCTTGTTTTTGAACAAGTGTCATGGACTGTCCAACCATTCAAAATGGAGCTTATTCCATTAATTTAATAGAAAAGGAATGCAGCCTGCCTGCATCTCAAACCAACTTTGAGTATAATGTTAATCTGATAATTCACATCATTGAATTTTCAAAGTTGTATTGATAATGTTTTGTTAAACTATTCATTAAAGAGGTTCCAAATAGCAAGAATAAAAAAAAATGTTTTGCTTTCTAAGAATGTTTTAAAAGCTAGTAATTCAAGAAAACACAGTGTATTCTTCCAAGATTCCATGGTGAAGAATTTCTCTTTTATCATAACCCTTACCACTGACCCTCTCCCTTCAAACTTGTAGTTTATTCAGTTTTCTTGTTCCTGCTTTCATTTTGGTACTAGCATGAAAAATCTCCTTCTAGTATTTGACAGTGAAATTCCATTTGTTGTTAGAGAATGCAATACATATTGCCAAATGCAGATTCATGGGCATATCATAGAGGATAAACTATTAAATATCATTAACGTGATCTATGCAAATATTCCATCAATTAATATAAATACCACATAAATGTGCATCTTCATATAATTTTTAAATGCAATGTAGTTACATATCATATCTCATAAAATAATTCAGACAACTGGTAGAAGAGACTAAGCTCAACATTTTGCATTGTTCCCAATACTATTTGTAAAATTTTCTTTCTCAGTAATTTTCACTGCAGAGCCTTCTTTTCCTAGGAATAAGTTATAAGTCATGTCCTTGGATTTTAGTTAACTTTGAGTAAGCTGTTTTCTTTCCACCACCAGTTAGTCCCTCGCGTTAAATACCCGAGGAATAACTTGCCCCGATATGCCTGCAAGAGGAGTATCCAAGTCAACTGTCTGTGCCCCCTCTTCCCTTGCTTTTTTTGGGGGAATGGGGTAACAGAGACAGGGGAGACAGAGGTGTCAGGGTTCAGGTGGCTGGAACCATGGTGTTTTGAATTATGGGTAGCAGAAATAGTAGTAGAGAGTAGGATACCGGGTAAAGGTTAACTGTGACTGTAATTGCTGAGTTCCAGTGTAAGGAAATTGGTTAGCTGCAACAGCTTTGCAGGGGTTGGGGTAGCTAACACAGGTATCCAGAACTGTTTAACAGGGACAAGGAAGCATATACAAAGTGAAAGAGTAAAAGTTGCGAGGGATTGTGGGGCACAATCAGGGTAACAAGGTCATGGGTGTACAAAGTGGGTAGCCAGTACTATGGGAGTAGCAATTGGCATGGTGTCCTGATGTGGTGCATAGCTCTGGGTTTGCCTGTTCAGTTTTGGCTGTTAGATCTTTAGGGAAACTACCTCTAGCAGCTCATTATCAGCTTGTTGTATTCAGGCACGTGCCATCTATAAATGTCTACTCCAAGTAGATTGCATTCTTTGACACCAGCTATAGGATCTTTGCTCTAAGCATCCTGAGAGACCACACTCCACAATGCTACAGAACAGGCTCCACATAGTGAGCTGCAATCACCTCATACTTCTCTTGCTGCTCCTCTCCAGGGTCAATTATCATGGTAGCAAGGGATCTGAGATGTGCTCAGCAGCAGTGCTCTGAGAAGCTACCAATTCTTACCATCGCAATTGGGGAGCTCCCTAGAAATGGGCAAGAGCACTTGCTGACGTTCTTCCAACTTCTCTCTGTGGCTCTGCACAACCAGATTGTTATACCTCAGGTGGATTACTTTGATGTCCAGGTAGCATCAAACTTGCTCCATCTTCTCTCTCTAGGTGCTTTTCTGTTTCAGCTGCCTCTCCATTTCCCTCCAGGTAGCTTGCTTCATCTCCACATCTTTTGAATTGTGCTTCATATCAACCCGTGGCTTTCACACCAAGCCCTTCCATTTTCTCATCTAACTCTCTAGCTGTGAATCTGGTACAACAAGTTAATTTCTGTGTCTGTTTATCAAGATTTGAGTCGGAATCCAAGATGGTACTATCTAACTGAGAACATGGGGAGTGTCTTAAATACTCCCCTGCCATTCACTGCTCATTGAGAAAGATGCAAATGTGTACTTGTCAGTCTCTCCTCCTCCATTTTTGGTTCAGCAGAATAAAGTAAATTCACAATGGAGCTACCAGACAGCTGCTATGTCAGCAAGTGATGAAACCAAAGATAATTTAGTGAGGGGATACTTACCAAGTGTAGTAGGATAAATACACATATTTGTAGGATATTACTAAGAGCTTTCATCAAACTGGTTATATTATGCCCAAAATGGCAGACCAGTTTTAATCTGTCCCTGAGAGCTTCCTGTTCTGAAGGCCTTGAGGACTCCTACATATAACTCAGACCTAATGACATGGGTGAATAAAAATGTAGGTGAGTATGGATTAGTATTTTGAAGGTGTGGTAAGGTGTTGTCTTGTCATGACCACCATGGAATCAATGTCCTTTCTCTGATCTTCATCATATCTCTTTATTTGGCAAAACTGGCAGATTTCTTAGTGTGTCATTTTCTCCTGTTAGTTCAGTGCACAAGTTAAAACATTAAGCATGCCAAACCATGGGTTTCCATTGTCTTAGTAGATGTTTTGCCTTCTAGGACCTTCCTTCCAGGTAACTCTCTGTTTAGCATTTTGCACAATGCCCCAATCAATGATATCATTTTGAGCCTAGGAGAAAATCTCCATTTGTAAAGCAGTACACATAAGAAGGAGATGATGCCCCACACTCAAATGCTCCAGGAGAACAGAGTGTAAGGGTGTCTACATAGTTGGGAAATAGGATTCTGAGGGGTGGAAAGGGATGAGTTTAGATAGCAAACCTAGAAGTAATTATAAGTTTCTGAATTTCTAACCTTTTTTCCTTCTGCCCCTCATATCAAATTCAGGAAGTGGTGGAATGTTTATGGTCACAAAAAGGAGTTTTTAATCCCAGGCCCAAACTCTAGGTGTTCTTCTTTCGTCTTCCCACATGCTCCTGATGTAAATTGTCAGAAGGGCAAAGGGAAAGGGAGCCCCTTGCTCAGTAATATAAATGGAGCATACAAGTAACTGCAGTCTCTGACTTTCTATTTTGAAGGAAAAATAAAAGGAAGTTTGAGTTTTTACGAAATCAGTTTCTAGGCTCCATGGTTCCTTCAGAACTTCTTTCCCTCCTTCTATGTTTTGAGAGCCACAGTTAGTACAGTGCTTCTGTCTCTTAGGGGCAATCCTTCTGTTCATACCATGCTTAAAGTAGACAATAGGTGGAAGCTGCCATTTAAAAAAAAGCATGAAATAGCACACAGTGAGTGCTTTCCCTGAATTCCTGGACCTAACAAGTTCCCAATTCTGAAGAGAACATGATTATGGGTGAGTACTAAAAACATCCACTGAATGGTGAGCTTGGAACATTTTTCCCAAGGCAGGTTCTGTCCAGGTTATTAGGATGGCTGAGATCTACTGGATCAATGAACTTACAGATCATGCAAAACAGAAAATTCTAAGAGATTGAGATCCCAAAAAGAAAGTGGACCAAGAAGAGAAAACTTATCATTGCTGAAAAAGGAGGAAGACTTAACTAGGAGAATGTTCTTCTGAATACAGATATGGGTATAATTATAACAAAGATCTAAGTTGTGGCTCATCAGTAGAAACTATCAAGTCAAACCTCACTAAAGCTAAAAATAAACCTTATAAAATTAAAAAAAAACTATTTGGATTTCAGTACTAACATCTGTTTTAAGGAGTGTGATTGTGGTGTGTGTGTGTGTGTGTGTATGTGTGTGTGTGTGGTGTCTGAGATTATTTACAGACAACATTTGTTCTTAAAAATCATCATATTGTCAATATCCTTTAGGTTTCCCACTCATGTCTGGTGGCATTCTAGCTCTACCACCTGAAACACAAAATTCTCGCTTTCTTCTGGTTAAATGGAGATAAACGTGTAATAGTTATGTCAACTGGGTTGGTTTCAAACTATGATCTTCAGATCTTACTCTCTGGAGTAGGTAAGGTATAAGAGTGAGCCATTATGCTCAGCCCAGTATTTCCAGTGACTTACATAATCTTTCTGAATCTCAATTACTTCCTGTGTACAAAGTGAAAAGAATTACTGTGTGGAAGTTAGAATCAGGTGGGAGTTATGACTGGGTGTAGGAAGTATACGTGTTTGGGATGTGTGTACAGAGCCTGACAATCTCATAAAACTACTGATGTTTATATTGAAAGGTATTCCAGGAATTGGAAACAAGAGGGATTTTTCTGTTCTAGTTTATCCATTTATGGCATTGAGGGAGACAGAGATAGTCAAGGAGAACAGGGAAACAAATGCAGCACTTGTACACTGTAGATATTGTGTTCACAACGAGCTATACGACTGTGGACAGGGACAGGAGAGATGGGATTGTCAAACAAGAAATGAACTCATTACCTGACTTACAAAATAGTTATCTGTATAACAATTTTAAAAATACAATAACAATTTTAAAAATCTGGGTTGATGATTCTCTCCTCCAGTTTTTGTAGGTGCCTTTAAGACTCAGGCCCACCGATGGAGTTTTTGAAGGTCAATTTATATGATAATTAATATAAAGCCATAATCTCTTAAGAAATGTTATAACAAGTAGTTCATTCTTAGTACTGGTTTCTCTTTGAGTAGCAATTCTATATGTTGTGGGCAGAGCTAATGTTTTACTTTCTGGTTTTAGTATTTGTTAGGTGTTGAAATCCCTCTTAAAGTTTTGCAACAGAGTTCTGCTGTATTTTGGCACCCTGCCCCTAACTAAAATGGTATTCAACCTTTGAAATTCATGTACTTGAATATGAGTTTTATTTATTTAATTTGATGATGATGGTGAACTGTCGCTATCCTTCAGCTCTTCAGCTCCATACTAGTGCTCTACCACTTGAACCAAAGTACCTCTTCTACCTATTTCTGCTTAGGTGGTGCTGGGGAATCAAACCTAGGGTCTCATGGATTCAAGATAAGCTGTCTACCACTGATCCACCTTCTCTGCCCCCATAAGTGGTATTTTTGTGCCAGGGTCTATCAAGCAAATCTATTGAGAAAATGTATTCATTCGCCATTAGACATAATCAAAATTATGAATTATCTGATATTTTAATGAATAAAACTGTTATCATTGTTACTAGGAATTATTTGTCTCCCCATGCTGTAAACATGGAGGAGGTATTTTAAACTAAAACTACAAAAGTAATTTTAAGGTCTTGGTGCTAACAAATCTGTCCAGGTATTATTACACTAAAGAGAGAATTCAAAATGATTTTTCTTCATAAATACAGAGATTAAAGGACTTATAATACTTATTTCAAAATGCAAATTAAAGGGAAAATCAGGAGGTAAATTTTATATTGAATGTTAATTTTGAAGAGGAAAATAAGATCTTAGATGGCAGACTAAAGACAAAACACTATCAGAGCCCTTTATGCTGAATTTTAAAAAAAGAGGCTTTAATTGAAAAATTGAGCTGGAATATGCACATCAGGCAAAGGCAAGCAATCAGAGCATACCACCAACAAAGATATGCCATAATGTATATCTCAGAAAAAGGAAACAAGTACAGACCCTGGCTCAACATCCTTATCCTTGATTTCAATGATACACATATTCCCCCCTACACACAGACGCACTCACACACACACACACACACACACACACACACACACACACACACACATACACACACACAGACACTCGAATGTATGCAACAACTCAACTTACTCACTTCCATTCAACATGAGTCAAAGATCTTCCTGTAATATTTGAAACTTTAAAAGTTTCAAGTCTTGTAAGTAATTGATAACAGATGCATAAGCAATTATTTTCTGAATAGACTCTGCTATAGAAATGAGAGTTCATGATGGTTATAACTACTTAAACATCTTTGAATCTCGAAAAAATTAAACAAGAGACAGTCTGAATTTTGGAACTATATTTCTACAAGCTATTCTTCAAAGGCTTAATAAGAGGTTACAAAATCCAAAATTAAATACCAAATTAATACATCTAATACTTGTGTAAGCGAAGTGAAAGACACTGATTAGTGACCTATGCTGCCTCCATTTCTAAGCCGGCTGCACATTGTGGAACCTTGATTCTGCTGGGCCAGGCCCACAGTTGTCTTCCAAGAGCAGTGGCCCTGCTGAGGTTGGCAATGGGAGCTGTGTGGAGAGGATGGGAGACCTAGAGGGAGGCTGAGCTGGGGTTGGGGTTGGGGGTAGTAGGGAGAATACGGGATGTCCTGGCAGAGGCTGGTGAAGGGAGGAAGGAGGCAGTAAGCCAATGGCTCAGGAAGCAGCAGACCCAAAGGCAGCTGGGTTCCGGGGAGTGTCTGTGAGGTGCGGAGTTAGGCGCCTGGGGCCTCGTGGCTGGGTGAGGAGAGGAAGGAGTCTCAATTCCCACCCAAACAAGCAATGAGAAATGAGACAACCAGTGGCTGAAGAATTTCAAGAAAAAAGGCAGGGACTTGTAGGTAAACACTGGGGGTGTGGAGGGCCACAGTGCTGAGCCAGTGTGCCTCCTGGGGCCCTTGAAGTGATATAGGGCCACCTCTGCTGTGCACTAGGCCTCACTCTCGCCTTGAAGCAGGCACCAGGAATCGCAGGCACAGCCTCAGCCTGCCCCACAGAGCTGGCTTGCCATGAGTATTGGGGACTGGGCAGCTGCAGGGAGGTTATGTGCAGCAGGGCAGAGGAAGAATGTCTGGTGGGCACTGTTCCACCCTAGTCAGGCACAGGGCCACTGGAGAAGTTCTGGCTCTGGATCAGGACCAGGCATTGCCCTCCAGACAAGTGGCCTCTGGGGACTTGCTTGGTGGCTGCTATGTGTGGGCTTGGAAATTCCTTAACATGGCCAAGGAGTCTCCACGGATAGGCATATTTGCTCCTGTGCCTCTCCCATCTTCTGGATTCCCACTGTCCTCCTGCCTCGTGCCATGTCCAACTACAGAAGTAAACTTCTCCAGCCTCTAAGAGGGCATCCTGGAGATGTTCACAGGGCTTCCCACGTCTGGTTCACCGTGCATGCAGGGCTCAGAGGGTGCCATCCTCCAGGCAAAGTGTACCCCCATTTAAGCTCGGAAGAGGAGAAAGCTTCATTGTCCCAGATACAGCTGCCCTTGGAGTTTTCTGTGTACACTAGTCTTGTGCTGAGATAATGATCCCCAAAGACCACCAAGCCATTTCCGATGTGAGCACACGAGGGTCATTTATTGCAAACTCGAGCCTGGACTCACAACTGTCAGCATCACAGTGGGTCAGAGTTGAGAGCTCTGAACCTTCAGTTAACAGGGTTTTTATAGGGCATAGGGCTGAGGTAAGTGGGTTCATAGCTTGTCAGTTACATGATTGGTTGACATTTAATGAGTTAATATTGTAACAATCTTATTGGCTAACATGTGCAGGCTTAGCAGTATGAAGCAAATTATTTTAACTATGGAATCGTAAGAAACATCTGTAGCTTTAGGTACCGTCCTGTCATCTGCTTATGGCTATTGCTAGGAGAGTTACGGGAAGAATGTTATTGGGACATTTCATGGTTTTTCCAGGAATCTGAATCCTAAATTTCAGTAAAATCTTTACAATGGATACTTTCAGTAAATGCCTTTACAATGGATACTTTCTGTATAGGGCTTCAAAATGGACTAAGTCAAGAATGGCTATACTTTGGCTAAGGTCTCTCACTAGGTGTGTGTGTGTGTGTGTGTGTGTGTGTGTGTGTGTGTGCTTGGTGTGAGAGAGTCAGACACAACTGAGGTTTGGTGTAAACACTTCTTCCTTTCAGCATCGAGTTTTGGTATCTTGTGGTTGGTCCTCCTCCCGAATTCTGACTTCTAAATTTCTTCTTCTATATAGTTTTATCCTTATATCTTCTTAATTTTCAGATTCCTAATATCTGTTTGTGAACTTCAGAATTTGCTTCATAAAGAGGGTGCCTTTCTTCTAACTTTTATGAAGCCCTTTGCTCCATTTAAATGGAGCATGTGCTGTGTTAGTGGTTTTACTTAGCCCAGACTGTTGTGGCCCAGGCTGTGACTTAGTTTTGAGATTAGTTTAGGCTAATATGAGATACTATCATTTCAGTCTATCTAGTGAAAAAAGTTCAGCATCTTTATTGAAACAATTTCCTGGCTGTGAAACAAACAAAAAATCCAGTGGTACAAATATACAATCTGTTGATTTTTGTTAAGTGTGCACCACAGCAATGAAAAAAATCTTCTTACTAAAGTGAGTATTTAGAATATGAAAAAATCAATTATTATAGAAATTAAAAACTGATCAAATACCAAAAGAAAAACAAAGACACTGATCAGGAATGCAGTACAAATGTAAGTGTTTAATAAATAAATGAAATGTTTGAGATTCTTATCCACATAGGAAATACAAAGGAAAATAAATAGGAAAGTCACTGAAATCCCATCCTACACACCAGAACAGCTATCACCACTCGAATAAATAAACATCTGGAGAGGTTGAAATAAATCAGGAACTGTATTTGGTTTTGTGATAATTGTAAACTAGTGCAACCCATATGGAGATCATAATAGAAGTTTAGAAAATGCCAAAATAACACATGTGTTGATGACCTTTACTGCAACCTTAATACATAAAGAAGGAATATAAATCAGCATCAACATCCATGTGCATGGCAGCAAGAAAGAAAGCTGTGTAATCAACTTACGTGCACAAAAATAAGGGAATAAAGGAAATATGCTATTCATAACTATAAACCTGTTCTGGTATATAAGAGAAGTAAATTTCTCCAATATCACTGCTAAATATTTTTGGATATATACCTAATCCTAATTTCACAGGTTTTGTGGATTCGTGTTTTTCTTTAAAAGGGACCTCCATATTCATTTTTAGAGGAGTTACAATAGGTTGAAGATATCCTATAATATGTGAATATTAGAAGAATTTTAAATATATCAATGAACACAAAAAGGACCATCATATACAGTTTGTAACTTGATCCAATTTTAAGAAGGCAACAGTTGGGGGACAAGACAATTTTAGAAGCTTAATAACAAAAACACAGACATGGAACATTTAAAAAAAATGTGCAACTGATTAGTGCTAATACTAACAAAATATTTTCCTCAAGTTTTAAAAATGAAACAATTAAAATAATACTTAATAACATCAAATAAGTATGCCATGGAAGAAAATATACCATAGATATATGTTTCCCCATAATTTGTTTTAATTTATAACAAATGGATTCAAAGAAAATGTGATCACATGTCTGAAGATGATAACACATTCAAGTATCATTGATTGAATCCAGCAAAGGAAAGTAACAGAGAAGTAGAGAGTAAGAACAACCTGGGGCATAGATGAAGATACTCAGTAGAACGTTGTGAGGAAAAAATGTGTTCCATTTTGCTCATCAACATTGAGCTAGGACAGCTACTTGACAGAGCACTTGTAATGTAGTCAGAACAGTGGAGTTACTAATTTAGGCAGTAATTTATTACTTTTATTCCCTAATCTTATGATGTGATTCCCAAACGATGTGAGTGATCCTAGATTTTCTGAGCCCTTCTTAACCCAAAATTTCTAATTCCTTCCCTTGCCAATAATTCTTTTGCTATTCTCATTTCTCCTTATTTCTGAACTCAACTCCTGTGACCTTTTGGTTTATGGGAAAAAGCTTGAGAAATGTGAGGATGGTCTGGAATCTGAGGAACATCCAGTCCAGCTTGGAGGATCTGGTAAAAGACCTCTACCTGGAACTCAGAATCAGATATTAAAGACCTCTTTGGAAATAGAGAAACTCAATCCCTCAGGTGGGATTATCATTCCTTGACTTTCTCTGAAGAGATTTGGTACTAGGGCATAATTCAGAGAATGAGCTTTAGCAACACTCACCACAGCTTTGTCAGGAGGAATAGGTTCAAAACTAAAAGTGACCTCAGTTCTCACAGGGCCAGTCAGAAACCAAGAGATCACATATTCCTCCTCATCAGACACCTTTCTGGGAGGAACAGAGTCTGGGCAAAGTCTGCAATGGAGATAAAGTGAGACTAGGCCTAAGGAGTACACAAAAGAATGACCCTCTCTTTGAAAGTGAGTTGTGCAGTGAGACATGACAACTACCTTTATATATGAAAATTCACTAGGTGAGTTATCTCACTGCCACTATGCGGGAGGTCAGTTTCCTCAAAGAAGTTGTTAAATGTTGTGTCTACCAGTTTACTCTCCAGGCTGTTGTCTCTTCCACCTCTTCCCATGCCAAGAATGCATTGCTTCTTTCAGGCAATCAACTAATTGTTCTGAATCCTAAGCAGGAATATTGTAGGATATACTTTGGCTAACTTCTTGCATTGGAGGTTAGCCAAAGGCCCAGGCTTTGCACATGCCAAGAGGTAGAGAAGGTGAGTATAAGCTCAGATTGGTACTGAAGAACAATCATATTGAAAAAAAATCAGTAAATGAAATTAATGTTTGAGTAATTTAGGGTGCATAGCCACTTAAATTTATGTAATTATTAGTAACAAATATACAATCATGGATTAGGAAGAAAACAGTGAAGTAGATTCAAGATAACATGGAAAAGACACATAATTGCCATAACAGGAGATGAGAGTGTGAAGGAATTGTTGGTATAAGTCCATTTACTATCTGAGGAGTGACCTTGGATAGGAGGCTTTTAGAATAATATCTAAAAAAGAGGGACTTGCTGGGCACTAGTGACTCACACCTGTAATCCTAGCTACCCAGGAGGGTGAGATCTGAGTATTGTGATTCAAAGCAAGCCCAGGCAGAAAAAGCCAGAAGTAGTGCTGTGGCTCAAGTGGTAGAGCACTAGCCTGCAGCTCAGAGACACTACCTAGGCCCTGAGTTCAAGCTTCAGGGTCATCAAAACAACAACAAAACCATAACGTTAAAAAGAAATAAAAGAAGGACTTAAAGATATACGATGGAATGATGATCCTGTGTAACTGTCTAGGGAACATAAAAGGAGACAAAATTTGGAGCAAAATGATACCTATTCATTACTAATCAAGGATGCAATGCAAATGCCAAATTCCTCTTCTCCAAAACTTCCAAACCTGGGATCAGAACATGGCTCATTGGTTGAGTGCTTGCCTTGCAGGCTTGACGCCCTGGGTTCAATTCCTCAGCCAGAAGTGTTGCTATGGCACGAGTGGTAGAGCACTAGCCTTGAGGTGAAGAGGTGAGGGACAGGACCCAGGCCCATAGTTCAGGCCCCATGACCTGCCAAAAAAGACCCAAAAAACAAAACAAAACAAAGCTTCCAAACTTATCTTTTCTCATAATTGAGGAGAGGCTTTTTTTTAAAACAGGAATTCTTATCTAGTTCAAGGTCATCAGAACTTCAGTAGAGGTTTCCTGTTGAGATATAATGCACCTAACTCTGATGAACTTAATCATGACTAGGAAAGTATGGACATTTATGTGTGTATTACATTTTTCCTTATAAATATATAATTCTTTCAGCTATTATATGTAATATATATTGTACAATATATTATACATTATATAGTATAATAAATGTATTATAGTATATCATATATTATATATTAACAGACTTCTTAATTTTAGAGTTAGGAACAAGCAACATATTGAAAGACAAATGCTTGAGTCTCTGAGTAATTTCTCTACCACTGGACAATTCCAGGTTTCATTCTTATTACCCAAAGAGCAACATAGGCAAGTGGTGCCCATGGAGGTGGTTCTCTGGATTCTGGAAACTGTGATCTGCACATATATATATATGAAATATTATTTTATACTAGTGAATGTGTATAACTATAGCAACAGATAATTAAGTCAACATCTATGTGCACACACACTCAATCACTTTCAAGTATAAGAATTTCTTTTACTTGAGATTGCTCAGTGGTAGATAGCTTGCCTTGCATGCATGAGACCCTGTGTTCAATTCCTCAGCACCACATAAGCAAAAAGAAAAAAGCTGTAAGTGGCACAGTGGCTCAAGTGGTAGAGCACTAGCCTTGAGTTGAAGAGCTGAGGGACAGCACCCAGGCCCAGAGTTCAGGCCCCATGACCGGACCCCCTCAAAAAAAATGTATTTTCTATGTTCCTTACGCACCTACACAGAGAGTACTTGATTTGCACTTCAATTGTCCTGGGAGTTCTTTATCTGGCTACTGTAGATTCACATCCTTTTGTTCTCTTAGTAGCCATATGTCATGTGTTCAACAATACTTGTTACAAGCAAAAGTATCTACCTTGGCACACAGAGGAACTTGGATTTCAGAAATGCCACAAATAAGTAGGAGGTACAGCAGTACTTTTAAAAATTAAATAGATTACATATTTATTAGGAAGTTTGTCAGAAAAATAAACTTCAGTGCAGAATGAAATACTTGAAGAAAACTACAGTTGAAATTACAAATAGCTAGGTGCTGGTAGCTCATGCCTGTAATCTTGACTAATCTGGAGGCTGATTTCTGAGAATCACAGTTCAAAGCCATCTTGAGCAGAAAAGTTGCCATGAGACGCTTATCTCCAATTAATCAATCAAGACTAAAATTGATACTGTTGCTCAATGTTGTAGAAAGATAACCTTGAGCCAAAACCTCAGGAACAGTGCTCAGGACCCAAGTTCAAACTCTGCAATAGAAAATAAATAAAAATAAAAAATAAATTACATATAATTTATTACCAACTCTGTACAAGGAAAATAGGATATGGCACATGGCAACATTTGACTTCAAGTTACAAAGTTCCAAAGCATTTCCCCACTCGTGAGAACTAGGAGTAATCCATATTGAAAAAATAAAAGCATATACCAAATTTCAAAACATACTATATGTTATACAAAGGAAATGCAATAAACATGCATTTCACAATTTAGTAACATCATATAGCAAAAAGAATCTGATTAACTGATTCATAAAAATCAATATAATGTTGATAAACATCCAATATCTCAGGGATCAAATTAGCAGAATACTTTCCATCTATGATGACTGTTTTGTAAATTATCCAGCCCTCTCAATCCCACAATTGCAGAAGTCTCTTCCTGAGAATGTCCAGACATCTGTCTACTGTGAGTGCTCAATGTAGACCTGGTCCCATTCTCTATTATTTAGACATGTGATAGACGGAATATCTGATAACTTAATGACATTTTAGTTCTCAGAAAAAAAAGGGAAATTGAAGACAGTGGGAAAATTTACCAGATCCTGGAAAGATTTCTATCATTGTGCTAAAACTGTACCCTTTTATTGACACTTGAACAAACTGCAGCAATTGTCACTCCAACAACATGTCCAAAAAATAGCTTTCCAAATATTGAACCACAGTGCCACTTCCAGTTTTCTGGTGTTTAATTGGAGGAAAGAGTGTCACAGATTTCCTGAAAGGGCTAGATTTGAACTAACATCTTCAGATCTCAGCTCTTGCTTAGCTAGGATTACTGGGATGAACCACTGGCTCCCAGCAAAAATGTTACTTATTTTAAGTTCGATGATTTAGTTGAGGGAGTAGCATGAGTGTGTAGAAAGGAAACTTTCAAGTCATCTCTCTAAATAATTTCAGTTTAATTTTCATAATAGTTATTGCAGTGATTAATAATAGAAGCTCCCAAAGTAACAGAATGATTCTTTATTTTCTCCTTCCCATAGGTACTATTGGAAGATGAGTGAAATCTAAGTATAAGGCAATATGTACTTGAAACTATAAAAAAATATGTTGATGACACATAAAGAGCCATATTACACAGCTTCTTTTCATTTCATAAAGAAAAGAATGTCATACAAGTGTATTTATTGGCAGGGTTTTACATCTGAAAAAAATATCATAAAAAAGCAGGAGGGGATCAGCAACCATTTAAGTGTGATATAGCTTTGGAGACTATAAGACATGAATTTATTCATTAAATAATTATCACTAAATTTATTCATTGTAAATTTTTCTTTTTTTGGGTCCGGTTGTGGGTCCTGAACTCTGGGCCTGGGCGCTGTCCCTCAGCTCTTCAGCTCAAGGCTAGCGCTCTACCACTTGAGCCACAGCGCCACTTCCAGCTTTTTTCTTTTTGCTTATGTGGTTCTGAGGAATTGAACCCAGGGCCTCATGCATGCAAGGCAAGCGCTCTACCACTGAGCCACCTTGCCAGCCTCATTGTAAATTTTATTTTATTTACATGTCACTTAATATATAAATACATACATGTGTGAAGATATATATATATATAGATATATATGTATATACACACATATATATGCATATATATGTACATATACATATATATCTATATATACATATATATGCATATATATATATATATCAGCAATATCTGTCCAGTGAACTGCATGGTTAGGTAATTTCATCATGTCAAGTTCATCAAGGGGATGGACTTCCATAAACCTTAATAACCCTGCAACACCACTGCACATGCAAACTTAAGTGTTCACAATTGTAAGCCAGACCTGTGTTTTACCAAAGCTTTGTATATAGTGTGTTATTTTTTTCATTTAGGCTTGACACAAAATGTGTTTGCCCTAGAAATAAATGATGGCATTATAACTACAATAAGTTAGTGTAAATCTTTACATTGAACACATGTTCAGTATGAGTTGTTCTTTCTTTCATTTTCTTATTTTAGTTTTAGGATATTGATTTCAGTTTTGATGTAGTATTTGCCAGACAGGTACTCCACCACTGGAGTCACTCCACCAATCCTTTCTTGTTTAAGTTACTTTACTCATAGAGTAGCAATTTTTGCACTCAGCACCAAAAGCAGGGACAATGATTTCATTCCAGTATACCTACCTAGTAGTTGATATGGGTGATACTTTCCTTCCTAGACTGATTCAGAACTGTGATCCTCTCAAATTTCTACCACTTTAGTTAATAGTGTGTGCTCCAGTTCTGCCTACCTCTAGAAGATATGACAGGAATTAATGATTACAGGTAATTTGAGTGAATCATTGGCTCATAGGTGATTTGATATTAAAATGTAGGGTGAGTTTGAAAGTACAATCACAGTAGTCAGATATTTTGCTAAGTAAATTTTGCTTCACACTAAAAAATACCTCGACCAGAATTCAGGACTTATATTGCTGTCTGTCAACTTGTATGTCATTTGGGAAAATAAACTTGATGTCTTCCATGCGTGGTAAAGATCTTTGAATGCTCTGATGTGCTGGTTCACATCTATAACCATGGTTTGCAATCAGGAATAAATAGATCACAATTTGAACATAGCCTAACCAAAAATTTAGGAAGTCTCAATCTCAACAATCTAGTGGATCATGTTGAATTATGCCATTAATCTCAACACCACAAGAGGCTAAGTCTCTGCCCAGTACCTGTGTCACCTAGGTAACTGGCTCACTTGGAGGCAGTCAACTCTCCTGATGCAGAAACTGGGCTGAGATATAGCCAAGAGGAGGGAGGAGTCTCCCCCACCTTCCCAGGGTGGACCTCCAGAATGCAGTGAATGTGCTTGCTTTCCTCCTCCAAATGGTTTGAGATGCTATGCTGCTGAGTGCTCATTATTTGATTCCAGTGACCTGTGGTAGAGGTATAAGGTAACAGTAAATTAAATTTCACATTTGCCAATTGAGCTGTTCTTCACAGCCTGTGAGTTCAACTCAACAATTGTCCATTTTTTCAGAGTTGAGAATACTGAGGTAGGGGAGAGAGGGAGGGTGAGTGAAAGAGAGGAGAGATAGATAGAGGGAGAGAGAAAAGAAAGGAAGAAAGGAAAGAAGGAAGGAAGGAAGGTAGGAAGGAAGGAAGGAAGGAAGGAAGGAAGGAAGGAAGGAAGGAAGGAAGGAAGGAAGGAAGGAAGGAAGGAAGGAAAGGAGGAAGGAAGGAAGGGAGGAAGGAAGGAAGGGAGAAAGGAAGGAAAGAAGAAAGAAAGAAGGATCGAAGGAAAGGAAAGAAGAAAGAAAGGAAGAAAGAGAGAGAGAAAGAAAGAAAGAGAGAGAGAAAAAGAAAAAAGAAAAGAAAAGAAAGATGATTGAGAATGAACGGTTTGGAGTCAGGAGTTACATGGCAGAGGTGCTACGTGTATTTGGTATTAGGTCTGCCCAAGCTATGCAGACCCAATGCAGACACTTCCCCTCTTCTTGGCTAAGTTTCCATCCTTTATGTGTTACCCAGGTATCTAGCATGCCTGGAGGCAGACACTTCCCCTTCCTGCTAAGTCACAACTTGGTCAGCCTCTGGTCATACTTTCCAATTGACCAGAGGAGATTCCCAGACCCTTAGGTCACATCCAGTGTGGCCAAAATTTTCCCCCACCAGGCCATATGTAATCCGGTCCTTGGCCTAGATATGTCCTGGCCCGAGGTTGGGTCAATCCCCTTTTTTTCACATGCCTCTCCACCACATATTGCATAGGCAGCAGTTCAGTAAATAAACTACTTTACCTGACTGAATACCATGTGGTTTTCTCTTCATTGGTTACCTAATGAAACTTACCACATTAATATACCTTACACTTCATAGTTTCTAGTTATGAATTAATGGATATTTTTCTGAAATATGTGAGATTAGTATCTACAAAACATATGTACTAACTCATCATTTAACAGTATAATTCTGCCTGGAGTCTTTTTTTTCAATTTTTTAATTTTGAAAATAATGTACAGAGAAGTTGCAATTACATTTGCAAGATAATGAGTGCATGTCTTATTAAGCATTGGTGCCTCCTCCTTTGTTTCCCCTTTTCATCCCTTCCCATCTCCCACTTCCTCCACCAAAGTTGTAAAGTTCCTTTTTTGATGTAATGTGTTATACATCTCATTTTTGCTATGGATCCACCTGTATCCCTATTTACATAATTTGTTTTTTTCCCTTCCCCTCCACAAAGACTACCAACATCTGAACATTTAATAGCAGCCTAATTAACCTTAAAGTATATTTTGTTTGCTTTGCTTTGTTTTGTTTTTAGCTTAAAGTAATCAAAGATTTGTTCGGATAATCTGAAAAGATCTCTGCCGTCATATTTTCTAATCACCCTGGGCTACAACCTGTGTCCTACCAGTTCAGATGATGGGACTTTGAAATAATAGAAAGCAGATGCACATTATAAGGTCCATGGCTTTGGGATTTCTCAGATTCTTTTTTAAATGTAATTGTTACTAAGGTGTGTAGAGTGAGTTTACCATATCACAATTCATGTAATGTGTACATTTGCCTTGTAGACAATGCCATCCTTTCCTGAGCTTTCTCCCAGTTTTTGTTTGTTTTGTTGAAGTTTGTTTTTGTTTTTGTGCCTAACCATCAGCTTCAACTCAGGATTGGTTCCTGCACCTGAGATTTTGTAATCAAGGCTACTCTAACTCTGGAGTCTCAGCTCTATTTATGGCTTTTTGGTTGTTAACTGGAGAGAAGAGTCACAGATTTTCTCACTCCTGCTGTCTTTGAACTGTGATCATCAGCCTCCTGAGTAGCTAGGATTATAGGCCTGAGTCTCCAGTGTCCAGCTACTATCGTGTTGGTTTCATGCTTCCCTGGTTGTGTTACAATTTTCCTCAACTCTTGGCACTAATGCTACATATTTCCTGGCTCATATCTGAATTGGTGAAACGTGCTTGTATTTTGAGGAAGGCAGGATTAGGAAACTATTAGCCATAGGTACATATAAGCTAAACAAATAATTTGGAACATGGCATAAAGACAAGTAAATTTATTGCCAGTTGACTGTGTCCTGTCTTTACTTTTAATTTTGCATGGCCTGTGAATGATGTTAGACACATCCAAATGACAATTGGCAGAAATAAGGTTTCTCATCCTGTTCTAAAAACAAAACAAAAAGCCACCAAAAACTATTATGTATGAGTCCAGCAATTTCCTCGAATTAGAGACCAATCTGCCCTAGTTTATGAAAAAATGTCCTTTATTCAAGTGCTGCTAATTTTCCTAACTACAAATATAATGAAATCTGTAGTAGTCTGTAGAATTGTATACCACAGCTGTCATTTTAATTTACAAGAAATTGCGACTTTAAAATGTTTATTTATTTATTTTTGACAGTTGTGGGGTTTGGACTCAGGGCCTGGGCACTGTCCCTGAGACTCTGTGCTCAAGGTTGTTATCATTCTACCAATTGAGCCACAGAGTCACTTCTGTTTTATCAGTTGTTAATTGGAGATAAGAGTCTTATGGGGACTTTTCTTCCTGGGCTGGATTTGAACTGCGATCCTCAGATCTCAGCCTCATGACTAGCTGGGATTACAGGCATGAGAGACTGGCACCTGGCTTCAAACAGTCATTTTTAAAATGAACAGCTTGGTGCCTCTGGCTCACATATATAATCCTAGCTATAGTTAGGATTACAGTTATGAGAAAGAAACACTAGTTAAGTGTTGTTCATGATTATTTGTAATGCCATGCTTTAATATTTTTTGTTTCTTATACTACAATGCTCTTATTTTTATTTTCACCTATGTGGGAGTGATAAGTGCTAGCCAATGTTGAACTTTCTTTGGTTGAGATGAATCCATGTGGACGATCTTTCCTAGAATGGCATGGAATTGTAATCCTCCTGTTCTCAGCTCCCCATGGGCCTAGGATGATAGAAGTATTCCATCACGCATAGCCAGGGGTTGGGGAGCATTGCAGGCAACTCTACACTGGTCTGGAACTGATGTCCCAAATACCTACTTTTACAGGCAAAACAATGTTATATTCCATTTCACTTTGGATAGCTTATGTATATACTTAGAGAGTACAATGATAACACACTACATGTAAAATATATAAAATAGTCAATATAATTAGCAGGTTTATCTCCTAAAACATTCAAGCTAATGTAGTTTGTTAATCCCTGACTCTGCTAGCTATTTGGGAATATACCATAAACACGAATAAACTGACAATGTGCAGAATATTGGAAGTTGATAGAGATAGAGACAAGTTAGACTATGTGTAGTAAATATACATTTATCTATTGCTCTTCTGAAGAATATTATCATATATTCACCATGACAATACCACCATATATTCACCATGACAATAATTTTCCTGCAGTGTAGAATTTCCCATTTCACGATCTGCCATCCTCGTCTTTTACATCTTTTTAAATTATAAGTATGAATGTTTTCCTGTTTATTATAATGTTTTGAAATTTTTATATGATTGAATTAAAAATTTGTAGAGTCTACTGAAATTATTTCATTTTGTTTGGATTTGTAATGCTAAATCATTAAGACCATGGTTTCCTGAAATTTATACTAACAGACTGTATCACTCAATTTTATTCTAATTACATCTTATTATTGTATTTTTATATAGGGTTCTACTGTTACTGTTTTATGATATAAACTGTTGTGAAGCTAGAGTGAAACTTGCAACCCCACTGCCTCCCGTAACAGTTTTATCACCAGGTTATGGAGACTGATAAGTATAACTCCAACTAATCAGGAGTTTGAGACCTGAGATTTAGTTCAGACATCCTGAGCATGAAATTTTATGAGTCTCTCCTATCCAGTTCACTACAGAAAGCTTGCAGTGGAACTGTGGCACAATTGGTAGATCACTACAGTCACCAGAAAGATACTCAGGCTTGTCATATAGCCCCTGAATTCAAGACCTAAAACACAGATATGCACAACACACCCTCACACACATACACACACACTCAACACACATGTACACACACAGATTCGCTGGCAATGTATCTTAAATTCTTATCCAGAGATTGGACAACAGGCCACTAATTTGTGAAGGTTTTTTTCCTGATTATTTTGAAGGAGGAGGATAGTTCATGGGACAAAGATGACAAGACTTTAGTAAGGAATTCTTTATAAATGACTAGCTTATAAAAAAAAAAAACAGGAGAACAGTTTTTACATTTAAAACTTACATTCCTTCAACTATAGTATTTTTCTATAATAATCATTGAATTACGAGAAGACAATGCAGCACCTCTTCCCTCCTCCCCCTCCGCTCTGTCATAAAATATGACAAAAGTATCAAAAATGCTCTTATCTTACAAGAATGTACATCTATAATAATGTCTGACAATATCTGTAAGGTTTATTTTTCAAAACTTGTATGATTTTCCCACCTCTAAGTACTTACGTTTTTTCCAGATGACAGCACACTGGGGCTTCAAGGGCAAACAATATTTGGAAACAAAAAACTAACAAAGTCCTTGGATTTAGATGTGAAAAATAGATGCAAGAAGTACATGGCAGGCTGAGAGGGCCCTGAGAGGCAAAATGATTTCTGCAGGATGAGAGGAATAGTGACAAATAAGGCATGGATCTGACCTAGGAAGTGTTCCTTGAGGTTGAGAGCATGCTGATTCCCAGACCTAGCTGAGGATGTTGGATTTTGACAATGTTCACATGTGTATAGAGCGCTGTATGATGGAAGATTTGTCTCCAGTATGTCTTTGGGATGGTCTTATGTGAGCCAGCAGCTTAGATCATTGGGCTCTGAGAGATGACACTCTCTACCTGTCAGCTCAAGCCAGCTGAAGTGGCCTGTAGCTCAGGAACAAGAAAGATATTCCTGTGTTGTTTTCAACGTTCAAGAGACTCAGGTCTCAGGCATGAGAGGTGTGAGTGCCTCACTCAATGCTGCAGACATTGGATCAGTGCCAAAACACGAATCCATATTCTTGGGCCTTTTTATAAGAAGAAACCAAGGAAATCACCAGGCAACTCAGGCCAGTTATAACTGACAGGAAACCTAATTAATCTCATCCTAGCCCACAGGACAACCTTCTTCTTGTGTGCTTCATATGTGTATACTGAGAAAATATTTACTATGTACTTTTAAATCCACCCTATTACTCATTTTAAAGTATACTCCCAATTCCATGTTTCAAAAATCCATTCTTTTTACCACCTCAGTGTGACAATGAGTCAGCCCAAACCCTGAATGTGACATATAATATAGGGAGCTTGGACTCAGGCTTGTTTGAAATGCTGGTAATGGACCTGGTCCCTGCCTACCAGAATGGTGATCTTTTCTATGTTGGAAACATCCTTCACCACTATAGAGTAGGAGACAATGGAGCAGTTGCTGGATATTGTTTAAAAAGTGAGTGCAACTCTTTCAAACAGGGCTGATGAAACACGCTGGCAGATGATTGGAATACTTGGTACCTCTCTGAGACTCTTTCACTGGGTTCTGATCACAGGAGCTTGTCTTGAGACAAAGAAGTTCATTCCCTGGCTAACTCCTTAGGACTGGGCTGCCAGAACACTTCCTTTGCCTCAGAAGCTAGTGGAGCCTTAGCAGTTTGCTCGCTGAGAAAGTAGGATTAAAGGAATGAGACAGTGGCACCCAACGTCCACCCTCACCTAGGAAACCACTATCTTGGAGGCCTCTGAGGGAATATAGACAGAAGAAAGAATGCAACTTGAGCTTGAATTCGGGGTCTGAGTGCTGTCCGGTTCGTAGCACTCTATAATTTGATTCCCAGGTCCAGGTCAGGCATTTGGCTGGTTAATTGAAGTATCTTTAGAATTTTACAAATTAGACTGTGTTCAAACTGTGCTCCTCAGATCTCACACTCCTGGTTAGTAGGATTAGAGGCATAAGCCATTGTGCACTATTTCGACAGATGCATATAAGCATCCTCACAGAATTTCCTTGAAATTGTGTAGACATATATCCACTTTTTGTCTGTCATGCTTACATTACTCTGTGTGACTTAACCAGTATCATGTGTGTCCTGTTAGTTCAGAACAAGGAGAAGCACAGAGTTAATCTCCTTCTCTCCTCCCATTGGTACAGGTCCTTCTACCGAAACTGGGAGGAAGATGAACAAGAAGAAAAAGTAAGTGGACGTTGGGACAAAGAGAAGTTCTGTCCTTGAAAAATGGGTATCTTTGAGGTTTCTGATTCAAAGTCAACATTCTTCTTTGCACACCAGTTGTGATTTTCACCAGGGGGTTGAGGCTTGGCACTTCAGTGGATAGCAGATTACACATTGTGGATGCGGTTGTTGTTTTGGACTCTCATGGATGACAAGGAGGTCTGTGTATAACAAGTCAGATTCAGTTGGGAAACAAATTTCTCCTCCTATCACGGGGAGAATTTTAAAGTATTGTATTTGAGAAATTGTGAGGAGCATCCTGCTTGCAGGAGTCTCTTCCCACCTCCCAACATGCATGTCCCACCGGGAAAATGCTATAGGCTCAAGATGTGGAGGGCGGGCTCTCATTTTCCTTGTCTGCCCACAGCATGGTTTGTTCCATCTTTCCTACGTGGATGAACTTCTACCATGATGATTTCTATGAGCACAAGTACCATGACACCATGAAAGAACTTACACAGTATGTCAAGCTCAACATGCCTTCTTCAGACTTGCTCTTCTGCTCACATATTCTTCTGGAGCAGCTGGAGGAACGCATGATCCTTGAGACCAAGAAAAAGAGGAAGAAGTCCTTGTTTAGATACCTTAGAGCTGGTGAGTACGGATGGAACCTGGGTATCTAGGTCTGTGCCTGATTGGCCAAGAGCCCTTAGTACACCACAGCTTGGCAAAATATCCTTTTATTGATATTCTTTGCCAGGTAATATCTGTTCTCCTTTTGAAAGAACTTGGAAGTAATCACTCATTAGAAACACCTTACCTTCTCATCAGTGTTCAGTCCAAACTCAAGGTCTACAGCTTCCCCCATTAGATCCTCATGAAAGTTTAGTCACACCTTAACTTCTATAGTTCTAAGACTCCTAAACCTATTTCCATGCTCAGGTTTGCATCACCATAGAACAACTCCTGCAGAACTCCAGATAAAGAACCCATCAGTGATGTCATCTATGGTGACTGATAGACTTTGGAAGCCATCACTAATCTCCAGAAAGCATGTGAACATAGAGGGCTTTTTTTTTTTTTAATTTGTGGAAAGGCCCAAGCAAGTTTTGAGTCTTGTGGACATCTCACTGGTTCTGAACACCACATGTGATGCAAGTGCACCTGCACAGCCAAGCAAGGAAGAAGATGATCCAGAATATCTCCCATTGATATACATAATCCACCTAGATCGGCGCCAAACCAGTCAAAAAGACTCGTCTTGGTGTGCAGGGTAAATGTGTGCTAATGGAAAATGACCCAAGTCTATGTTCAGGAAAAGCAATAAGAGAGTTCCAAAATCTGGATTCAGTTGAGGAAAGACAATCTTACCTCACAGAATACCCAGACCAATCTGTCCTCCTTCAGGGGATCCAATTTCCAATTAAGAAATTAGAATCGGTCCCTCCTTGGACTCAGGAAGAAAATCCTGTCTTTAATGAGGAAGTAAATCCCTTTGAGGTCTCAGAGGCAGAATTTCTGCATGAAGGCAACTTAGAGGCCAATCTAGATTTAGAGATTCCATTCCCCCTTCCTGGAAAAATCTTTATTTTTCTTTTTGTTCTGATTGTTGTAAAGTGTTAATTCTATTTATTTTTCTAACTTTATTAAAATGTCAATGTATTTGATATATTGTAGGCTCATGAATCCTAAATACGTTTCTTTTTAAGCCTACAATCTGAAGCATCGTGCATATGTGTGCTGTTGGGGGGAAAACATAGAGTGATAGGGGGCTGTAAGAGCCTACTGTGTATAAATGGAACTGTTAAATGCACAGGAAGTGGCAAAGAAGCCAGGCTATGCCTGGCTGGGATGATAAGGTGGCTAGAAAAGGACTTGGACAGCAGATAAAATGTCCTAGAAAGCTATTCTGTCAATTGGGACAAATGACATAATACTTATAGTGGTATGTGGGACAGTCTTCCAATAGTGAGTTCAAATCTGTATACATTTCCTTTGTGGTTTGGGTAGATATGGAAGAAAAATTTGGCTCCAATAATATAAAAATCTACTTATGGTTGATATTTGACAAAATATATAGGAAATATGTATACTGGAAAGTAAAAACCATCATCAATAGAAGAAAGAAGTTTACATAGATGAACAAACACAAAATCAGGAAGGAAAATAACACAATTAAATCCGTTGTATGTAAATACATGTTATATTCTTGATGTTATACATAGTATATTATATAATATATAAAATTGAATATAAGTTTTCAAACTACAAAGGCATTTAAATTTTTAGTCTTAAGGAATTATTTCACAAAATATTAGTGTAAAATATTTTTAGGGAAATACAGCTATAATTTGATTCTAATTATATGATTATATGAATATATATTTGTGTGTTCTAGATCTAACACTGATTATTAATAGATGAATAAACATATACATTTATTTGTATATATCTGTCTATCAAGTGAATATAATGAAACTGACTACACTATGTATAAAAATGCAGCTATGAGTTGAGTCCAAGAGACTCAGGCCTGTAATCCTAGCGATGTGGGAAGCTGGGTTCTGAGGTTTAGTCTCTCTTACCCCCAAAGCCTTAGATTTTCAGAGGATGTCTGGGCCCTTCAGTGTAGCCAAGAGACACATATGCAGTGGGATCACACTCCCCAAACCCAGAAGAAAGTCAGTAGAATTCAGGACAAGCCTCTTATGACACTCTACTCAGTTTCTGTACCAAGATGGCCATCTGTAGGAACATTAGAGAGAAAGTAGGCATTCCCTCCAAAAGAGTCTAAAAAGAGCCTTCTGAACTATAATCTCTTACTATACTGAATTAAACCTTATTTCTCTTCCCAAGCTGCAAACACATAGAAATATGGCAAGGGCTCAAGAGAAATGGACAGACTTACAAATACATAAAATTATATACTCTGTTTCAGTAATTCAATGACAAATCACCAAAGCATATCTTGAATTTTTCTTTTTTCTTTTTTTTTAAAGGAAATGGAAACATACTCTGAATGTATCAGGAACTCAGTGACAGTTTGGTTGCTGAATTGTTGAATGCACTCCTGGGCAAAGGAGATACATATATGGAAAAAATTATGTGGAGGTGAATATCCTCACACAGCTTCACAAAATAATGGCTATAACTTCTATGATGTCACAGCCACCTTTGCCATAGAAACAAATAGGTGTCAGGCAGTGGTTTTGGCCTGAAGTGGACTCAACCACACCAACAGGCACAAGGAATGAGAGGGAATGACTACTAGCCACCACACTTCAGCTTGAAGAGCTGTCCTGACCAGAAGCTAGGATAAATTGAGCTGGGGAAGGCTGATCTCCATGTAAGACTCCTGAACACTAAGGATTAGGCACTATTATAGGTTTTGGAGAAACAGAAGTGAATGTGGCTCTCTCCTCACCAATTTCATGTTGAAACGAAAACCAGAAATCATAATGATAATTCCTATAAATCAGAGACATGACATTGGTGATTTTGTAGCAACAACTTCACAGTGAGGATGGGAAGAGACAACCCTGAACAAGAGATAGGTGATATGAGAGCCATCATCCAGGCAATTATGTAGGAGCAGGTACTCCAGGCAGTAAGAACAGCAAGTATATCCCCCATTGAGGGGAATGGACCTGACTTACTTCAGAAAAGGAAAACAGCACTGACATGCTTGCTTGTGAAGTAAGAATGGAAATGTACAATGAAGAAAAAAGAGGGAGGTCAGAAATGAAGATAGGAATAAAATAGATAGATAAGGGATACTGTGGATTACAAGAAGAAAAGTTCTGATTTTAGTATAAAACTGACATGACCCACTGGAAACAAAGTGCTAAATTAGCAGTCAGACACATCTGATTCACCAAAATAATACTTCTAAAATGTGATTCTTGCTGGGCTCTGGTGGCTCACAATTGGAATCCTATTTACTCAGGAGGCTGATATCTGAGGATGAGTTTTAAGGAAGCCCAAAGAGGAAATTTGGTAAGTCATGTCCAATTAAACACCAAAAATATGGATATAAAGCTATGGTTCAACTGGAGGATCACAACCTTGAGGAAAAAACTAAGAAACAGCACCGAGGCCTTAGGACCAAAACCGAGGACATCAAAAACAAAGAAGCCAACAAATAAAATTTGGTGCTCAGTCATTCATCACTTAGCATTCTAGTTCAATGTATTTGGTATGAGTCTTGGAAATTATATCCTTAGCAAATGTTCTCCCCAGATAGTTTGCTTCATTACCAACTTTCAAACCCCTGGCAGCACCAATGTCTCCTCCCAGTTAGCATAACAGTCAATCATTAGAAATTTGAAGATATATTTTATTTACCATAAGAATTCTGATCATCTTTCCACATACATCAAATGAGTAATAGCCACATTCCACTATTTTGAATGTTTATAATCCTCCTTTGAGTTAATAAGCATTAAAACTTAAAAATTCTAGAATGGTTATCAAATTACTTCAATAGTCATCATTCTTCCACCCAATTTTGTAAAATATGTTTATAAAAGGATAGACTATTTGAAAGTGTATACATGATATCTTCTATCTCTAATAATCTCAAGAAATAAGGTTTTACAGAAACACCCTGATTGTTTTGCCAAAGAAAGTATAAGAGATTTAAATAAGCGACCTAACATCTCAGAAGGAAAATGCTATTGGCTTTAGAAAAATTTCATTTATGTAGAACTGTGGAAATCAGTTTCAGAAATGACAGAGGCAAAGGGTATTATTCAAATCACATTATCATGAGGTACAAGCAGTCTGTCTAGATCAACCTTCCAGGAAAAAAAATAAATGAATGAAAAGCAATGCTTCTAAAACAAGCCGGTTGGTGGTGGTTCATGCTTGTTATCCTACCTACTTAGAAGTCTAAGATGAATGGATCCCAAGTCAAAGCCTGGCCAGGAATAACCTTCCTGTCTGCAACCAGCAGACAGGAAACATTAGCTCTGTTCCTGAAGCCCAGATGGACGGCCTCTGACAACAGACATCCATCACACAACAACACCCCTATTTGAAATATTATCAAATGCATTCACATAATATCTCCTGTTTGGGAGATAATGTTTAAAAGATGTATCAAAGACAGTTCAAAAAGGCACTTTAAAAAGGCAGAGAGAAATTGGAAATATGTACTCACTGACTGAAATGTAAGTTACTGCCAGAATGATGTTAATGGGGCTAGAGGCCCATTTGGAAACTTATCCACTCAACCATCTTTCCTCACATCTTGTCAGCCTGAACAGTGAGACTTTTGAATGCAAGGAATGTGTGTGAGCATTTAACTTGTAAAAGTAACAATGAAAAGCTAGGCATTGGAAGCTCAGGCCGGTAAAACTAGCTACCCAGAACCCTGAGCAATGAGGAACTCAGTTCAAAGCCAACTGAGCAAAGAAGACTCTTACCTCCATTTAAACAGTAAATACAGAAAGCTGAACTGTGCTTCAAATGGTAGAGTGTTAGCATCGCATATAAAAGCTAAGCTAACAGTACCTAGGTCCTGAATTAACCCCAGTACTGCCTCTCATACACAAAATAATCATGATTACACCACAGTATATGCACATGTTAACAAGGGATGTAGATGAATGGAATGATGACATCAATTACCTCACCTTTAGTCTCAAGCTTTCTGTACAGCGTAGCCCAGTCTGTGAAAAGCCATAGGTGAAATCTTTCCTCAAAATCAGCAGATACATCCTCATTTCCCTCTGCACATTTATATTATGTATACATACATATAAGGGCTATATTTTCTAACCAATTTTCTTTTTTATTGTGAAAATACTGTACAGAGAAATGCATAATCTTACACACATGCTTCAGAATTATGTGCCTTTGTTTAGGTTTCAAAGGGAGCACAATATATCCAGCCTCTGGATCATTCTTGTAATCTTAGCTGTTCACAAGGATGGATTGATGCCAACCCAAGCTAATAATTCCTCAAATTCTTATCTTCAATTAAGTAGAAAAAGCCAGAAGTGGAGATGTTGTTCGAGTGGCACAGTGACAGCATTGAGTAAAGCAATCTAAGCAAGAGCTCCAGACCCTCAGTTCAAGCCTGAGTACTGGCCCACTAGTACTACAAAAGCCAACCTCTCCCCAAACACCAAAACTAAAATATGTCAAAATATTTTGTAACTTGTGAAGCAAACTCCAATGAGGCAACATAGTTGCTAGTTTGTTGAAGAGTTGGCGAGGAAACCCCAAATTCAACATGTGTTCAAATGACATAATGAACAAGCAAGCAAGTAAAATTTCCCAGTAAAGAAATTTCCTTAGCATTCACTGGGACCCCTGCAAAAGAGACCTATTTCTATGCTTTTTGAAAATTGGTGTTTTTTTTTCAGTAAGGTAAATAGTATAAACCTTTACTGTAAGTTATAGGAGTCATTGGAAGTTCCAAGTGAAGTGAATGTACAACAAAAAGCATACAACATTACAAGTTTCTATGCCTCTGTTGAGACATTAGAAACTTGTTATAGTGTGGCCTCTTGGAAAGAGAAGGGGGATGCTCAGCATCACTGGTCATAAAAGAAATGCAAATCAAAACCAAAATCACATTCAGATCCCACTCTTCCCAGTTAGAATGGCCATTATCAAAAAAACAAATAATAACAGATGCTGGGGTGGATATGCCTAAATGATGGTAGGAATGTAAGCTGGTCTAACCACTCTGGAAGGCAGTATGGAGGTTCCTCAAAAGACTAAATATAGAACTCCCTTCAGATCCAGCAATCCCACTCCTCACAGTTATCCAAATGATCTCAAACTAGGGCAAAATAAGCTACCAGCACAACTATGTTCATTATAGCATTGATTACCATAGCTAATATATAGGGCCAAACCAGTTGCCCCTCAATAGATGAATGGTTCAAAAAATATGGTATATTTACAGAATGGAATTTTATGCTTCTATCAGAAAGAATGGCATCGTCCCTTTTGTAAGAAAATGAAAAGACTTGGAAAAAATCATACTAAGTTAATCAAGCCAGTCCCAAAAAACATGAGCCCTATGATTTCCCTCACTTGCAATAATTAGCATTAGCCTATTACTCCTGAAAGTGGATCATAGTAGAGCAGGAGTTATGAATATAACATGACCATACAAAATGATGCTAACTGAAATGAATGCTAATACATAGAAATGGCAGGTCTTCTTTTGTTTAGTTGCTAAGCTTGATGTAACCAATATACTGCAGATAGTACATTTTTCTTAGTTTATGTTATTTTTCTTCTCCTATTGGTTTTATCCATGGCAATTCCCATCTGTGATTCCGGTACACTGCATTCTGTATATTCATTTATCTGATTGGGGGAAGGAAAGGCAAATAACAAAATGCTGAAAGAAGTTTAAATGGTGATGCATTGCAACAATGATATTCACAGGACACTATGGTGGAATTTAACTTTACAACGGGGTGGGGAGGGAATTGGAGGGAAGGGACAGATGGAGATAAACACTGGAGTGGGTAACAATGTTCAATGAGAAATGTAACTTACTCATGTAAATGTAACCCCTCTATACAGCATCTTTATAATAAAATAGATTTTAAAAATATAAAAATTGTATTTTTTTAATAAAATCTCAAGCTGATACCAATGGAACTTCTGAGTTCGTGTCAAAGAGTTTTTCAGGACTTTCAAGAAGCTAGTACTAAGTACATATAAGCACAATTAAGAGATAATGAGAAAAGTAGCGCTTTTTACTTTGTTAGATGAATAAAGGAAATTTTGCTTTTGTTTCTGTTAACATAGAATATGTGTTTGTTATCTGTGCTGTTCCCAAGTCAGACTAATCTATTGTCCTTAACTATCTTTGGTATGTATAACTTAGATATGTAATCTGAGATATAAGTAGTATTCTTTGTTCAATTTGGAGGCACTCCTCCCTGGTCAAGAAGTTAGACTGGAAGACCCTTCACACTTGCTGTTGTTTCTCTTGCACAGCGTATTGAGGAACTTAGGAGTTTGAAAAAATGACTGTAATTAAGGACCTCTTACTAATAATAATTATTGGTGGAATCTGAAAAAATATTTGGGTAATAAATAGACTAGAAAAAGTTTACGTTTGCTATTTTATATCACTACATTTCTTTCCGTCTAAGTATAGAAGCCAGACTTACCCTAAGGACCTAGAAGAAGCAAAATGGCTTATAGATCTCAGATCATTTCTTTCCACAGAAGATGACAGCAGCAGAAGACATACAGGTCCACAAGTGGCACAAGGAAGTGAGAGTTTGATTTCTCCTTAAATCTTAGGATCGAATGCTCAATAAGGAACTCTATGGACTGATGACAGCTTAAGGAGGTAACATTTCTTGTGTCGTTCCATCTTAGGAAGCTGTCACCAGTCTCCCATCACACTGTAGGTGCCACGCCTGACTGGTGACCTTGGCTGTGTCCTGAGAAGGTCCAGCAAGGCTCTGTAATGTTCACTGGAGAGTCAGGATTACACTCTAACATGACATACAGGAATGTGGTAATAAGGCCTGAGTCAGGGTTTTGTCAGATCTAGATGATTTGTAACAGTCACTACTGTCTTCTGGCTAAGAATGTGGATATATTATCAGGGTCCTGCATACAAATTTATCACAAGTGTTAGTTTGCACCATTTCCTTATGAAAGACAACAAAAGGTCATTAATGGCATCTGACATATTCTCATCAATATTTACTAGGTTAAAAGCTATATAAAATCAAGTTCATCATGAGGAAAAAACCCAGACAAAAACCAATACTGTTTTTCTGTACATATCATATGTGACAAAGTATTAAAAGTTATTGAAGCTGGGAAAGTTAAATGGATTTCTTTTTTACTATGGTTGCAACTGTCTTTTACATTTCAACTACTTAACAAAAAGATTGTAGGCCAATCACGGCCAGTGGTTCACACTTGTAACTCTAGCTGAGATCTGAGGAAAGTGGATTATAGGTAGACCAGGTTAGAAAAATCTGTGAAATTTTGATCTCCAATTAACCATTCAAAATCAAGAAGTGAAGGTTGGTTCAAGTCATATACGGCTACTCCTGTGTTAAAAAACTAAAGGTCAGCTCCCTGAGTTCAAGCTCCATTATTCACACACACACACACACACACACACACACACACACAGTTACCCTTGAATATAAAGCTAAAAGTCAACTCCCTGATTTCAAGCCCAAGTATATATACACACACACACACACATACACACACACAAACACACAAAAACACATTTTATCTCAAAAATAGCCAGTGACCAGGATACAGAAACAAGATGATATTTTCTTTGTTTTCTTTCATTTTTGTCATGTTTCTTCATTTATCTCTCTTTGAGAAGTTAAAGGGGTCATATTAAAAGAGAGACAAATGATGAAGATGTGCAACAGTGGTACTCAATTGGTACTATATTGAAAATGACCTATGCAACTTATTTGTGGGGAAGGATGGGAAAACTAAGAGATGAAGGGAAAGGGTAACATTGTCCAGAAAGAAATGCACTCAGGGAAGTAGAACTGTGGCTCAATACAAGTGCCATTCTTCAGCAAAAGAGCTCAAAGACAGTGCTCAGGCCCTTGGTTCAAGCTGGATTACTGACTGAAACAAAAACAACTACAAAAGAAATGTAGTAATTACCACACGTATGTAACTATCCCCTCTGAAGTAAAATAATGATAATAATAATAATAATAATGAAAATGATAATAATAATAAGAAGAAGAAGAAGGAGGAGGAGGAGGAGGAGGAGGAGAAGGAGGAGGAAAAGGAGGAGGAGGAGGAGCAGCAGCAGCAGCAGCAGCAGCAGGAGCAGGAGCAGGAGGACAGGAGGAGAAAGTTAATAAAACCAAACCAGTGAGAGAGAAAAATTGAGAGAGCAAGGGAAGGGGTGACATTTCAAAAAAGAAATATATCCATACCTGACTTATATGACTATAAACTCTGTGTAACTCATCTTTGTATTAATAATACAAAAGAAAAAAACAGAAATATAGTGCTGGAGGCATAACTCAAATGGAAGATCCGACTAATATGTATGTGATACGAAGTTCAAAACCCATTATCAATTTCCCCTTGAGAAATGGTTCTTTTCATCATGTGTGCTTTCCCTAGCTTATGAACAGGGGTGCAAACAGTTAAAGAGAGAGAAAAGTAAGCTGTCAGGCACAGAACTGTGCATTTAAGGAGCAGTACTTGCTAGAACATGTGTTGACTGGAACAGATGATGACTCCATGTTTTCTGAAATAAACAGACCTAGTTGAACTTGAATACAGGCTCCACTGTATCCGAGATAGGGACTCAAAATTAACTAAACTTTCTGGAGCTCAAAGTCTTCACAGTTAAAGTGAGCATAACAATACATATCTCATTATGAGATCTGGATGTCATCAAACCTGGAATGGGTTTTATCTTAGGTGTGTGTGCAACATTCAAACACTGCTGGAATGAGTATAAACTGGTATGATGTTTACTATATTACTTAACAGTAACACAGCAACTATACAGCTCATGCCTGTTATCTTACAAAAGAGGCAGAGAAAAGAGGATCAAAGTTCTAACCCGGAACAGGAAAATGGATCAGACTCATCTCTATTGACCTCTAAAGAAGCTTGAGGTGGAGTTTGGTTCAAGTTGTAGAGTGCTAGACTTGAGCAAAAATCTCAGGAACAGTGTTCAGGACCTGAGTTCAACCCTAGGACCAGCACAAGCATAAGCGCGCACACACACACACTCACACACACCACACAAACACACACACACACAAACACACACACAATTTTATATGTTCCTATCACCCCACTTAACAATACTTTCCCACTTCCAAGCTCACCAGTTGTTTTGTTTTGTTTTAAGAGGGACTTGCTGTGTAGCTCAGGCTGTTCTTAAGCTTACAATCCTCCTGGGTGTTGTGATTACAAGCATGTCTACCATAATTAACTTCACACAGTAACTCTATCTATAACATTTTTTGCAAGCAATTCATTCATACTCATGAAGATATGTGACTTAAAGCTCTTCATATTACTATTCTACTGTACAAAATGTAAATAATATAGCTGGACATGGTATTATTCTACCACATGGTAATGCCAGACAGAATTAGGAGTTGAGGAAAGCCAGATTTACACTGCAGAACCTTGTCTCCAAGGAAAGAAAATCTATAAATATAAATCTACTATGAGACATACAATATGTTAAATTTATATAATGGAAAAATTGATTATTGTTAATGGAAATAAAATCTTGGCAGAAATTTTAAATACACACATATGTATATATATTTAAATTTTGGGAAATAGAATTTAAAGTGGTATTATCTGCATTTTTCAGTCTGTCACCTACCTATTTACTGACACATTAATTTCTGTTTAGTCTTCACAAAACACTGTTCTCTCACATAAGTACAAAAAACTGCAAAACAAAAAGTACAAAAAGTGCATTATCATAAATGCTAATGTAGTTTATTTCCTACCATAATAATTTGGTGAAAACATGCATTAAGTTAATGGCACTGAATACTGCTCCAGAAGGGGAGCCAAAGAGAATATAGATTGTGTGTGTGTGTATGTGTGTGTGTGTGTGTGTGTGTGTGTGTGTGTTTGTGTGTGTGTGTGTGTATGTGTGTGTGTGTGTGTGTGTGAGTTCCATGAGTAAATAATGGCGTCAGAAGTAGAGCTAATATTCCTGTTTAGTCTTTTTGCGCAAAGCTGACACTCTACTAAGAGAGCCACACCTCCACTTCAGGATTTTGGTTTCTCAATTGGAGCAATATTTCAGATCTTTCTGCATAGGCTGCTTAAAACCAAGATCCTCCAATTTTTCCTCTAAAGTAGCCAGGTTTTAAAATATGAGCCATAGGTCGACAGCAACTACATTAATATTTTTCCATGTTTGAATGAATTTTAGAGTAAGACATAGATTTTACTTTTGAGAATGTAGATAAATAGTAATTAATATTTAAGAGATTTTAAAGCATACAAAGCTGAGAATAGAATTTAGCTGATAATATAATGGAATAAATCAAAATTACCTATGACAGTTTTCAGTCTGTGCACAGAAATGATTGCATTGTTGAAGCCCAAGGCCATCAGATAGCTGAGCTCCAGCTGGCTGCTATGCTCATGAGTCCAGCTAGTGCTATTCACAAGAATGTGATGTTGTAAGATGGCAGGGATCAGCTTCAAGTTCAGAACCTGAAATATTTCTATTGATCTAGAAGTGGAAACACACCAGGACAGAATGTGATTAAAATGCTGAATGCAAAATCCGTTGAGTCCGAGGAAGACAGAATAACTCTTTCTATATCTGAAAGGGTATTCTCTCACCAAGAATTCTGAGCCGAATATGGTGGTCAATGTTTGTAAACTCTGAACATGAGAGGATGATTTAGAAGTTAGCTTGAGACCAGCCTATGTTTTAGGCCAACAGAAGGACACATAGTAAAATGCTATCTTAAAACAACAACAACAAAAGTCCCAGTAACTGGGAATGTGGTTAGTGGTAGAGAGCTGGCCTCACATGCATGAAGCACTTGATTTGATTCCTCAGTTTGACATAAGCAGAAAAATTGGAATTGGTACTGTTGCTCAATTGGTAGAGTGCTAGTCTGGATCAAAGAAGCTCAGGGAGAGGGCCCAGGCCCTAATTTCAAGCCCCACTGCTGGCAAAATTAAACAACAACAACAACAACCAAATGCAAAATGTTGTTTGTTGAAATAAATAGGTTGAAGAATTGTTGATGCTCACTAGAAAATTTTGCTGTAGCCATTCATGATGAACTTTGTTAGGAAAAAGTAAAATAAATTAATGAAATATCATCTGGCATTTGACAGGACATAATGAGGTCTAAAAATGATTGCTGCTTATTTACCATAGCTAAGATATGGAACCAACCCAGATGCCCCTCAGTAGATGAATGGATCAAGAAAATGTGGTATATATACACAATGGAATTCTATGCCGTCATCAGAAAAAATGACATTGCCCCATTTGTTAGGAAATGGAAAAACTTGGAAAAAATTATATTAAGCGAAGTAAGCCAGGCCCAAAGAATCATAGGTCCCATGGTTTCCCTTATTTGCAATATCTAGTATATGTATGAGTCAAGCGGAAAAGGTCACATAATGTGACGTCAGGGAAATGAACCCTTTGATATGTATTTTAATGTTTTTTTCTTTCATGCATGTGTTTCTAACACATTTATAAAATTATCTCTTTGTTGCTTTGTATGTCCCTCCCCCACAGTATAACCCCTGCTTTCACTATATTTGATGTCAGTATAACTTGTGGAGGAGATGGGGAAAAACCAGTTGTTTAAGGATACAGGTGGACCTGTTGCAACAATGAGAAGTACAAGTTGACATGTCCAAAATGAGCTTTACAACGTCGGTGCGGGGGGGAGGGGGGAAGGAGGGGGAAGGAGAAGATTGGGATTGGGGGGAAGGGGGGAGGCTGGGAAGGGATGTGAAGGGTAAACCAAAGGAGGAGGCTGCAATGCTTGGTAAGAAATGTACGCATTATCCTGCCCAAGTAATTGTAACCCCTCTGTACAGTATGTTCACAAATAAAATAAAATTAAATTTAAAAAATAAAAATAAAAAAATAAGAAAAAAAATAAAAATAATAATAAAAAATAAAAATGATTGCTGCCTATGGTGACTTGACACAACTAACATTACAGATACCCTTTCTAGATTGTAATTTTTTAAGGACACAATTGTGGGTTTTTTTCTTTTTCAAAATAATTTTCCTGCCGGGGGCCAGTGGCTCACACCTGTAATCCTAGCTACTAAAGAGTCTGAGAATTGAGAGTCTCTGTTCAAAGCCAGTCCAGGGAGGAAAGTCTGTGAGACCCTTATCTCCAATTAAAGGTTCAGAAAATGTGAAGTGGCACTGTTGCTCAAGTGGTAGAATGCTAGACTTCAGCTGAAGAGCTGAGGGACAATGCCCAGACCCAGAGTTCAAACACCACAAATGACAAAAAAATGATAATAGTAATAAAATTAATTTTATTGTTACTATTAAGGTGTTATATATAAAGGCTACTATTTCATAAGTTTGTTTCTTTGCTCAAAGAACACATATGTATCTTCATTGCCAAACACCAGGATCTGGCCATCTGCTTTCCAGCTGATCTCTGCTGTAGAGGGAATGTGTAATACAAAGCAATACAAACCAGTTCTGACTATAAATAATTTTTCTCTGCACATCCTAAAAATCAATGATGATAACATGAAATAAAAAAATCCCTAAGTTTAAAACATTCTTCTAGACAAGTTAAAGGAATCCTGAGAACAAGTATTTTAAGAATAATTTCAGAGAGCTAAATCTCTGGGCCTAGGTTCTGTCTTTGAAATTTATTTCTCAAGGCTATTGCTTGCACTTTGAGCCACAGTGAGGCTTCCACTTATCTCATGGTTAATTGAACAGAAATGTCTCACCAACTTTCCTCTTCAACTTGGCTTTGAACTAGAATCTAGAGATCTCAGCCCTCTGAGTAGCTAGGATTATAATCATGAACCCCTGGCAACTGGCTAGAATAATTGCTTACCTGACACAGAAGCCTGTTAATATTAATTGTCAATCATGTTTAACTTTGTAAAATAAACTTTACTGAAATGCTTTACAGTAGAAATAAGGAATAAAATGTGTGTGTTACAAAGTTTTTAATAAAAGCTACATATTTTACTTGTTTTTTTTTCTTTCAAAATTGTGTGTTTTCCAGAATCATACCATATCTTTCCTTGCTGTTTCTTTAGTTTATTTCACACATGCCCACAGCTTCTTCAACTATAATTTCTTTAGGTAAAAGCTTGCACATATTTATTTTCAGTCCAAATTCCTTATATGCATCTATCATCCACATATTCAACTGCTATAAAAACTTGTGAAACAATAGTCACCTCTTTCCATTACTGGATATTAACGTGTAAGTAAAATTTAGGAAAACAAAGAATAACATCAATAAATATAACTAGATTTTAATATTAATGTTAAACATAAATTCAATGTTGATTATTTTCTGAGCAATTTAATAAAAACCTCAAGGAAAAGAAATCAACTATTTTGAGTGCTGATATTGTGGTTTAAACTCCGGATCTTACCTTCTCACTTAAGCTTTTTCCCTAATGGGTGGTGTTCTATACATGAACCGCAGCTCCCCTTCCAACTTTATTTTGGGGATTATATAGAGATAAGAATCTCATGGAATAAAAAATCAGTAGTGTCCCTATCTTGGGGTTCATTTCAATTAACATCATCTTATATGGTCATATGGTACCATGTACTAGTTACTACAAGTAAAGGAAACAAGGCACCTATGTTTATTTGGGCCTGGCATATTTCACTTAATATAAGTTTTTTCACATCTTTCCATTTCCTTACAAATGGGCTATGTCATTTTTCTGACAGAGGCATAGAATTCCATTATATATATACACACACGTGCATATATATACATATATATAAACATATATATGCATAAATATACATATATATCACATTTTCTCTTTTTTTTATTAGGAAAATACCGTACAGAAGGTTTGCAATTACATGGGCAATGTAATGAGTAAATTTCTTATCAAGAATTACCTTCTCCTTTGTTTCCCCTTCCCATCCCTTTCAATCTCCCCCCACCCCGTGTCCCCCCACCCCAAGCTAAAGTAGTAAAGTTCTTTTTGACATAATGTCTTGAACATCTCATTGTTGCAATGGGTCCACCTATATCCCTATTTAAACAATTTGGTTTTCCCTTCCCCTTCACAAATTATACCAACATCAAATAGAGTGAAAACAGGGGTTATACCATGGGTGAAGGCCATACAAAGCAACAAAAAAAATCTTCTTATAAATATGTTAGAAACAAACAAAAGAAAAAAAAAGACGTTTGAAGCCTTATCTTGGGGTTCATTTCGCCTCACATCAACTTATATGACCTTTTCTACTTGTCTCAGACATGTACTAGTTATTCCAAATAAGGGAAACCATGGGACGTATGTTTCTTTGGGCCTGGCTTATTTCACTTAATATAATTTTTCCAAGTCTTTCCATTTCATAACAAATGGAGCTATGCCATTCTTTCTAATGAGGCATAGGATTCCATTGTGTATATATACCACATTTTCTTGATCAGCTCTTCTACTGAGGGGCCCCTGGGTTGGTTCCATATATGAGCTATGTTAAATAATGTTGCAATAAACATCGTTGTGCTGGTAGCTTAGTATGGTTTTGTTTGTGATCATTTGGTAAATGACCCAAAGTGGGATTGCTGGGTCATAGGAGATCTAAGTGGAGTCTTGGAAAAAGTTATATTACATGAAGTAATCCAACCCAAAGAAACATAGGTCCTATGGTTTCCTTATTTGCAATAACTAGAGTATGCCTGGGACAAGGATAAAAGCTATGTATATATGACCAGATAAGATGATGTGAAGTGAAATGAACCCCAGGACAGGGTTTATAATCAACCATGTGATTTTTTTTTGTTTCTTTGTATGTTCCTCCCCCACAGTATAACCCCTGTTTTCACTGTATTTGATGTCGGTGCCCCGCATCTTGTATACACATTTCTCTAGATTGGGGAGGAGAAGGGAAAAAACAAAATGTTTAAATAGGGATACAAGCCAAACCATTGTAACAATGACATGAATAAGAGACTCTTGTGAGAAAAGAGGATTACAATTTAAGCAGGGAAGCAGGGAAGAGGGGAGAGGCAGATTGAAGTTGTGGGGGTGGGAGGGAAGGGTCGTAGGGGACAAACAGAGGGGTGGTAACAATGCTTGATAGAAAATGCACTCATTACATTGCTCAAGTAACTATAATCTCTCTATACAGTAGTTTTACAATAAAAAAAACCTCTTTAAAAAAAGGAAGGTGTCATGTACACCAAGTATAGTAGTCCAATTCTGTAATCCCAACTGATTGGGAAGAAGAAATGACAATGATCATGGTCTGAGGCCAGGCCACAGAAATAATTGCCAAGACAGCCATCTCCCATCTCAACAAATGAGCTGGCCATCGTGATTCACATCTGAAATTCTAGCTACTTATCTGGAAGGCATAGGTAATAAAGTCTCAGTCAATCTAAAATCACACCTGTGCAAAAAGTTCAAGACCTCAAGCAAATAATATGGACTAAAAGTATGGCAACAGTGGTTGAGTTGCTTGGTGCTATACAAGCAAAGTCCTGTCTAGCAAGCAGAGAATTCCTGGATAGAACCCCTCTCTTCCACCAAAAAGCCTAAATAAGTTTGTCTTATTTGAACATCTATTTTCAAGGCCACTGACATCAGAGATGGTGACATTCTCTTTAAAATTAGGTATTCAAAAGAGACAAAGTTATTTAGGCTTTGAAAGAATTGAAAAGGAAGGAAAATGCATGTGATTTTGTTAGCTCCAAATTCTTGAAAACATAAAATGCATATATCCATGTATGTATGTATATACATGTATGTAAATATATGTCCAAGTAGTTCATCTCTTTTCTGTGTAGCAAATGGTACAAATGAAACTGCACAATCACTACTCAAAGGCATGAATAGACAAAGAGAAGGAGCAAAGAACTCATATTCAGGAATCTATGGCTAGCCAATAACCCTGAAAATCTTTTACATCAATTTGCATGGGTCAGTTACTGCATTACAGGCACAGTAAGACGACAATGGGATACCAGGCAGAAGAAATGAGAGAAATGAGAGATGAGAGATACAAATGGTTCAATATTCTTTCTGATGGGTAAGTAGAATTCCCAGTGTGTGTGTGTGTGTGTGTGTGTGTGTGTGTGTGTGTGTGTGTGTGTGTGTGTGTGTGTGTGTGTGTGTGTATTACATTGTCTTCAGTCATTTCTCACTTGAGGGGTATCTGGGCTGATTCTGTAAGCATGGTTGTGCTGAAACTTTAACTATATCCTGGTTTGTAAATTTTCAGGTAAATGCCTAGGAGTAGAGTTGATGGATAATAAGGAAGTAGGTAGTCAAAAGAGTGGTGAAGGGAGAAAAGGTAGAATGAACAAGAGGAATTGGAGGACGTGCAGAGAGGAATCCAGTAAATTTCCTACAAAATTAAGAAAGGTGAAGGAAGATATTCATAGAGGAGGGATGGATGAAAATATTGAAAGGGTTGGCACTGATCAAAGTATACTGTACGCATTAACTGCTTTATTTAATGATAACTCAAAATAATGATTAAAAATCATGTCCCTAAAATGTTATGCAATTATTAGCAAAGCATGAGAATGTGCTCAGATCATCTCTAGTGTCTATAAATCTTTTTTTGTTACGATGAGTATTAGAACAACAGTAATGATGCCTATCATCTGAAGAAAATTTAATGATTTCCAGCTATTTAAAATAATCATTTTAGGAGATATGGCTCAAGTGACATTGGCTACCACGGGACCAAAGCTCTCAGATATTGATCTCGAACATAAGTAAAAACAATCAATAAAATCAAACACTTTCCTGGGCACTGGTAGCTCATGCCTTTAATTCTAACTTTAATCAGAAGGCAGAGATCTGGGGATCTCAGTTCAGTATCAGCTTGGATAGGAAAGTCTGTGTGATTCCAATTCACTGCCAAAGAAAGCTGGAAGTGGATTCGTAGCTTGTACCCTACAGCGTAAAGCTCAGGAACAGAACCCAAGCCTTGAGTTAAAGCCTTAGAATAGTGCGTATATATACAAAAGTGAAGTAAGTCACTCAAGTTCTCAACCTTCCATTTCCCTAATCTTTTTTTTTTTTCTTTTTTTGGTCGGCCGTGGGGCTTGAACTCTGGGCCTGGGCACTGTCTCTCAGCTCTTCAGCTCAAGGCGAGCGCTCTAACACTTGAGCTACAGCGCCACTTCCGGTTTTCTGGTAGTTTTTTGGAGATAGGAGTCTCACGGTCTCTCCTGCCCTGGCTGGCTTTGAACCGCGATCCTCAGATCTCAGCCTCCTGAGTAGCTAGGATTACAGGCGTGAGCCACCAGCGCCCGGCTCATTTCCCTAATCTTAACTCTAATCCTGGTCAGAACCATAAGAGTAACCTTGATGATAATAGTAACCCAATCCTAAAATTAATGGAAATTACTCGAGTTTAGATGCATCCTTACAGATACCCATTGTATTTGAAATAATTAGCAATTTGATCCAAATCCTACAGATTCCCTAACTTGGACTCTGAAATATATCTTGTTCCATATTAGGAATCATTAACCTCAAATCCTCATATCATGAAAAATACCATAGTTTCCATTGATCTTAACTTTTACTGAACTCCTGTATATCCAAAAAGGAAGCTGCGAGTTTACATAAAATCTACTCTACTTCCAAACCCTAACTATATATCTAAACCTTACTAGAAACCTAACTCTAAATTTAACCCTATTGAACCTGAATAGGAAAATTAGGGAAACTCTGTAGTTTCTGTTAAATTTCGTACTTACTTTACTTGAAAGTGTTAGTAGAAACTCAGTTTTACCTTAAAGCTTACCATTCCCTAACCCTAATCCTAAACTGAATTAGGAAAGTAAACCTAAACCTAGAACTAATGGCCTTTGGAGTCTAAAAGCCACACAAATACATTAGTTTTTATTCATCCTAACTTCAATTCAACTTATCTTTCTAAAGATAGTTTGTCATTTCACTCATTATCTTGTATTTATTGTAACCCTAACCTTAACCCTCACCCTAAACATACTCTAATCTTAATATTATTAGCAGTTTTCTATTTCACATTCATCCCAATTATAACTCTACATGTTATTCGAAGATTTACTTTGTTTGACCCTAAATTTTCCATTCCCCTAATGTTTACACTAAACCTAGCTGGAACTAAATCCTAACTTTCATCCTAATGATAATCCAATTCTAATGTTTAAGAAAAATACTCTAGTTTTTAATCATTCTAATGAATACTTCAGTTTTCACTCTGGAAATGAGTTTCAGTTTGCCCTAATTCCCACAGATTTTCTGACTCTACCTCAAAAATTATTTTGTTCCCTAACATGAGCCATTATATTACTTGTCCTCACATTCTCTTACCAGGAAAAATACTGTAGTTTCCATTGATTCTACCTTTTCCTGAACCACTGTATCTGAAAACAGTTTCAGATTTACTTACCATCTATTCCATTACTTAACGCTAACTCTCAACGTAAACCTGGCTGGAAAACTCTCATTAACCACTACAAAAATGATCACAGAGAAATAAATATAATAATAATGTTATAGTTAATACTCAGCCTCATATATTTGCTTCTACTTGTTACTGAACACAATTTTATACTAAAAGCTTTCTTATTTATAACAGTAAATACAATCAGAAGAAAATATTGACCCTAATCTTAATCTGAATTATATGATAATACTAACACTAACACAAGTACACTAGTTTTCACAAACCCTTCCAAACATAGGTTTCAATTTTTCCAATATCTTAGTCATTTTCTAACCTTAAACTTAATCTTTCTTAACTGGAACATTGAGAATAACCATCAGCCTAATTGTAAGTAGATTCTAATATTAATAGCAATATTCTAGTTTACATTCATTCTAATTCTTACCAGGCTTATATTAAAATTTACCTTCATTTTGACCCTCATTCTTTTTCTTCCTTCACTCTAAGCCTAACCATGCCTGGAATCCTAACCATAACGTTGACACTAATCGTATCCCAATTCTAAAATTTATGAAAAATGCTCATTTTGTGCAATCCTAACTGAAATTCCACTGGTAATTCTTGAAATAAATTGCAGGATTTCTGTAAACCCTACAGATTTTTCACTCTTAACTCTGAAAGTATTTTGTTCCATAACAGGAATCATTATACCCATTGATCTCAAATCCTGATTCTATGAAATACATTTTACTTCCATTATCCCAGCTTTTCCTGAATTCCTAAAAAAAAGTTTCAGCTTTACTTAATATTTAACATTTCTTTTTTTTTTTTTCTTTTTGTCGGTCGTGGGGCTTGCACTCTGGGCCAGAGCATGATCCCTGAGTTCTTTAGCTCAAGGTGTGCGTTTTACCATTTGAGCCACAGTACCGCTTTTGTGTTTCATGGTGGTTAATTTGAGATAAAAGTCTCATGGACTTTCCTACCTGGGCTACCTTTGAACTGCGATCCTCAGAAAACAGCTTCCTGAGTAGCTAGGATAATAGGCATGAGCCACTAGTTTAACCAATTTCTTTGCTCTATTCTCAACTCCGGTTAACCAGAAACCTAATCCAAATCACATTCTGATTTAACACCAAATGGTTAATGTAAGGAAAATTGTCTAGATTCTATTCAATCGCACATTTTTTTTGGCTTCTACTTCTTATTGGAAAACTAAAATTTACCTTAAAGCTTATCCTTCCCTAATCCTAACCAGAACAAAAAAGTATCTCACACTTTAAAACAAATTATATCTGAATGTTTAAAGTAACAGAGACTGGTTTTCATTCATTCTTGCCATTCATTCTTCTTAAAATATGTGGCAGTTTTACACAATGTCTTACATGTTTTTTTCATCCTAACCCCGCTCTAACTGGCACACCTTGCCTAATCCTAAACCTACGTATAACCAAATCATCATGTTAATAGCAAGAAACTTTTTCATATATATCCTAACTCTTGCTTAGTGCTAAGTCTAAATTTTACTTGCATTTTGAACATAAATTTTTAAGTGTTTTTCTATTTCCTGTCAGGTTTTGTTTTTCATTATTTTTTAAAATTTTTATTTTGTTGAAAAGATGCTTTAAAAAGGGATTAGTTATATGTGTAAGGTAAGGAGTACGTTTCTTGTTGAGCATTGTTACCCACTTATTTCTTGTTCTCCCACTATCCCGTCCCTCCTCACTTCTCATACCCCTCCCTCCCCATGGTGTAAACTTCATTTTCAACATAGTGTCTTGTGAGTATTATTGTTGCAATGGGTCATCCTGTGATGAACCTAAATTTTCTATTTCTCTAATCTTAATTCTAATTCTGTCTGGAATCCTAACCCTAACCATAATAATAATGATAGCTCAATTCAAAAGTTAACAAAAATATTCCGGTTTTTATTCATTCTAGTACTTCACTGTACATCTTGAATTAACTTGCAGTTTAGCTTAAATGTTCCAAATTAGTTTATATGCGCATATATAAAGACGTAATTTATGTGAAAAACAGAAGATCTTTGGAGGAAGGAATAATGAGAAGGAAATAGAGGGAGTATAATCAAATACATTAAATATATTATGGAATTGTCACTTCTGACAATTAATATCTATTAACAAAATAACTAAAAATTAATAAAGAGCACACTGCCTTCTAGTGTTCATTAAGAGAGCTATGATCTGTCTTCTGAAAAAAAAAACTCGTGTTAAATAAACTTTGTCCATGCGTAATTTATATTGTTTGCCAATTATTTAACTTGGTGAATAAAAATTTTTCGAATAAGATTCCATGACAAAAAATATAAAACAGTTACTTAGCAATTGTTTGAGAAAAAGTTATTGTCATGAGTTTTAAGAAACGGAATTGCTACTTCCCTACAATGCAATGAATTAGGTTTATTAATCCAGTATTTGTAGTAAGTTTAGAGAACATAATTCGCATGAAAAACAACTAACTGTACATCTTGTTTCTTGAATGAGTGATATTTTAAACATTGTCTTTTATTCAAATAAATACTTAGGTTTACATTTCAAAATAAGTGCAATTTTATCTGCTTTCAGAACAAGTACTTACCGTGCAATTAAATGTACTAGCATATTCAGGTATTTACAAGCTAAATTTTCTATGTTTTATTTGTAGCTCTACATATTCAGAATGATGATTTTTTATTCATAAATGTCTAACGTCAGATTTTTGCTTCATCAATATAAATTGTCTCATGAGGTTGTAGTGAAGGCTCCAGTTAGTCAAAACCATTTCCTGAATTCTAAATTTTAAATCAAATCATTTTTAAGCATTGATAATATCATTTATTGCCTCTTCAGAGCAATTAAGCTAAAACAAATACTACTTTTTAAACATTTCACTCACATTGTAAAGAATATTAATATAGGTCAAAAAGAGACTAATTATTTCAGAGTCATCATATTTGGTGATCTTAGTGTGAATAATGCAGAGAGTAGAAGTTCCTTATACTCAATAAATAGTATTGGTTAAATTAAATTATATATCTGGATTTCTAATTTAGAGGTTAATCACATGGAAGCAAGAAAACAATAACAAATTACTTTGGGATCAACAGAAAAAGAAAGATATTTGTGCATGTACCACAGTTTCTTTATTAGTTTGTAGGTGAACACTGGACTTCGATTTATATCTTGGCTGTTGTTGTGAATAATGTGAATAACAATGAACTACAGATATAATTATGAGTTACCCAGAGAGAAATGATCACATGATTGGTGGGTCAGATGATATTTCAACTTTGAATGTCTTTAGAAAACTGCATACTACTTTCTACAATGAGAACACTAACCTGTATTTTGACCAAGAGTGGAGAAAATTTCCTTTTCTCCACAGTGTCGCCAGCCAACATTATTAGCTTTTGAGTTTGTTTAAAGGACAGGTTTTTATTGTGTGCAGTACCCAACACTGGCCTTAGACTCAAATCCTTTTACTCCAACCTCCAATCATTTGGAATTATGAGCCTTTACCACCACACCTGGTTCCTGGGATATTTTTGTTGAGTTATGACAGTTAAGAAGTAGTATCATAGTAATTTTGAATTGCATTTCTCTAATGACTTCTGCTCACAAAGCATTAAGCCAGCATACAAATTTGTAAATCCACAGGCGATTTTCATGGCTTTTTGGAAAACATGTTTATTCAGAACTTTTGCCCATTTTTAATCAAGTTTCTTGTTAATCTCATCTTTAATCTCTCTATAGAAAATCAATAATTAATTCAAGGTAGTAGAAAGGAAAAAAATTAAGCAGCTCCTAACATTTTTAATTTTTTAATAACATGATATTGCTTAAATCATTTTCTGTTAACGCTTGAGACTATATAACTCAATTTAGTTAGACCTTTTACAAGGCTATATATATTTTATTTATTTTACTTTGTTCTTTCCAAAGCCTGCATGACTAATTTCACTTGGTTTCTTTCAGTCTCATGTAGTTCCGATTTCAAACTGAAGAATGAATGTAAGGAAGCAAACAAAATATATAGTTCCCTTCATCTGATGATGCCTCTACAAGAATGAGGAAAGTGTTCATCCTTCTAAGGACCTATGATAGAATATCAAAAAGACAATTCATTCTTCTAGGTCTTCCTTATCTTTGCGATGTAACTTAAATGATGTAAAACACAACATGCTGCTCAGATACTTTTATGTTTTATCAGTTTTGCACATTTTCATATGGATTTCACCTCAGTCTACAACCTTCCTTCATCGTTCTGTCTCTGATATTTTTACACTATCACGACATAAGATAACCAGTTTGATTTACAGCATGAGAAGTTATCCACCTGGCTTCCTTGGAAGCAGAGCATCGTCAATAGATATTACTTATGGTTGTTCGCACTACATGTAATGTTTCTGTACTACTTATCACATTCTATTTAGTATTTAAAAAAGAATGCTGGCTAAACTCAAAGCTCATTCATAGGTTTATGTTAAGTGTTTCACAAGTTTTATTCTCTTAATTCTTAAGATAACATTTGCTATAATGCTAATGTTATTACCATTGTAGTGTTGGGAAAAATTGTAATTAAAGACAGTAAGTGCATGGCCCAAAGACACACACAGTGAGGAAGGAAATGAGTCAAAGTTTCTAAAAGTCTTTCAGCAATAACAAAAAGGTGGGTAAAATCTCTCCATTCTCTTACACTCTCAATTCAATATTCATATTGTCCAAGAAATGATAGCATAGCAAATGTTGCCCATGGTGATTGTTTTCTGTCACATTTTGTCTTCAACACAGATTGTGTTGGTGACATTGGGTTATCATGCACAGAGCTGAGTTTACAGGTCCAAAGACAGCCAAATTTCTTCTGTCCCACAGTTCCAGTTTCTTTTTTAAAAAGTACTAAAATTTTCAAATATCATCACTTACTATCTTTTAACAATCCGCAAACGAATTAAATTGACATATAATCACTCTAAAAGGCTTTCAAATTAGATGATAAAACAGGCCCCCATGAAGTAAATTTGCTTTTATTTTTAAAATTATTCTAAAAGCCTTGTGCTGGCTGGTCACACCTATAATCCTATCTACTCTGAATATTTGCTCAGGAGACTGAGATCTGTGGATAACACTTGGGAGCCAATCAGGGTCAAAAAAAAAAAAAAAACTTCATGAAATTATTTTTCAAAATGTTTAATGAACTAGCAAAGAGCCAGGAATTGAGATGCAGCTCATATAGTAGCTCACCAATCTAGACAGGAAAGGACTAGCAAGACCTTGAAGCCCTGATTTTATACTCTGAGCACGCCAATATACATGCATGGAGTGTGTTCGCATGCACGTGTGTGTTTGCTTGTGCGCTGCCGCACTCACACACACACACACACACACACACACACACACATACACACAAATTTATTCAAATTACCTTCATATCAGTGTTCTGCATTCACTTCTTTGTTAACGATATTATATGGGTAAAATAGAGGAAATAAACTCTTCCATCTCAGAACAATTTTATGTTTTTTATTGTAATAATACTGTGCAGAGTGGTCATTTACATGAACAAGGAAACTAGTATGTTTCCTAACAAGCATTGTTACCTCCTCCTTTATATTTCCCCTACCATCCCTTCCCTCCCACCTCCACAAGTACACTCCCCTCCCTCCCCCTTCCTTCCTCCGCCAAAATTGTAAAGTTCATTTTTCAACATAGTGTCTTGTGCATCTTATAGTTACAATGGGTTAACCTGTATCCCTATTTGAGCATTTTTTCCCTTCCCCTCCCCAAATTAGAGAAGCATACATACAATATGTAAGTGCACCAACTTCAAATACAGAGAAAACAGGGGTTATAGCGTGGGGATAAACACAAATAAACAAAATAAATGACATCGCACATTATAAGTACGTTAGAAACAATAGCAAGAAACAAAAAAAAACACTTGTGTCCCTATCTTGAGGTTCAATTTCTTTAACATCATCTTATCTGGTTATATGCACATATCTTTTGAACTTTTCGGCTTATCCCAGACATACATTCGTCATTGACAATAAGGGAAATCATCGGACCTATGTTTCTTTGGACTTGGCTTAATTTACTCAATATTTTTTTCTGTTTCCTAACAAATTGGGAGATATCATTCTTTCTGATGGAGACATCGAATTCCATTGTGTATATATACCACATTTTCTTGATCCATTCATCTAATGGGGGCATCTGGGTTGGTTCCATATCTTAGCTATCATAAATAATGTTGCAATAACCATAGTTGTGTTGGTAGTTTTAATATGGTCTTGTTCATGATCATTTGGGTAAATCCCCAAAAGTGGGATTACTGTGTCATAGGGGAGTTTCATGTGGAGTCTTCTGAGGAACCTCCATACTGCTTTCCAAAGTAGTTGAACAAGTTTATACTCCACCAAGAATGCAGTATGGTTCCTTTGTGGCCACATACCTTTCAGCATCTGTTGTTGTAAAAATATGGAAGGTTCCAAGAATTTGCATGTCATCTTTGTACAGGGTGCATGCTATTCTTCTCTGTATCAATACAATGTTAGTGTATATGATGCTAATTTGAGCACAGAACATTTTTTATATATAAAGCATAATTTTATTGATTTCATTAAACTAGACAATTCAACAAAAAGCAAGTTCAAAAGAACAGTTGTGAAATTTTAGAATCATGTATTTCTTACATAAGCACACATTTAAGAATAAAATCAAGATAGACATGTCAAAAACAAAATAATTCCAGATATTTGTAGTTCAAGAGATGTGTAGGAGGAAGAATTCAATTATTCTATACAAGGCACCTGTCAAAATGAACATTGAAGCAAATGTTAAGTTTTGTTAAACGTTTTAATGTTTTAAATATGCTTAATTTTGGGATTTTGCTTATATATGCCAAAAATAGGACTGTTTGCCAGGTATAAAACTTTTCTGTAAAGTATTTAAGATTTATGGTAGCAGACATTAAGTACTAAGTATGTACATTTCAGAGTTTATGGAAACTTTATTAATGAGAAGTTGCAAAGTCTTTGTGTAAAGAAGAAGATTTAAGAGTTAAGATTTTAACTACACAGTTTCTGTTAAAACTTTTGGGATTCCTTACTTTATTTGTTAGCAAGGAATAAATGATGATATAAGCCATAATGTACACATGTATGTTACTATTCACACACATACATATACACATGTATACATGCACACATGGAGAAAGACACATAATTACAGCTAACACAAGTTTCACCATTTGTTGAATATCCCTTAAACGGAATACTTGGAACAATATATGTTGAAGATGTATTTGTCCCTAAGAGTTCATTTACCACTCCTCTTATCTTAAAACAGGAATTTTTAGAGAGATTTGACTTACAAAATGCAGTACAAGTGATAGCAAGTCACTTGGAAAGCTCAGTAAGTATAAGTCATATGGTGTCTCCCTGCTCCTCAGGGAATGCTTACTCTTGTAGACACTCTCAACAACCAAAGTAGCAGGAGAATACCCTGGTAAAGAGTAAAGTTATAAGGGTTTAAATGGCATCCTTACTTAAGCTCTTTTTCCAACATCCAGCATGAATTCCTAGGCAGATGAGTGAGTCCTCAGAAAACTGGACTCTACATATAATTTTAACTAACCCATGTGTAAATTCCTATGTGAGAAATGCTGACTGAGGTCTTGCTGATTTCCTGGCCAAGAAAATAAGAAAGAAAAAGAAAGTATTTTTAATGTTTTAAAGTTTGAGAATAATTTGTAAGCTGTCAATAAATGTGTAGAACACAATTATACCAACTGACAAAAAAATGATGGCATTTCATTTATGTGCTCTTGGACTTGGACAGTGATTTTAGATGTGTCTACACAAGCAGAATCAGCATAAATCAAGCCAGCATTTCTTCATTTAAGATATAATGATACTGGTTGACCTATGTAACAGTGAAATATACAAGACACTCTACTAGAGGATGGGTGAAAGGGGGAGGTGGAGAGGTGTGAAGGGAAGGGATGGTAGGGGAAAAACAAAGTAGGGGGTAACAATGCTCAATAAGAAATATACTCATTTCCTTACTTATGTAACTGTAACCCCTCTGTACAGTATTTATAATAAAATATATGTTAAAAAGATACAAGGAAAACTTCTGTGCTTATGTGAAATTGTATTTGTCACTCAATATGAGTAAGGTATTGGTTTTAGAACCACAGGCTTATTACTTTGGATACTCAAAAACTCTACATGAACACAATATATTATTTACATTAGAATCTGCCCACAACTAGTGCAGTATAATTGCTATGAGAATTTTTTACTACATTCTATGTTTGTAATGAAAACTAAAAGTGTATGCACTATAAACAGATATAAATTTTTTCAGATAAATTTTGTATGCAGTTTGTGGATGGAATATGGAGAGCAATTTTGAAAAGCACAAATTTCATCAAAACGACCAGTCTGCAAATTGTAACAAGGATCTAATACAGCATCATTGAATAGTATGGAACTCCAAGGAGAACTACTTGAATTGAGACAATATCAGAAAATGTAACAATCCCAGGACTTTTTAGAAATGCAGCTGCTAGATTTCTCATGTAGAGCTTTCATAACTGTTTGTGGAGCACAAATCAGAACCTTACTGAAGTGTAGATGGTTTTCCCTCAACTTTCTGTCATGATCAGTCACTATCAATGAATATATACCTAATCTTGAACAATCCTCTAATAAAATGTTGATGGAAGGGCCGGAAGGTTGACTCAGTGGTAGAGTGCTTGCCTTGCATGCATGAAGCCCTGGGCTCGATTCCTCGGGACAACATAAGCAGAAAAGAGCCAGAAGTTGCTCAAGTGGTAGAGCACTAACCTTGAGCTAAAAAGGTGAGGGACAGTGCCAAGGCCAGAGTTCAGCCTGCATGACCGACAAAAAAAAAAGTGACCAGGGACTAATACCTTGGTAGTCAAAATGTTGATGGAGTGTTTATATGTAGAAAATCTCGGAAGGCTAACTTATTCCAATTAGGACAGTCTATTCTTTGATTCAGCCGAGAGAAAACTCGGTAAACATCCATTTACAACCTTCTGAATAATTCTGATTCTGCCCACATAACTTATCTATCCATACCTGTGCCTGAGTGAAAGGATTTGAAAAGAATTTGTCATTTAAAATTTAAATTTAGGGTTCCTGGAAGATAGCGGAGGAGAAGCTGGAAGCTAAACAAGCTCTCACATAGAAAGCAGTTTTAGTGCTCCAGTGAAGAGTCCTAAGCCAGAGAATCACACCAAGTGTGCCACCCAGTACAGAGAGTTAGGCCAGAGAGGGAAAATCCAGGCAAGGAGACAAATCTGAGCACTTGCCAGCAGCCTTGGTTGCGACTGGTGGGGGCGGTGGGGGCTGTAGCCGCCATACCTGCAACACAGAGAGTCTAGGACAAAGGCACCAGACACAGCAGGCGAGAGTATTCTACTCAACACCAGCAAGAATTAACAAGGAGCAGACATCTTCATCCTTCAGATCGCAGGCCAGAGATGACCCAGGAACCAGGCTCCTGTGTGAGTAGAAGCCTGAATTCCTCACTCCTTCTCAGGGAGCAGAGACGGGAAGGCAGCCCCTCCCTGCCCACTACCAGAGATCTCCCCCTTTAATACTGGCAAAGGCCTGGCTGTGCAGCTAGCTCCAACTCAGTCCTTGAATGAAAACAAAAAGTCATTTAGCAGGTCACAGGAATCTAACCTGAACTGCCAGGCTCAGTTCCACCCAGGGAAAATTCACCGAGCCTGGGCCTGCACCAGCACCAGGAGTGGCTTTCTTCACTGGGTAAACAGAGCCAGAGGCTGCCGCTCCCTACAACAGCCTAGACAATAAATTGAAATTCAGTAACAGTAAACCCTGAGAATGGCTTCTGGCTGGGCTCTGTGACTGCCTCAGAAGCTAGCCCCTCAGAGCAAAGCTACTGTTTGCTGAAAGGCCTCAACACTTCCCAGAACCTAGCCCCATCACAGCATCTCCAAATTAGAAGAAACAGCCATCACCCTCTTTTGGGATACTCGAAGCAGATATCCCTCACATTGAACTAGCCTGGGAGGAGGATGACAATATCCTGGGTAAAGCAAAGCATTTTTCTGCCTACTCAAACAAACTGACTTAAGAAAACAACCAAGTTACAGGAAAATAAAACACAACAAGCAGATCAGAGACTCCAAAAAGAGACTGGTTATGGACACAAGGGAGATACAGGATCTCACCCCAAAAAAGCAAAGTACTCTTTTGGTACCTTTCATTAATTTTTTTAATTGTGAAAAAACTGTACAGAGGGGTTACAATTACATGGGCATGATAATGAGTACATTTCTTATCAAGCATTATAGCCGCCTCCTTTGTTTCCCCTTCCCATCCCTTCCAAGCCTTCTCCTGCCCCCCCATCAAATCCTCCCCCCACCCCCCCAAGAAAGCTGTAAAGTTCGTTTTCGACGTGAGAACTTGTACTTCTCATTGTTGCAAAGGTTCCAACTGTATCCCTATTTAAACCAATTGTTTTCCCCTTCCCTTCCACAAATTACATCGAAATCAAATACAGTGAAAGCAGGCGTTATACTGTGGGGGAGGTTCATACAAAGCAACAAAGAAATAATCTTATGAATGCGTTAGAAACAAATCCATGAAAGAAAAAAAAAACATTTAAATACGTATCTAAGGGTTTATTTTCCTAACTTCACTTATCTGAACTTTCTGCTTGACTCATACATATACTAACTATTGCAAATAAGGGAAACCATGGGACCTATGTTTCTTTGGGCTTGGCTTACTTCACTTAATATAATTTTTTCCAAGTCTTTCCATTTCCTAACAAATGGGGCAATGTCATTCTTTCTGATGGAGGCATAGAATTCCATTGTGTATATATACCACATTTTCTTGATCCATTCATCTACTGAGGGGCATCTTAGTTGGTTCCAGATCTTAGCTATAGTAAATAATGCTGCAATAAACAAAGTTGTTCTGGTAACTTTAGAGTGGTCTTGTTCGTGAACATTTGGGTAAATGCCCAAAAGTGAGATTGCTGGGTCATAGGGGAGCTCTATGTCGAGTCTTTTGTGGAACCTCCATACTACTTTCCAATGTGGTTGAACAAGTTTACACTCCCACCAACAATGAAGTAAGGTTCCCTTCTGTGTACATCCCCTCCAGCATCTGTTGTTGTTAGAGTTCTTGATTTTTGCCATTCTAACTGGGGTGAGGTGATATCTTAATGTTGTTTTGATTTGCATTTCTTTTATGGCTAGGGAGGTTGAGCATTTCTTCATGTGTCTATTGGCCATCCTTCTTTCTTCTTCAGAGAAGTTTCTCTTTAAGCCTTTAGTCCACTTATTTATTGGGCAGTTGTTTCTTTGAGGATTTGTTGTTGGGGAATTTAATTTTTTGAGTTCCAAGTATATTTTAGATGTGAGACCCTTGGCCGTTTTATGGCTAGTGAAGAACTTCTCCCAATCCGTGGGGTTTCTAGTGATCTTGTTAGCTATGTCCTTTGCCAGGCAGAAGCTCAGCAATTGCATGCAATCAAGTTTGTCCAACCTTTTAAAAAATTTTTTGTGTTTCTGGGTCTCTACTAAGAAAATTTTTAATTTTTAATATTTAACTTTAAAAAATTGTTTTCTATTAATTTTTTTCTTCCTCTTCTAATTTTTTTATGTGTGTGCTTATTTTTCATTTTTGTTTAGCTCTACTGACCTTTTGACCCTTTTTTCCTTTCTTTTTCATTCTTTTCACTTTTTCTTCTCTTTCGTTCTTCATTGCATGATTTAATCGCTGTTCTGCTCATTCTCAGATATACCTGTATTCGATTATTAGACCTTATCCCCCATTGTATACATACTTAATCCAGAAATTTATTACTGAATTCAAAACCTCTTAGACTTAAATTCCTTAATAGCCGTACTACCTCTATATACCTATATAAAATTTTAAGAATTCTTATTTTTTAACTTTTCACGTCTCCTTTCTATCCCTCCCCTTCTGTCATCCTATTCCTGTCCTTCTCTGAATATTACGTTTTTAATTTACATCATTTTTAAGTGTTTCACTTTTTAATTTTTAATTTTTGTTTTACTATTTTTGCTTGTCTGTTTTCTCTCTTTCTTTTTTTTTCCCGGTCTCTACTATCATTCTATCGAACCTATTTCCTGATTTGAGATTAAGACTAAGTAGCTCTCCCTCTACCTTTCCACATCCCTTTATTCCTATTTATACCCACACCTCTTGCTAAACCTAATAATTTCTGGTTTGCCAAATTCTTCTTTGCGGTTCATAGCCTATTAATACATAGTTGTTTGATGTTGAAAAATATATCTGTTGAACTAGATTATATCTGCAGGCTTTTGACTGTGAAACTACAGACGTTGTTGATGCTTGCCTTAAGACAGTTTTCTAGCACCAAACTGGTGTTACTCTCATCCCAAATGGGCAGAATAAGCTGGAGAAACACAAGAAAAATGGCAAGTACGGGTATCTCAACTGCCACTCATGATAATCAGTGGACAGAACAGATAATGAATAATCCAGAGGAGAGCTCCCAAGAAGCTCTACAAACACTAATGGAAAACATAGTAAATAAAAAGATTGAAAATCTGCAAAGGACTCTGTGTGAGCATGATAGGGAGAGAGAAGAGGCAAACCAAAGATCAAAACAGGAAGCTCATGGGCGTGAGGAAGCTATTCAAAGATAGATAAAAGAATTGCATGAGCAGCTTGTGAACACTCAAAGAGAAATAAAGGAATTGTATGAGTAGGCTGAGATCAGTCAAAGAGAACTACAGGAATTGCATGAACGTGAGGAAGCTAATCAAAGAGTAATACAGGAATTGAAAAAGCGGGATGAGCCTACATAAAGATCAATAGAGGCATTCATGGAATACATAAACAGAGAGCTGAAAGAAGCCAGGGAGTCCACAAAGGGAATGCTGAATAGATTCCAACAGGAGGAGTGGGAGTCCAAGGAAACCATAACCAATCAACCAAGTGATCTGAGAATAAACACTGAACACCAAATTAAGGAAGGAAAGAATTTCATACAAGATCTAAAACAAAGATCCAACAAAGAATTAGAAGCCATAAAAACTGACCAGCTAGAAGGAAAAGAAAAAATGTAGAAAGTGTGGATAGTAGGATAGACCATGCAGAAGATTGAATCCCGAGGATAGAAGACAGCCTAGTTATTATAGAGAAAGAACATACAACCATCCAAGACAAATCCAAGAAATATGAGAGAGCTATTCAACATTCAACCCTAGGAAGGCAATATTAGAAGGCCTAATCTGAGGATAATGGGTGTAGAGGAACACCTAGAGCCAGAAGTCAATGGTCTAGGAAATTTGTTTAACAGTATCCTAGCAGAGAACTTCCCAAACATGCAAAAGACTAGGTTAATTCAGATACAAGAAGCTTTTAGAACTCCCAATAGACTAGACCAGAACAGGATATCCCATTGTCACATTAAATGCACACAGGATTAATTCAGAACAAGGAAAAGATCCTTAAAGTTGTCATGGAGAAAAGATCAATCACCTATAAAGGGAAACCAATTAGAATCACCTCAGATTTCTCTGCAGAGACAATCACAGCAAGAATAGCCTAGAATGATGTAAGCCATGCCCTAAAGACAAACAACTATCAACCAAGAATACTTTACCCAGCTATACTCTCCTTAATAATCGGAGGTCAAATAAAATCCTTCCAGAGCAAACAAAAATTGAAACAATATATCCCCACCAAAGCAGCCCTACAAAAGAATCTTAAAGAGGTCCTACACAGAGAAAACCAACAAGACAACAATAAAGGCCAAGAAACAGCACCCAAACTTAGAATCCAAGAACCATAGGAAGGACATAGTTGCAGCAGCCCAGAAGTAGTTGGATAAATGGCAGACATCTACTGAATATTTCACCCAGCAGCATTAGACAATACGTTTTTCTCAGCAGCCAAATTCAGAAACATTGAAGTTACACCTTGCATTCTCTCAGACCACAAGGGAATATAATTAGAACTCAATACCAAAAGCCACCAAAGAAAGTCATGTAACACATGGATCCTGAACAGCACACTGTTGAATCATGAGTGGGTCATGGAAGACATCAGAAAGGAAATTCAAATGTTCATGATATTCAACAAAAATGAACACACCAATTACTAGCTCCTCTGGGACACAGCAAACACAGTATTCAGAGGCAAGTTTATACCCCTGGATTCCTACATCAACAAATTAGAGAGATCTGAAACCACTTTAATGAGACATCTGAGCCTCCTTGGAAAAGAGCAGCAAATTAAACACAATCCAGTAGCTGGAAATGAATGATTAAAACTAAATCATAATTAAATGAATTGGAATGTAAAAAAAAGAAAGAATCAAGAAACCAAAGAGTTGATTCTTCGAAAAAATTAGCAAAATTGTCACACCCTTAGCAAATCTGATCAGAAAAAAGAGAACACACCCAATTAAACTCAGAGATGAGAATGGAAACATCATCACAGAAACAACTAAGAGTCAGAACATTATAAGGGAATGCTTCTAAAACCTTTCTACTAATAAGTTTGAGAACTTGGCAGAAATGGACCTTATCCTAGCAAATACTGACATGCGAAAATTAAGTCAAGATGAGTCAAACTATCTTAAAAGGCCTATACCAAGCATTGAAATAGAAACAGCAATAAAAGACCTTCCATCTAAGAAAAGCCCAGGACCAAATGTTTTACAGCCGAATTCTATAAGGCCTTCAAACAGACATCACATCAATACTCCTTCAACTCTTCAATGAAACAGAAAGAGAAAGTTCACTACTGAACTCATTCTATGAGGCCATCATAACACACATCCCAAAACCAGGAAGGGACTCATCAAGGAAAGAGATCTATAGGCCCATTTCTTTGATGAACATTGATGCAAAACTTCTCAACAAAATTTTGGCCAATCTACGTCAACAATTCCTCCAAAAAATTATACACCACGATCAAACAGGATTCATTTCAGGGATGCAAAGCTGCTGTAATATAAGCAATCAATTAATATAATTCATCCAATCAACAGAAGCAAGGATAAGAACCATATGGTTATCTCAATAGATGCAGAAAAAGCAGTTTACAAGATCCAACATCCCTTTTTATGAAGGTTCTGGAAAAATGAGGAATCCATGGAACATTCCTCAATACAATAAAGGCTGTATATGACAAACCTACAGCCAGCATTATACTTAATGGTAAAAAAATAAAGCTATTTCCTCTTAACTCAGGAATGAGACAAGGATGCCTACTCTCTCCAATCTAGTATTGGAATAACTAACTACAGCAATAAGACAAGATGCAAATATAAGAAGGATCCAAATAGGGAAAGAAGGAGTAAAACTCTCCCTCTTTGCAGATGAAATGATCTTGTATTTAAAGAATCACACAGAGGCCACTCCGAAATTACTCAAGCTGATTCAAAACTCTAGTAAAGTAGCAGGGTATAAAATTAACCCTCAAAAATCAATGGATTTTCTTTATGCCAACAATAAGAAAAGAGTGGCTGAAATTAGGAATGGAACTCCATTCGTAATAGCCCCACAAAAAATAAAATACCTAGGAATTAACTTAACCAAAGAAGCGGAGGACCTCTATGATGAAAACTTTAAAAAAAAATGAAAAAGGTAATCAAAACTGAACTTAGAAAGTGGCAAAAACTCCCATGCTCCTGGATTGGGAAAGATCAACATCGTGAAAATTGCAATATTCCAAAGGCTATCTACAAATTTCATGCGATATCTATCAATATTCCAACCTTACTCTTCAAGGAAATAGAAGAGGCAATCAGAAAATTCATATGGAACAATAAAAGACTCTGAATAGCAAAAATGATCCTTAACAGAAGAACAGTGCTGGAAGAATATCAATGCCAAATTCAAATTCAACTACAAAGCCATAGTAATCAAAAGAGCTTGGTACTGGCACACGAACAGACCTCCGGAACAATGGAATAGAACTGTAAACACAGAAATGAAATTACAGACCTATAGCCATCTAAACTTCGGTAAAGGAGCTAAAAAATAGAATAGAAGAAAGACAGTCTCTACAGTAAATGATGTTGGCAAAACTGGTTAACAAACTTGTAGAACACTAAAGCTAGATCCTTATATATCACCCTGTACCAGAATCAACTCCAAATGGATCAAAGACCTTGGAGTCAAAGAGGACACTCTGAAAACATTACAGGATGGAATAGGAGAAACCCTAGTTCTTGGTGGCACAGTCCGAAATTTTCTTAATAGAGACCCAGAAACACAACAAATCAAAGAAAGGTTGGACAAATGGGATTGCATAAAATTGAAGAGCTTCTGCCTGGCAAAGACATAGCTAGCAAGATTAACAGAAAGCCCACGGATTGGGAGAAGTTCTTCAATAGCCATAAAATGGACAAGGGTCTCATATCTAACATATACCTGTAACTCAAAATATTAAATCCCGCAACAAATCTTCAAAGAAACAACTGTCCAATAAATAAGTGGGCTAAAGACTTAAAGAGAACCTTCTCTGAAGAGCAAAGAAGGATGGCCAATAGACAAATGAAGAAATGCTCAACCTCCCTAGTCATACAAGAAATGTAAATCAAAACAACATTGTGATACCACCTCACCCCAGTTAGAATGGCTATAATCAAGAACTCTAACAACAACAGATGCTGGAGGGGATGTAGACAGAAGGGAACACTACTGTTTTGTTGATGGGAGTGTAAACTTGTTCAACCAGTTTGGAAATCAGTATTGAAGTTCTTCAAAATTCTACACATAGAGCTCCCCTATGACCCAGCAATCCCACTTTGGGTATTTACCCAAATGTTCACATATAAGACCACAGTAGAGCTTCCAGCACAACTATGTTTAGTGCATCATTATTTACCATAGCTAATATATGGAACCAACCCAGATGCCCCTTAGTAGAAGAGAAGATCAAGAAAATGTGGTATATATACACACTGGAATTCTATGCCTCCATCAGAAAGAATGACATTGTCCCATTTGTTAGGAAATGGAAAGACTTGGAAAAAAAATATTAAGTGACGTAAGCCAGGCCCAAAGAAACATAAGTGCCATGGTTTCCCTTATTTGCAATAACTAGCATATGTCTGAGACACAGAAACTGTCAGAAAAGTTGATGTTAGGGAAATGAACCCTAAGCTATATATTCAAATGTTTTTTCCTTTCATGCGATTGTTTCTAACACATTTATAATATTATTTCTTTTTTACTTTGTATGTCCCTCCCCCATGGTACAAACCCTGCTTTCAATGTACTTGATGTTGCTATAATTTTTGGACGGGAAGGGAAAAAACAAACCGTTTAAATAATAGGGATACAGTTGGACCCATTACAACAATGAGATGTACAAGTCATTATGTCGAAAACAAACTTTAAAATTTTGGTGGGGTGGGAGGATTGGGTGGGGAGCGGGGAGAGGACGGGAAATTATGGGAAGGGGAAACAAAGGAGGAGGCTACAATGTTTGATAAGAAATGTACTCATTATCTTGCACATGTAATTGAAACCCCTTTGTAAAGTATTTTCACAACATCAAAAAAAAATAAAATTAACTATGGAATGAAATTAGTTCCAATAATGCATTTGTATTTAGAAATAACTGAGAAAATTTAAGGTGCATAAGATTTTTTTATTGGAAATGAAGGGATATTGGAATTTGGTTCTCCACATTTTAGGCAATTTGCTTAAAAGAATAGGCAAAATAAAATTTATATTTGCAGCAGACTTGACACATTTTTGTATATTGAAAGGAAAACAAGCCTCAACAATATGTCAATTCTCTCTTCTTATTTATCTCTAAAGGTTTATGCTTCTGGTTTCTGAATATTAAAACTTTAAAAAAATTGAGTTTAGCTAGTTGTGCAAAGGAGTTTTGCTTCATCATGTCAGTGTTGAATAGAGTGTATGTGCATTTCAATATACAGTGCATCTGGATCATTGTCAAACTTCCCATTTTTCTTCCTTCCCTTACCCCAAACCCACCTATCCCTTCATGTTTCCTACTTATATTCTGACATGTGTACATTGAAGGTTATGAATGTATTAGTCCACCATTTCCCTCTCCATTCTTCTACCCTACTCCTTTTTAGCCCAGATCCCCTTTTAAGACTTGTTTCAACTTCATGGTATTTTGTTAAATATCTCTACTTTGGCATTTGGCTATGGGCTTGCCACATCCTCTTTTCCATATTTGACCTACATAAATGAGTATATTTCTCCACATTTCTAATCTTAGAATGGCTAAGATAGATTTTTGTATTCACCTTCTGTGCTAAATTTAGAATTGGACTTTCAGGGCCATCCAATAGGGCATTTTAATTCTCTACACAATGAAAATGGAAGGGAAATAATTTCTATGCTGTCAGCATTATGTTATCCATTATGAATTCCCATCGCTTATCACTTCAGCAGTCTAAATTTAAAGTCATATTTTTGGCATTATATTCACAAAGTATAGGTGAATATCAAGGGTAATTTACCTAGCATTGGACATTTAGGGACGATCTTCAATTTCTGATGATAGAAGCAGGAATCAGTTTCAATTTTCAGATTCCACTATGTAGTGAGCTCTGTAGTCTTCTAAATTTTTGATAAATTTCGAGTTACTTTTTGTTAATAATTTAAAAAGTTTTATTTCACTATTTGAAATGCTGCTCCAATTATTTTTAAAGTTTCACAATAAGTTAGACTGAATTTTTTCCTCTCATGTTCCCCACTAGTTCAGGTTAAGTCTCCTTTCACTTTATTTTTTGAGAGACCAAGGGATGAGGGTAAACAGAGAGATGATCATTACTCAGATATCTCCTTCCTCTTCTGTTCCTTCTGTTCTTGTTGAGAGGAAGACTGGAGCAGGGAACAAGAGTGATGCTTGACTTCACCATACAAGGGAGCATTCCTGGCATGTCAATTATTGTTTCTCAGAATCACTTAAATTGCTTACTCTTACCTTCTCTCTGACAGTAACCTAACTGTTTCTTCCTTGGTGCAGAAGGAAGCAAACTAACAGGATATTACCCGTAAATTGGTATTTTATATCTCAGCTTACTACTACCAAATATAAAAAGCTTTGGCTACATAAATGCAAAGGTACTGATTGTCCAACAAAACCTTAGTGAGGAGTAGACAATTCTACACAGCTACCCCCTCCTCTCGTATTCTCCCTTCCACTCCCCTCCCCTCTTTTAACCTCCCTTCCTTTCTTCTTTTTTGGTGTCTTTCTCCTGCATATTCATCCCTATCTTCTCTCTTTTTCCTGCAAGTAGCAAGTGCTTTGGTTTATCAGACAACACATAAATAATTGAACACATATTTTTCTCCTCTTTTTGTGATTTTTTATTCTTAAGAAGTGAGTTTTAGCACAGCACCAGTGGCTTACACCTAGATAGTCGGTAGGTTCTAATTTGACAATTGCAATTCGAAGCTATTCCAAGGAGATAAACCTAAGAGATTCTTTTCTCCACTTGTGGTAAATGGAAGAAGTGAAGGTGTGGCTCAGGTGGTATAGAGCAAACACTGAGATTTAAAGCCCAGATAGAGCTCAAGGCCAGGAGTGCAAACCCCAATACCAGCACAATATTAAAAAAAATGAGTCCTTTGCTTTGAAAAGGGATATTTCTCCAAAAATTCATACCCAGGACAATTTTCAAGGTCCAAGACTCTTTTTAAGGCTCTTTCACATCTTAAACTGATACCTCTGATTGATTCATATTATGGAAAATAGGAGTCACATTTCATATTAAAAAGATTGCACATTACTGAACAGTTCTTACCATTTTTAATGTAAAGAAAACATGAGAGAAGAATTCACCTCACTTGGGTGAGTTAGGTTTGACTCACTGACAGACTTTTGCAAGTAAATGAGGGTCTGTTTACATGTAAAGAAGTCTATATAGATGGTTTTCCAGGAGAGAGAACAAGCTACCTGTTTACAAGATTGAATCAGATGAAGTTTATTCCTATGATATGGTAAAGAGAAGCTCATCTCATACAACATTATGCAGACAGTAATTTCAAAAACATTAAAAACCCTTGTCTATGTTTTGAACAGGTAAGTTTTCACAAATAAAAAACAGTTTACTGAGCCAAGAAAATATGTTAGAGCAATAGAAACTATGTTAAATATGGTTAATGGTTGAGTGATATGTGTAAAAGAGTTCTGTAATCACAACTAAACTATAAATTTTTTCATCATGTCCCTAACAATAATCTCTAAGATAGGCCTTGCTAAATCTGTCATAGAGGGCAGTGTTTATGCAATTGTCAGGTTTGTTTAGGGTCCAATATCTTCCACAGTCGCTTGGGTTGCAAACTGCTCACACCACATGCAGTTTCTGGAAACACATGCTGTCTTGCTAGGTACCTAAGGGATTTTTGTGCCACTGAGAATAGTTATTGTTTTTCTTCTTGTAATTATACCTGTCAGTGTGAAGTCCTTTCATAATAAGAATAATACTTTCTGTACCCTTTGTTCCACTAACAATCTCAGATATAAGTATATTCGGGTGTCCGTGGCTCATGTCTATAATCCTAGCTACTCAGGAGGCTGAGATCTGAGGATCATAGTTCAATGCTACCTCAGGCAGGAAATTCCATGAGATTCTTATCGCCAATAAACTACCAGAAAACTGGAAGTAGCGCTATGTCTCAAGCGGTAGAGTTCTTGCCTTGAGCTGAAGAGCACTTGGACAGCACCTAAGCCCATAGTTCAAGCCCCACGACTGACCAAAAAAAACCTATCTATCTGTCTATCTATCTATCTATCTATCTATCTATCTATCTATCTATCTATCTATCTATCTGTCTGTCTGTATTTCCATGTGTCTATGATGAGATGAATTACATTTAAATATAAATCAATATTTGTGATACACATTTAAAATATAAGTAAATATATGATGTATTTATAATATATACATATATTTACATATATAAGATCATATTATATCTGTATGTTGATAAATATACTTTTAATTTATATCCAGAGTACATCTGAAGATTTTGGGGAAAATGTAGAGTGTCTAAAGGCTTACTACTGACCCACCATACTTTCAATCATTTTTTCCAGTTATTACAATGTCTGGAGTACTAAGACTGAATGATTATGAAACAGAGTTGTTGTTTTATTCCTTACGATTTTGGATTAGAAACATCTACTTACTTGGTATAAAACCTACCCAAATGTGATCTTGAAATCACGACTCACAAACTGGACATATACATCAATTTAGCAACTTACAGGTCTCAAACTTTTATTTGAATCCTATATCTCACATATACTCAGTTTCATTCGAGTCAGCTACATGTATAAACATGCCTACATATTCATGCTCACATACATCCCCATACTCACATGACATACTAAAGGTAACATTGTAATAAAAATAATATATATATACTGAAAAAGAAAACCTTTGCAAATGTAATTATATTTTATTTTTAAATACAATGCATTATTGAAATACTGAAGAAAGAGCAGCTGAGAGATGTTTCTTTTTTAAAAATTTTTATTTATTTTTATTGAGAAAATGCTGTATAGAGGGGTTACACTTAGATGGGCAAGATAATGAGTACATTACTTATCAAGAATTGTAGCCTCCTCCTTAGTTTGCCCTTCCCATCACTTCTCAGCCTCCAACCACCCTCCACCCAATCCTCCTCCCCACCAAAATTGTAAAGTTCGTTTTCGACATGACAACTTGTACTTCTCATTGTTCCAACGGATCCACCTGTATCCTTATAGTAGAGTGCCTGCATAAAGAGCATGTTTCTTATTCCAAACATCATTATTTCCATCCTTCCTTCTCCCACATAAAAAAAGCATAAATAAATACAGAATTAACTATATGTTCCTTAATCACTCATTGAAGAGAGTAACTGTAACATATATGTATATATATATGTATGCACACATGCAATGATTTACTATTTAGCCACACATAATTATGAAATCATATCATCTTCAAGAAAATAGAATTGGAAAAGTTCTTATTAAAGCAATTAGCGATACTGTGAAAAACAAATATTAGATTTCTCATATGCAAACTCTAGACCCAGAAATTAAAATGAGTGACCCAGCTGTAAAAGATGGAACTGATTAAGTCTGGAAAAAAGTAAGAGAGGAGATCAAGAGAAATATTGTGGAGTAAACATGTTCAAATATTTCATAAGTTAGTATGATGACATAATAAAATATAAGTATAAAAATAGGATAATGAAATTAATAAAAGGAATAAAATTTAACAAGCTACATTATGTGGATATATGTGTATAACACAATAAAATACTTTTTTGAAATTAATATTTGCTAAAAAAAGTAAAATTCTTTCCAGTTGTTATAGATTCATATGTTAATTTCTATTTTTTAGCTCAGATAGTTCCCTGATAAAGTAAAAGGAGAAATTGGTGTTGCTCATTTAGAAGGACAATCTTTTCCAAATAACATTAAAGTATTCTAGATAATTATTGTCAATGTGAATTTGTTCAAGTTATTATATAAGAATATTTCCAATTGACTCTTCAAAATATTACCCTATGGTATATACTTTTGCTATTTATTGAATATATTTCTACTCAATTACCATATACCATTTTCTGAATGCAGTTTGATATATGTAACTAGGATATATTATACCTGACCAGGAAATCAATTATTCAAACAATTTTTATCAAAAATTCCTATAACGAAATAAAGAGGCAAATCCAAATTATGTATATTTGAAGACAATATTTGCTTAGTCCTCTTGTTACATTCTTCATTCCCTTCTTGAGAATAATACACACTGTAAGGGAATGCTTAACATGTTTTAGAGAAATAGGTTGACTTTAGTCAAATGAGTTACTCTTTGCTGCATTTTGGTTTATTTTATATCCAGAAGAGCTAAATTCTTACCTTATTATTTTCCTTAGACTTTATACTCAGGTTTAACCTCTGATGGGTGACAGATAAAGGTATAAGCATTTTTTAACAGTGGCTAAATTTAGGCTGAGGAATCCAGGTACAACTTTACTCATGGAGATATGCCTGATCAGTCATGAGACCACGTTATCAAAATGTGAACCTATGCTTCCTCAAATAACGCTTATGAGATTTTGTGTATTATAAACGGTGGTTATTAGCATTTGCTTTGTAAACAACATCATTTCATGGGTTAGGAACTGAAGTGAGATATTATACCCAGAACAAAATTTAAGGAGGCATCCAAAATTAGTTATCAAGATATAAATCATTTAACACAATGTTTAAAAAATGCAAGACAAAGGAAATAATTTTTGAAAAAAGCCAACATTTAAAATAAATACAGAATCAGTATGACTGATTTTTCTTTTTATCCCAGTTGCAATACGGATTGCATGATGACTTTTCTAGCTATATATTTAGTTAGATCTTGATATTTAGTTGGAGAAGGTATGTTCTTTCATATATATATTCACTTGTCAGTTAAAAGCGGAAATAAATTCCATGCCAGAATCAACATCCATATAAATGTTACAGTTGTATTCTACTACTTTCCCAAAGTTTCAAATCAGCTCAAGTAACTTCGATCTTCTTTGGATCTAACTAATTAGGTATACAATTTAGTCAGTACTAGATTTTGACCACCATTTATTAAAACATTATTTTCCAGAAACTATTACTATTCTCTCTTTTCATGAGATTTTTAATTTCATTTATATAATGTGCTGATGTTTTCTTTTAGATAATCCACATTCAGTCTTCTAAAAACAGTATAATTTGGAGCACTTTAAAATTATGTACACTCATGTACACTGCTCAGATTCTATTATTTGCACATTTTGTTCTTGTTAAGTAAGTAGTTATTAGTTCTCATTATTGATATTTTGAAATTACTGGTTGCATTTCAGAATTTTTAAGAATGTTATGATTTTTGTAATTTAATACTGTAGGATTTTTTCTTTTAAGTATGTGCAGATCTTACTTTACATGCAATTACATTTGTTTTAACAATTTGAACCATTCAAGGGATTTTCTATATTAGGTTGATCCAGATGAATTTAATTACAAATTAACACAACCTTATTTCTGAGATACAGTTATACTTATAGCTCTATTTAAATTAACATGTGTTTGAACGTTTTGTAGTTTAAAAAAATAAACCCGGCACAACATGTTTTTGTTCCTGTGGAAGTTCCAATTTGTTGGTTGTTTTTCCAGCTGTGATGACTTCAACATATGTGTACATTTTATTTCAATAGTTTTGTGCCTATATTTTGTTTCATATAACAGGAAATACAAAAAGAATCAGTGATTTAGAACTTTTCCAAATAGAATTCAAAGAGAGATACTTGAAGTTTTGTGACAAATGGGAAAAGGAGTTCTTCTTAGTGGAGGGGTTAGCAGAATAAAAGAGACATTGTGTGATGAAATTTGAATTCTGCCACTTCCTGCCTCACTATTTCCAATGGTATTACTTCAATACATTTAGTGGAAAGAAAATAATTTTGTCTGTATGAATTCACAATTTTTGGTTTAATTGGGCCACACTACACATTCATATTTGATTTTACCTCTAAAATCTTTTCTCCTTAGTTTAAAACCACAGATGTGAATTTATAATGTAAAATAGCACCTAGAATTTATATGAAATGGTCCAAACTATTTAGAATGTAATGATTATGGTGTGTGAGATAGTATGTAATAATTGATTTTGGGGAAAGTCAATTACAGTGGATTTTTGGGAAATACTGAGTAATAGAATTATATTTGATTCTATAAAAAATTCACGGTTACATCTAAAAATAACTCAGTTATAAGGTAATACTGAAAAAATAAGATTGTGTACTGGAAAAAGCTAGAAGTTTCAATAAGCTTGATTTTTAAAAATTGACTTGGATCTGGACTTTGGTGGCTCATACCTGTAATCCTCGCTACTCAGGAGTCTGAGATCTGAGCATAGTGGCTGAAAGCCAGCCTGGGCAGAAAAGTCTGTGAGACTTTTATCTCCAATAAACCACCTTAAAACCGGAAATGTCACTGTGGCTCAACTGGTACAGTGGTAGCCTTGAGCTGAAGAGCTGAGGGACAGTGCCCAGGCTCAGAGTTCAAGGCCCACAACCAACAAAAAAATTGGCATGGAGTTTTACTATATTATTTCATGATTTTTTATGAGTGGTTGTTCAGTGAAAATATCATTGGTTTTTATATTTTATGTTTTCATAAAATGAGCCTACTATTGTCTTAAATTAATCAAAAAAATTCTTATTCTATGACTGCATAAATTTTGTGGGTAATAGTTAAAACCAAGTTTCATTTTTGAAATAAAATATTTATATCACCCCCCAAAAAAGAGGAACAAAATAAAATATATGCCAGACACTTACTCTGTAAATCTTCATGGACTAATAGCCTGTCAGTTTGTTTTAACTTTTAATCAAAAATTAAAGTAATACTGGATAATATGAACCCACTTAAATTTCTTCATCCTTGTCATTTAAGATTCACTTTAAAAAGAAGTTCAACAGGTGAGTGTTTTTTCCTTACTTTTCCGAAGAAATGATCATTTCATCATTATAGCGTATAGCAATATACCCAGAAAGCATTTCTTAAGGAAAATGATTTTTTCCCATTCTTTGGTTTGCCTCAGTCTGTATTTAAACTGCATACCACAACTTACCCTCCTTATTTGTCTTTTCATTTGAAACATTTCAAAAGTTTTCCTTCCCTGGTGTGTCAGCCAGCAAAGTTTTACAAAACAGCGTGCTTTCATTTATTGTGTTTTCCAAAATATATCTCACCAATGCCAACAATGAAACACAATCTGTAACATCTGTCGACTTTTCCACTTATAGTGGAAAAATCACTTTCCATACTCCTTAGAAACAGCTATTTACAGGCATTAATTTCTCTGTCAGTTCCATGCTTTAGAACACCTGCATTTGACAATGGCATACACGTTAATTTGTTTACCACATCTGGTTTGTTTTCAGGAAGGACTGTGTTTATGGAAGATGGTAATAGATGAGTTTTGCAATAATGTAGTTTAATAGTGTTCTGAGTTGTGTATATAGAACATCCATTTCAGTGACTAAATATTTAAATTAAATCCCATAACGTATATTCCTTCAATTTTCTGGGTTGAGTGTTCTACAATCTAGGTATTTTTAAAGAAATATTATATGTTGTTTCCTTGGTGAAACGTAATTGGAGTACTTAAAATTTTATATACCATGGCCATCTTAAATGAGGTAGATGTACTTGGGTTGGCATACAAAACTTTTGGTAAGTAAGGTAAGTGCTCTACCATTGAGCCATCTTCCCAGCCCTTCATGCATGCAAAACATTTGGGACAGCATTAATGTTTGAATTTTGGATAGGATTTGATTGGGAATTGTGGCAGACTTTCATATTATAAGATGTAAAATGAAAGGCCATAATAATACTGTTTTTTTTGGGGGGGGGGTCTGGTTGTGGGGCCTGAACTCTTGACCTGGGCGTTGTCACTCAGCTATTCAGCTCAAGGTTAGCGCTCTACTACTTGAGCCACTGTGCCACTTCTGACTTTTTTCTTTTTGTTTATGAGGTGCTGAGGAATCGAACCAAGGACCTCATGCATGCAAGGCAAGGGCTCCACAACTAAGCCACTTCCTCAGCCCCACTAATACTTTTCTCTGCTACACTGTTATATTAGTTTATTCAAACACACACATACACACATACAAATATACAGATACACACATTTCTATTATAAAGACCCACTCCGTCTGCAAGAAAATATTTTAATAGGAATTCCATAAAATATTTAGTCTGCTGAGTTCTGATTAGAATTTATAGAAATATCTACTTGCTTCTTCCCCTGGACAAGTCATTATCATTTGTGAAGGTGTGGCCAATTGAATTTAGAATGCCCCAGAATGATCTATGTGTTAAAGAAAAATGACTTTCTATTTCCTCACAGACTATGGAGAATATCTCAACAGGTCTGGAGAATAAGTTCTTCAGCTTGAAAGCTATGAGAACATAGACTCTCAACTACTTTCTTATTTTATCTTTTAATCAGTCTAGGTAAAAAAAAAAAAGAAAAAAACTTTTCTCTTTGACATAATCCCCATCTTGCCATTGTCTTGTCACAGGCTCCCAAAGCAATAAAACCAACTCAATATATACTGAATCCTTCAAACTTGTAAATCTGAATAAGCATTTCTGTTCAATAATTCGACAACATCCCTTATTATGGTAGGTTATAAAGCTAACCCAGAAGTCTAGTCTTTCTAACAATGTAGAGTATATTAAATTATGTTTCTTTATAAAATATCTAACCCCATGTTTTATTTTATATTTTTGTTTCTGTTGATCCCAGGGCTTAAACTCAGGGCCTGGATGGTGTTTTTGTGTTCTAAGCCAGTGCTTGACATACAATCTGAACTGGAACTCCATTTGTCTGTTGGTTAAATGGAGATAAGAATCTAATGAACTTTCCTTTGCAGGCTGGATTTGAACTGTGATCTTCAGATCTTAGCCTCTTAACTAGCCAAGATTACATCCTTGAGCCACCAGTGCTTACCCATGTTGCATATTTTCTGTAATTCAAATATTCAGCATTGTATAGATGCTCCTACTAAAATATATTAAAAAAACTTAACCTAGTTTTCACTGTATTCGTTGTTGGGATAATTTGTGGAGGGGAAGGGAAAAACCAAATTGTTTAAATATGGATACAGGTGGACCCAGTGCAAGAATGAGATGTACAAGATATTATGTAGAAAAATGAAATTTACAACTTTGGCTCAAGATGGGAGAGAGGGTCGGGAGGGGAGATGGAAAGGGTTGATAAAGGAGGAGGTAACAATGCTTGATAAGAAATATATTCATTACATTGTTCCTGTAATTGTAACCCCTCTGTATGGTATTTTCACAAAAAAACTTAAAACATAATAAGGATATTTATAAAGTATATAATGAAGGAAGAATTTTCATCCCTTTACAAAATCTATGCAAAATCTATGCTAAACTATCGATATTTTACTGTACCTTTCCTGCAACCAGTTTGATATAGTTTAATACCTGTAATGCCAAGTTTCTCTATATTCTACTGGAGATTTAATTATTCATGTATGTATGTATAAGTAAATGTATATCTATATGTATATATCTGTCTATCCGTATATGTTCCAATGTGAATCATCAAACTTGAAACTTTGCTTAGTTTTGCTGTTCAGCAATTAACATGGTCAGCTCAATCTGTGATATTATCTGTGCTCATTCTGATTATTCCTTTATTTAACACACCATCAGCCTTTTAAAATCAGCTTTATTTCCAGAGATTATTACCAATCAGTCCAACCAATATACACACAGAGGGTTTTAATAAAACAAGCTTTAAGGAAGGAAGATATCATGAAGGGACAACTACAAAATTTCTACAGAGACCTGACATCTTTCAAATTTCTGCCTTCCTCCTGATACTTACGCAGTTATTGACTAACACTATTAATAATACTGCAATTATAACTTAGAGATCAGTGTTTTTTCCAACCTGAAGCCTTCTTTCCATGATTTTTGACATAAACTTTTGTGAGACTTTTTTGATTGTGGTGGGATTCCATCCAAAACAAAGCTATGTATATCAAGAAAACTAATGGTTTCAACTCAGAGTACTAAACAAAAGAGGGAGAAAATTAAGGTTAGCTATATATGTTAAGCACAAAATAGGCAATATCAAGATATTTTGAAATTGTATATTTTTACTGGTTAAAGTGGCTCAAATCTATAATATTATCTACTTGGAAAACAGAGCTTAGAGAATTCTTGTTCCAGGCAAAATGTTTTATGCTTGTGTTAGGAGGACCTCAGTCCTAGCAGGCCCAGGCATAGTGATACTACCTCAAAATAAGAAATCATATTATAATCTGCAGGTATGGTAGTAGGAGAGATGCTGTTTCACAAGTATATGGTTTGAGTTCAATCCTCCAGTAGCGCTGGGAATTTAAAAGAGCATGTCTAAGGTCAAGATTTTATACTTGTGTTACAAGCTCTAATAAAACCTTTACCTATTTTGCTATTTTTATAAAGTATAACCATAACTTCCATGTACCAAAAAATAATTTCATATTAGACATTTTCTTGTATCTATTATTTTGTTATGTCCCACTGAAATCAGACTAACGATTAAAAAAAACCATTGTGTTACAGTGACTGCAAATGGAAACAGAATCTCAAAGGTAGCATTTAAATTGAAGTCTACTCCAAGAGAAGCAGAATGCCTTGAATATACCAAGGAAAGAGTAATCAGAAGCCAACTCTAATCTTGGAGTTCTAATTTCACCAACACAGAGACAATGTATTTACAATGTTAATGCTACCCAATCTGTGGTAGTTTTTTATTGCAATTACTAGCAAACATGTGGAAGCTATAAGACACGAAAAGTCATTGACTCTTCGGATCCAAGACTCATCTCTATAATCCTAGTGATTAAGAAGTAGGAGACTTGGGGGATAATGGTTTTCAGGCTGGTAGGAAAGTTCATGAGGTTCTATCTCCAATTAACTACAAAAATTTCTCTGCTGGTGCATGGTTCAAATAGTAGACTGACTACTGTTAACAAAACAAAAAAACAAAAACTGAGAGGATGATGTATGTTCAAGTCCCAATCTGGCAGAAAGAAAAAGTCCTTAGAAGAATACTATGAGAAGCAGAATTATGAATAGGACAACAGAAACAAAAGAAATAAACTTATTGATATAAACAAAGCTTCTCAATGTGAAATATGGAATAAATTGTAATATTTAGGGTTTTCCTTCCTATACAGTAGAAATAAATGGCATTTTTACTAGACAAAAAATAAATATAAAACTGTATACAATAAATAATCACATTATTTTTATCTTTCCATAATTTAACTTGTTTTCCTAAGTATTTCTCGAATAATGTAGCTTTGGAAAATCAATAAATGTTGCATTTTCATGTGATTACACATCCTTCCAAGTGTTGTCGACAATTGATCAACACTGAAATGATTGCCATTGACATCTTTCTCAAGATATTTATACTTTCATCTGATCTTCCACAAAACTCATACCCAAAATATAACTTTTTAGTTTGTTCATGCAAACATAGGAACATAAACATATGTCTCAAAATGTTAAATACTTTTATCTGCTGTCAGTAATCAAGTATAACTAATAGAATTAAGTATGCATCCTGAGGGAAATAAGATACTTCCCTCTAAATACAGACTTGCTGGCACTAACACAATCACACACGCACACATATATATTTACCACTCTGACTCAGGTTAGATTCCTGACATTGGCTGTCAGCAGTGATCTAATAAAAAAATTTTCCGCCCAGACATAAAATACATTCATAATTCCACACAGACAAAAACACCAGATCATTCAAAATAATGAGAATATTTAACAGAACCAACCAGCACTGAGACATCTACTCCCTGATTTCATTCATTCATGATGATGCATTTTTCATATCATATTTAAAAATATTTTTGTCTCTGATTAGCAGAAAAAATATGCTATCATATAATAGATATTGTAGATAAAATTACTTGTAATCTTTAATATATCTTTTCAAAGACTTCTGTTTCTTCTTGCAGAGTGTTTCGGGAATTTTGCCCTAATGTCTATAATTAAATTACAAAGAACATGCCATATACCTTAATTCACTTTTCCTAAAGGTTATGCTATGGAGTTGGATCTGATTTGTTTGCTTATTCTAAATTAAATATTCTCAACAACTTGAATTATTGTTTATGTTACTCCTAATCCTTTTGAAATATCAAATAGGACTAGAAATTCCCCTCGGCAAAGATTTGTGAATGCCATTAATGGTTGTGGAGTGATGAAGGATTTGAATTATCTAGAATGCATTAAAAATGGCACTGTTATTCAAAGGGCTAATCATTTAGTCAGCTTTTAAAGTGTGGTCTTCTTATTTCATCTAAGAAGATAACACTATGCTTTCCATCACATTCTTGCGTGTAAAGCAGTAGAATTATTTCCTTTGTACGGTTGATGTCCAGCTGCGACTTTATTGAACCCTACAAACAACTGAACAGCTATATTAGCTGCTCTAGATTTTGAAATTTTCTTCCTGTAGCCCTTGTGATATGAGCCCAGATTCATGGGATAGTCACATAATCCACAATAACAAAGCACCACAATATACAAAGACCACGTGCAAAATGAGGTTCAATTTTTTCTTTGTTGTTTCCTTTTTTATTGATTGTCTTTTAAGGAGCTAAGTGTGTTTATTTCTCATTATTTTTTATGTGACTTGAATAAATTTTCCAGATTTTTCAAATAAAATAGAGATATAAAATAGACCTATTTAGTCACAAAATACAGCTAACCATTTGAGTGATTGTTTTATTATAATCCTGTTCTCAGTTATCTTCAAATAACATTGAGATGAGCCTAGCATATGTGTAAATTGACATGTATAAAGCACACAGAATTCTGGAATCTTTGGACTATGATTTCTATGTAACTTCTCTTAGAAAAGAAAATTATCACTTGCTTCATGTCTTAAGTAATCTATTTAAAAGAAGTTTTATTAATTTTATTAATAGATGTCATAATCTATGGTACTGATGCATTGCATAAGTAATTGATTCCTTATGTCCGCTGAATTAACATTACATTTATTTTACCTTTTTACACATTAAATAATGACATTCGTGAGGACAAAACATGCCTGTTTTTAATTTTGGTTGCCAAAAAGCAATTATTAGGCATTTGGAACATTTAAATCTGAACTTTCAAATTTCTAGGACTTGAATTGTGTTACTTACAACTTTAATATTGAAATAAACGCATTATTAAATAGAAAGCAAAATTATGTTATCAGGCCTTAATCCTGAATTGACTTCATGATAAAAAAACAATTAGGTTTATATAACAAGATATACATACTTAAATGAACTATGAGAAATGGAAACAGAAAACTTTTTTGTTTTGTGTTTGTTGTTGTTTATAGTTTGTGATAATTCTGTCTTTTTTACCTTATGCCTGGTATATTCATTGTATGCCTTCAGGAAGGTGAGGGGAGGGCACAGAGCTTTAGGGAAAAGAGTGAAAAATTGAAGCAGTGGAGATCATTGGACATTGATGAAAGTGAACTATTTAACACATGGGTGGGGACAGGAGGGTGGGACTGGGAACAAGTGAGGGAACTGAAGACATTTCATAAAAAGAAATGTTCTCATTACCTGACCCTTGTAATTATAAGCCATCTATAAATCACCTTAATAAGAACAACAGAGAAAATTTCTGTTAAAAAGGCAAACAAAATATTTCTTAGAATCCCAGAAGTTTGTTTTGTTCACTGGTTTGACTGGTTGAGTTTATCTCTGAAAATAGCTATATTGACATTCATTGGGCAAATTTTTGAGCTACTAGTAGATAAAAGTCAATTATGATTATACGTTTTTTGAGACTGATTCATTTATTACTTTAATCTAATTTGTATTATTTCTGTCTACTGGTTTTTGGTTTTGTTTTTCCTGTTTTGTCAAAGACTTAGTGGTGCATCATTATTGCTGATTTAAGATTGTTCTAATTGTTGATGTACATACTCAAAGATATAAATATTCCTCTGAGTATTGTCTGTGCTGCTGCTGTGTCTCATAGGAGGTAGTATTTTGTGTGTTCACTTCCACTGATTTCCATAAACGTTGGAACTTCCCTGTATATCTCTTCAGTGACTCACTGATGATTTAGCAATGTGTTATTCAGTCTCTGTGAGTTTCAGAATGTTATGAGATGCCTTTTGATGTCGAGGTCTAATTTGGTCCCATCATGATCTGACAGGATACAAAGAGTAATTTCATTTTTATTTTTGAATTTTGAAAGATTTTCCTTGTGATCTAAGATATGGTCTACTTTGGAGAACATTCCATGGGCTGCTGAGTGGAATATATATTGTGACACTGGTAGGTGAAATACTCTGTAGATATCTCTTAGGTATAGTTTGTCAGTACAGTTATTTAGCTCTAAAAATTTTTGCTAAGTTTTCACCTAGATGGCCTGTTCAGAGGTAACAATGATTTGTTCAAGCAACCAACAATTTATTTGGATATATGCATGTTTTTAGGGTAAGTAGTATTTCTCTGATGAATTTGTGAGCTCTAGGATTCAGGACATTGATATTTAGAATTGTTATATCCCTCAGATGGAGAGTTTTCTTTGTCAATATTTACTGTCCTTCTTTGTCTCTTTTTACTTTCATACCACTTTTATTTTAAAGCCAATTTTATCTAATATTAGTATAGCTACTCTAGCTTGTTTATGAGGTGCATTTTTAATTTTAGAGATGATGTACAGAAGGGTTACAATTACATAAGTCAGATGATGAGCACATTTCTTTTTGGACAGTGTCACCTCTTCACACATGTTCTCCCAGTTTTTCCCTTTCAACCTCCCTGTCGCATAAGTTGTATAGTTCATTTACAATGTAGTGTCTATTGAGTAGCACTGCTGCATTTAAGCCTTTGTCCCACCATTTCTGTATTCCCCTTGCCCTATCCAAACGTACATATAAGACCAAAGATGTAGAAATTTTTAAAAAACGGCATCAGAACACTGAAGGAAAAAGCAAAATAAAATAGAAACTCTCATAATCATTTCTTGGAGATGATTTTAATGAACATTATTTTATATGATGATATTCGTACAGCTATTGATCCTTTGTGATCCTCTCCAAAGGGCATCCTCCTTTGATCTCACTGTATAAGTGTTTAGAATCGCATGTAATTTATCATGTCCAAGTGTAATGTTTTCTCTTTTACCATCCAATTGTGTTTACTTGTAGAATTAGTGGCTCATTCTACTACAACAAATAAGGGAAATTAGGCAACCTATGTTTCTTTCAGTCTGTCTTTCTTCACTTAATGTAAGTTTGTTCCAAGTCTTTCCATTTCCTTATGAATGGTGTAATATCACTCTTTCTGGATCAATAGAATCGCAACATACGGAAGAGTTTCTACATGGCAATGGAAAAAGTTAGCAGGATATATAGAAAGAGAACAGAATGGAAGAAGATTTTTACTAGCTAAGCATTAGACAAGTGTTTTCATAACTAACCTATATTTAGAGATCAAAAATTTAAACCCAACAAAAATAAACCCTCAAAAAAACAAGAATCCAATTAATATATGGAAGAAAGGCTTAAAGATAAATTCTTAGAAGAAGAAGCAAGAATTACAAATATATGCGTCTCTCTCCATAAAAGAAATGCAATTCCAAACAACACTGAGATTCATCTCACCCCTCTTACAATGTCATTATGAAAAAACGAACTATCACAGATAGTCATAGGAATTTGGCCCAAAGGAAACTCTATTACACTGTTGGTGGGAATGTAATCTTGTTCAATCACTTTGGAAAACACTATGGAAATTGCTCACAGAACTGAATAGAGAGCTACCTACCTATGATCCAGCAATTCCACTTATGGTCATTTATCCAGTAGACCAGAAACTAGGCCACACTGAAGCTACCAGCATAATCATCTTCTTTATTGCATTTTTTTCTGTAGCCAACATGGAATAAGCCCAGATGCCTCTCATTGTAAAAAGTGATCAAGAATTATATATGTATATATAAATTATATATATTTATATATGTATATATATAATTTTATTGGTCCCAATTTTCAAGTGTATTTGCACGTATATAAATGTATGTATACAAACATATATACACATGTATACAAACATATAAATACATACATAATAGAATTCTGTTCTTTCATCAGAAAGAATAATATTGCACCATTCTAAAGGAAAAATGAAACACTTAGAAATAATATTAAGTGAGGAGAGTTCCGGGAAGATGGCAGAGGAGAAGCTGGAGTCTAAACAAGCTCTGGCATAGAAAGCAGTTTTAGAGTTCCAGGGAAGAGTCCTAAGCCAGAGAATCAATCACACCAAGTGTGCCATCACAAGACAGAGAGTCAGGCCAGAGAGGGAAAATCCAGGCAAGGAGACACATCTGAGCTCTCGGTGTCAGCAGCGATTGCAGTCGCCACACCTGAGCCACAGAGAGTCTGGGACAAGGAGACAGACGCAGCGGGTGAGTGGATTCTACTCAACACCAGCAAGAACTGACAAGGAGAGGACATCTTCATCCTGCAGTTCGCAGACCAGAGACGACCCAGGAACCAAGACTCAGCTTGGGTAGAAGTCCAATCTCCTCACTCCTTCTCAGGGACTAGAGGAGGGAAGGATACCCCTCCCTCCCTCCCAGTACCGGAGATCTCCATCTTGGATACCGACAAAGCTCGGTGGAGCTGCTAGCTCCAGCTCAGGCCTTGGAATAAAATGAGTCATTTAGCAGGTCACAAAAACTTAAGGGCGCCGTGACCTGCCAGACTCAGCTCCACCCAGGGAAAAGTCACCCAGCTCGGGCGCCAGCCCTAGGAGTGGCTTTCTTCATTGCATAATCAGAGCCAGAGGCTGCCCATCCCTCTAGCAGCCTGGACAATCAATTGAAATTCAGTAAATAGAAACCCTGAGAATGGCTCCAGCCTGGGCTCTATGAGTTTTTCACAAACTAGCCCCCGGGAAAAGCTACTGTTTGTTGAAAGGCCTCAACACTACCCAGAACCTAGCCTCATCACTGCACATCCCTCTTTTGTGATACTCAAAGCAGATCTACTTCCCATTGAACTAGCCTGGGAGGAGGATCGCAAAATCCTGGGTAAAGCAAAGCATTTTTCTACCTGTTTGAACAAACTAACTTAAGAAACCAACCAAGCCACAGGACCACAAGCAGACCAGAGACTCCAACAAGAGGCTGGTTAGGACACAAGGGAGGTACAGGATTTTTCCCACCCCTCCCAAAAAAATTAAAGAAATTTTTTTTCTTCTTCTTCTCCTTCTTCTTCTTCTTCTTCTTTTTTTTTTTTGGTACCTTATATAAAAAAAAATTTTTCTTTTCTAAAACTTTTTTTAATTTTTATTTTTTGCCTTTTTTGAAAAAAATTGTTTTCTAGTAACTTTTTTTCCTCTTATAATTTTTATTTTAGTGATACGTTAGTGTGCTTTTTTTTTGTTTTGTTTTGTTTCTCTTTTTTTTCTTTTTTAATTATCTTTTTGTTTTTTGTTTAGCTCTACGGCACTTCTGATCTTTTTTTCATCCTTTCCTATCCTTTTCACCTATTCCTCTCTTTCGTTCTTCTTTATGTGACTTAACCCTTATCCTGCACATCCTCAGATAAACACGTAGTTGACTATTAGACCCTATCCCCCATTGTGTAAACACTTAATCCACAAATTTATTACTCAATTCAAAACCTCTGAGACTAAAATTCCTTAATAGCAGTACTACCTCTTTATACCTATATAATATTTTAAGTATTTTTATTTTTAAGTTTTTCACATCTCCTTTATATCTCTCCCCTTCTCTCGATGTATTCACGCTCTTCTCTAAACAGATTGTTTTCGTTTCTGCATAATATTATTAATTATTACTTATCTATTTTTTTCTGTTCTCTTTTCTTTTCCCTTTCCCTTTCTTCTTTTTTTCTCTCTCTCTATTCTCATCTTACCCAACCTATTTCCTGCTTTGAGATTAGGACTTAGTTAACTCTCCCTGTGCCTCCCCACATCAATCTATTCCTATTTTTTTACCCACATCTCTCCCTAACCCTAATAATTTCTGGTTTTCCAAATTTTTCTTTGCTGTTCGTAGCCCATTAACATGTAATTATTTGATATTGAATAGATATATCTGTTGAACTAGCTTGTATCTGCAGACTATTGACTGTGCAAATTCAGACTTTCGTTGATACTTTCATTAAGATAGAGTTCTAGCACAAAACTGGTGCTATTTTCATCTCAAATGGGCAGAGTAAGCCGGAAAAACACAAGAAAAATGGCAAATCTGAGTATCTCAATTCCCAATCTTGATAATTAGGGGACAGAACAGATAATGAATAATCCAGAGGACAGTTCCCAAATAGCTCTAAAACACTTCTGGCAAATATGATAAATGAAAAGATTGAAAACATAAAAAGGACTCTGTATGAACGTGATAGGGAGAGAGAGGAGGCAATCCAAAAGTTTATACAGGAATATCATAAGTGTGAGGAAGCTACTCAAAAACTGATACAGGATTTGCGTGAGTAGCTTGAGAATACTCAAAGAGAAAGGCAGGAATGGCGTGAGCAGGCTAAGAACACTCAAGAGAACTACAGGAATCCCATGAATGGGAGGAAGCTAATCAAAGAGTAATACAGGAATTGAGAGAGCAGGAAGAGAATACACAAAGATCACTAAAGGCATTCATGGAATTCATTAACAAAGAGCTGAAGGAAGTCAGGAAGACCACAAAGGGAATGCTGAATGGAACCCAACAGAAGGAATGGGAGTCCAAGGAAACCATAACCAGTCAACTAAGGGACTTGAGAATAAACACTGAACACCAAATTAAGGAAATAAAGGAGTTCATACAAGATCTAAAACAAAGCTTCACCAAAGAGTTTGAAGCCATCAAAGCTGACCAATCCGAAGGAAAAGAGATATAAAACAAAGTAGAAAGTCTTGACAGCAGGTTAGACCAGGCAGAAGGTCTAATCTCGGGGATTGAAGACAGCCTATATATTACAGAAAAAGAACATACAACAATCCAAGACAAGTCCAAGAAATATGATAGATATATCCCACACTTGGAAGACACCATCAGAAGGCCTAATATAAGGATAATGGGTGTAGAGGAGCACCTAGAAACAGGAGTTAATGGTCTAGGAAATTTGTTTAACAGGATCCTAGCAGAGAACTTCCCAAACAAACAAAAAGATAGGCTTATTCAGATATATGAAATTTTAGAACCCCAAATAGACCAGACCAGAATAGGACATCCCACCTTCACATTATAATCCACAAAAGATCAACTCAGACCAAGGAAAAGATCCTTAAAGCTGTCAAGGAGAAAAGATTAATCACCTATAAATGGAAACAGATTAGATTCACCTCAGATTTCTCAGCAGAGACAATCAAAAGAAGAGGATCCTGGAATGATGTATGCCATGCCCTAAAAACAAACAACTATCAACCAATAATACTGTACTCAGATAAACTTTCCTTCATAACTGAAGGCCAAATAAAAACGTTCCATAACAAAGAAAAATTAGAACAATACATTTCCAACAAACCAGCCCTACAAAAGATTCTTAAAGATGTCCTACACATAGAAAACCAACAAGACAACAATAAAGGCCAAGAAACTGCAACCAAACTGAGAATCCAAGAACCATAGGAAGAACCCAGTTTTCGCAGCCCCCAAGAAGCTGGATAACATGGCAGGAACTCCCAAATACCTTTCAGGTCTATCTCTTACATTAACGGACTTAACCCTCCAATTAAGCGACATAGACTGTCTAGTTGGATTAAAAAACAAGATCTTTCTATCTGCTGCAATCAGGAGTCAAATCTTGCCCTTAAAAACAAACACATTTTCAATGTTAAAGGCTGAAACAAAATCTACCAAGCATACGGCCCCCATAAAGAGGCATGAGTTGCAATCCTAATATCAGATAAAATAGACTTCAAATTAAAATTCGTGAGAAGAGATAAAGAAGATTGGTACATATTAATTAAGGGATCTCTCCTTCAGGAGGTTATTACAATTCTAAATATCTATTCGCCAAACAATGGAGCACCCAGATTTATCCAAGACACACTACTTTCCCTCAAATCCCATATAGATCCAAAGACATTAATTGGGGATTTTAACACACCACTCTCCCCACTAGATAGATCAACTTGGCAAAAACTCAATAGAGAAACCGCAGATCTAAACAGCTGCATAGATCAACTAGATTTAACAGACATCTACCAAACATTTCACCCAGCAGCATCAGAATACACGTTTTTCTCAGCAGCACATGGAACATTTTCTAAAATAGACCATATTTTAGGCCACAAACCAAACTTGTCTAAATTCAGAAATATTGAAGTTATACCTTGCATTCTCTCTGACCACAAGGGAATAAAATTAGAACTCAACACCAAAAGCCACCAAAGAAAGTCCAGTATCACATGGAGGCTGAAGAACACACTGCTGAATCACGAGTAGGTCTTGGAAGAGATTAGAAAGGAAATTCAAATGTTCATGCTATTCAACAAAAATGAACACATAAATTACCAGCTCCTCTGGGACACAGCAAAGGCAGTATTCAGAGGCAAGTTTATACCTCTGAGCTCCTACATCTACAAATTGGAGAGATTTGAAACCAACAATTTAATTACACATCTAAACCTCGTTGAAAATTCACAGCAAGATAAACCCCAATCCAGTAGACAGAAAGAAATAATTAAAACTAAATCAGAATTAAATGAATTAGAATCCAAAAACACTATAGAAACAATCAACAAAACAAAGAGTTGGTTCTTTGAAAAAATTAACAAAATTGACAGACCCTTAGCAAATCTTATCAGAAAAAGAAGAGAACACACTCAAATAAATAAACTCAGAGAGGAGAATGGAAACATCACCATGGAAACAACCAAGATTCAGAACATTATAAGGGAATACTTCTCAAAACTTTATGCGAATAAGTTTGAGAACTTGACAGAAATGGACCTTTTCCTAGCAAATATTGACATGCCAAAACTAAACCAAGATGAGTTAAACCATCTTAACAGGCCCATATCAAGCAATAGAAACAGCAATAAGAGACCTCTCAGCGAAGAAAAGTCCAGGACCAGATGGTTTTACAGCGGAATTTTACAAGGCCTTCAAAGAAGAGCTCACACCAATACTCCTCCAACTCTTCAATGAAATTGAAAGAGAAATTTCACTACCGAACACATTCTATGAAGCCATCATAACCCTCATCCCAAAATTAGGCAGGGACTCATCAAAGAAAGAGAACTATAGACTCATTTCTTTAAAGAACATTGATCCAAAACATCTCAACAAAATTTTAGCCAATCGACTTCAACAATTCATCCAAGAAATCATACACCACGATCAAAAAGGATTCATTTCAAGGATGCAAAGTGGGTTCAATATACGCAAATTAATTAATATTATTCATCACCTCAACAGGAGCAAGAATAAGATCCACATAGTTATCTCAATAGATACAGAAAAAACATTCGACAATATCCAACACCCCTTTATGATTAAGGTTTTGGAAAAATTAGGAATCTTTGGAACATTCCTCAATATAATAAAGGCTGTATATGACAAAACTGCAGCCAGCATTATACTCAATGGTGAATAAATAAAGCCATTTCCTCTTAACTCAGGAACAAGATAAGGATGTCCAATCTCTCCATTTCTCTTCAATCTAGTATTAGAATGCCTAGTTACAGCAATAAGAAAAGATGCAGACATAAAAGGGATCCAAAAAGGGAATGAAGAAATAAAACTCTTCCTCTTTGCAGACGACATGATCTTGTATTTAAAGAATCCCATAGACTCCACTCCCAAATTACTCAAGCTGATTCAAAACTTTGGCAATGTAGCAGGGTATAAAATTAACCCCCACAAATGAAAGGCTTTTCTGTATGCCAACAATGAGAAAAGTGTGGCTGAATTTAGGAAAAGAACTCCATTTGCAATAGCCACAGAAAAAATAAAATACCTAGGAATTAACATAACCAAAGAAATGAAGGACCTCTATGAAGAAAACTTTAAACACTTGAAAAAGGAAATCAAAACAGAACTTAGAAAATGGCAAAACCTCCCATGCTCCTGGATTGGAAAGATTAGCATCGTGAAAACGGCAATACTTCCCAAGGCTATCTACAAATTCAGTGAGATACCTATCAAAATTCCAACCTCATTCTTCAAGGAAATAGAAGAGGCAATCCAAAAATTCATATGGAACAATAAAAGACCCCGAATAGCAAAAACGCTCCTCAACGGAAAGAACACTGCTAGAGGAATATCAAAACCAAATTTCACACTCTACTATAAAGCCATAGTATTCAAAACAGCTTGGTATTGGCATAAGAACAGACCTCAGAACCAATGGAATAGAATTGAAAACCCAAAAATGAACCTACAGACCTATAGCCATCTAATTTTTGATAAGGGATCTAAAACAATAGAATGGAAGAAAGACAGCCTCTTCAGTAAATGGTGTTGGCAAAATTGGTTAACTACTTGTAGAAAACTAAAGCTATATCCTTATATATCATCCTGCACCAGAATCAACTCCAAATGGATCAAAGACCTCAAAGTCAAAGCAGACACTCCGAAAATATTACAGGATGGAATAGGAGAAACCCTAGGTCTCCTTGGCTCCGGCCGAAATTTCCTTAATAGAGACCCAGAAACACAACAAATCTAAGAAAGGTAGGACAAATGGTATAGCATGAAGTTGTAGAGCTTCTGCATGGCAAAGAACATAGCTAGCAAGATCAATAGAAAGCCCACAGATTGGGAGAAGATCTTGACTAGCCATACAACATACAAGGGTCTCATATATAAAATATACTTGGAACTCAAAAAATTAAATCCCCCAACAACAAATCCTCAAAGAAACAACAGCCCAATAAATAAGTGGGCTAAAGACTTAAAGAGAAACTTCTCTGAAGAAGAAAGAAGGATGGCCAATAAACACATGAAGAAATGCTCAACTTCCATAGCCATAAAAGAAATGCAAATCAAAACAAGATTGAGATACCACCTCACCCCAGTTAGAATGGCAAAAATAAAGAACTCTAACAACAACAAATGCTGGAGAGGATGTGGACAGAAGGGAACCTTACTTCATTGTTGGTGGGAATGTAATCTTGGTTCAACCACTTTGGAAAGCAGTATGGAAGTTCCTGAAAGACTTCACATAGAGCTCCCCTATGACCCAGCAATCCCACTTTTGGGCATTTACCCAAATGTTTCCAAACAAGACAACACTAAACCTACCATCACAACTATGTTTATTGTAGCATTATTTACCATAGCTGGAACAAACTAAGATGCCCCTCAGTAGATGAATGGATCAAGAGAATGTGGTATATATACACAATGGAATTCTATGCCCCCATCAGAAAGATTGACAATGCCCCATTTGTTAGGAAATGGAAAAACTTGGAAAAAATTATATTAAATGAAGTAAGCCAGGCCCAAAGAAACATAGGTCCCATGGTTTCCCTCATTTGCAATACCTAGTATATGGGGAAAAACGAGTCATTTAAGTATACAGGTGGACCTGTTGCAACAATGAGAAGTACAAGTTTTCATGTTGAAAACGAGCTTTACAACGTTGGTGCGGGGGGGGGGGGTGGGAGGATTGCGTGGGGGGGTGGGGGCGGAGGCTGGAAAGGGATGTGAAGGGTAAACAAAGGAGGAGGCTGCAATGCTTGATAACAAATGTATGCATTATCTTGCCCATGTAATTTTAACCCTTCTGTACAGTACGTTCACAAAAAAATAAAATTAAATTAAGAAGTAATATTAAGTGAAATAAAGCAGACCCAGAGAAACTTAGTTTGCATGACTTTCCTCACTTGTGGTACATAGGAGTGTCTATAAATGTAAAAGTAAACACACTGGATGTTATGCAAAGAGGTACAAATGAATTATTTGAAGTGTCATAATCTATGGAGAGTGAAAATACTATAATTCTCTTAAAAGGCTAGGTCAAAGCCCAACAAAATAAATACCATTAAATGTGTAGTGCAAGAGAGGATAGTGGGGGGCAATGTGAGAGGGTTAGGAAATTGAAGGAGAAAATGATAGAATACAGGCAAGAATCCATTGTATACTTCCCAGAATTGAAATATGCAAAGCAAGCTGTAGTGTGAAATGGGGTTGAAGATGTTGAAGTGGTAACACAATTTCATGTGCATTGTACAATAAACTGCTTTGTTAAATTGCAAGAAATTCCATAACATAATATTGAGATACATAAGGATTGGGGGTGATTGGTAGGGGTGGATGAGAGTGTTGAAAGGGGTGACATTGATCAAGATGCACTGTTTCCATACACTGTTTCAGTGAATGGCAACTCCTTTGTACAACTAAAGATAATAAAAATATTCAAAAATTAGTTATTATAGTTGAATAGAGAGTTGAATCTCAAATCAATTCCCATTAAAAACCTGGAGACTTGGAGAATAAAATTCAAATAATAAAACCTTATTAATCTTTTTTATCAGAATTTGTGAATTTTAAATCAAAACTTTACTTTTTGTCAGCCATTGGGCTGTTAAAATATTTCAAAGTAAGTGGCTTAAAAACATCAGGAGTATATTATCCATACTCCAGAAGTTTAAACATTGATTTTAAGAATGGTTATTCAAAGCAAATCTTTGTCTAATGGGGGTCTACTTTCTTGTTCATTATAATCTGTTTGCTGGACATTCACATGGCAGACTAGTTATATTGGGCTTCTTTTATCAGGGTCATTATTGCAGGGTCATCTCTGAAAGACTGATTCTAATGTCATCAGACAGAGGAATAGAATTTCAATACGTGTAATCGGAAGGAGTTACAATGTCCAATACATTTTGCAACGTTTTCTTTAACTCAGTGTAGTGTATCATTTGGATATTATTTCATAGAACATAATAACTTAAGGACAAGATTATATCATGTAAATTATGTGAATGATACTTCTTACAATGGGAATAATTACAGTGACGGCAACATAAAGTATGATTGTTTAGTGTCTCTTGAATCACATCATAGGTAACCATGTTAACGTGGCACAGCCTTTCTAAGGCCCTTCTGATGTATTTGAACAATCTCCAATGACTTAATTGCTTTCAGAAATATTCGTTTGTGCCAACAAATACAGATCTCCTTTCATTTTAATTACTGTCCTCTATTAGGACTCCCACAAACACCAAAATCAGAGTATGCTAATTTATCTGATAAAATACATAATAAAAATGTTACAATGAACATAACATGGAGACTAATATTAATAGCATTATATTTACTAGTATTCACATTATATAATATATTGAAATCCCTTGGTTACCTCAATTTTTAGAATATTTATAACTAAATGTAAACTGTTTGCAAATAATTATTTGATGATGTATGGAAAATGAGAAAAAGAATTGCATACATATTTACTACAGATGCAAACAGATTCACCTGGTTTTTTCTGAACCTTCATTTGTTGGTTTCATTCATGCATGGGGAACAGGCAGAGAAATGAAAATTGAAAACTTGCATTTACTAAAGGGTTAATTAAAAGTTTATGTTGGGCTAAATAGCACATTTTATAAATTAAATTGTTTTGTCCCTTCCTTCCTCCCTCCCTTTCTTCGTTTCTTTGTTCCTTAATTCCTTAATACCTTCCTTTTTTTCCTTCCTTCCTTCTTTTCTTCTTTCCTTTTTCCCTCCTTCCCTCCATACCTACCCCTCTCTCTCTTTCTCTCTTCCTTCCTTTTCTTTCCTTCTTTCTTTCCTTCTTTTTCTTCCTTTCTTCCTTTCTTTCTTTTATTCAGACTATTTCTTATGGCTATAGAAAAAATACCAACTGTTATATTCCAAGGTGTTAAGAGTAATTATAAATATACTATATTAATATTAATTTTAATAACCTAAGTTATATCTTAAGACAAATTGTAATAAAAACATCTTCACAAAATTTCAGGATATGTAAGAAATATTACTTTCCATGATATTGTCTATTTCTTCCAACTAAAATAAAAATTTATACATAATATTATGTGTGTGTTGTTCTTGTGATTTGAACTCCAGACCTATTCCTTGATTTTTTTCCCAGCAAGGACATTGCTCTAACATTTGAGCCACAACTCCACTTCTGGCTTTGTGTGTGTGTGTGTGTGTGTGTGTGTGTGTGTGTGTGTGTGATTAATTGAGATGAGACTCACAAACTCTTGCCAAGTCTGGTTTTTTTAAATTTTTTATTGTGAAAATACCTTACACAGGGGTTATAATTACATGAGCAAGGTAATGAGTACATTTCTTATCAAGCATTGTTGCCTCCTCCTTTGTTTCCCCTACCCAACCCTTCCCATCTATCCCCCCTCAGTCCCTCTCCCCACCAAAGTTGTAAAGTTCGTTTTTCAACATAACGACTTTTACACCTCATACTTGCAATGGGTTCACCTCTATACTTATTTCAACCATTTGTTTTTTCCCTTCCCCTCCACAAATTACACCAACATCAAATACAATGAAAACAGAGGGGGAGGGACATGGCTGAGAAAAGCAGCAAATGTCAGATAAGTTGATGTTAGTTGAAATGGACCCCAAAATAAATATTCAAATGTTTTTTTCTTGTAATTGTTTCTAACATATTTATAAGATGATATCTTTGTTGTCAAGGCTGGCTTTGAACCTAAGCTTCCTGAGTAGTGAGGATTACAACCTTGAGATACCCATATTCAGCACTGATATATATATGTAAGAATAAAATAATTTTTTATTATTTGAATTCTAGAGGCTCAATTTAACAAATTAACATTTAGTGTGAAAAAAAAGTTTTCATTTTTATGAAAAAAATACACTCATAGTTTTAAATGACAGAATCTTTGCACAAATTGAAATACTCTAATATTCAAAAGTGATGAAGGGATCGTTAATGAAATTTCTCATGTAAGCTAAAAGCAATAGGCTGTGTCAGGGTGAATGAAGTAATTTTTCATTAAATTAAATAATATCTACTGTGGTCACATGATTTTCTCTTCTTTTAAACCTAAACTTTTTTGACATAAAATATAGATTCATATATTTTTTGAGTATACAAAAAATCTTAATTACTGGTTATATATTTCTGAGGTTTGAGTACCGAGACATTTCAGAGAAACACGGAATTTCATGTATTTTATGTCAACAGTGATTTTTAGAAATTGAATCAAACTCCATATGAGATAAAGCAAGATATTCCATGACTTATGCAATTATTCCTATAGATTTGAATATAACTTATTTTTGAATGGTAGGAAATTCATATTATTCCTACTCTATAGAATAATTAAGAAATAAATGATTGTGATAGTGTTTACTTTTTCTTAAACTACAAAGAAAGAATCTAACTATAGATGACAAAAACTTGAATATAAATGTCATAAAATTATGAAAAATTAAAGTCATTTTGAGTTAGATGAAATAGTCATTTTTGAAGGTCACAAAATGAAATCTCTGATACTTCCTTATCTGTTAAATAAAATGTATTTGCACTCAAAATATTTTTCCAGGAATGGTATAACCAAACCACCTCCATGCCAAATAGCTTCTTTGATTGATTCAATTAAATATTTAGGAACAGAAGTTATCACAATGTATAGAAATATCTACCCACCACTCTAGAAATTAAATCTGAAATCATTAAAGATTGAGATTAATAATTAGCTTTCACTAAGTTGCCATAAAGAGGTGAAACCTTTCATGTGGGCATAGTTGTAGAGATTTGGTCACTGAAAACTTGTGATCAAAGGTGTTAGGATCAAAGTCCTTTCCTCCTCTTCTTTCTTTTTCTTCTCTATCTCCTTCTCCTTCTTCTTTTCCTTCTCCCTCTCTCTCTTCCCTCTTCCTCCTTGTCCCTCTCCCACTCCTATTCCTCTTCTTCTTTACTCCCTGGCTTTCATGAATACACATTTTCCAACACATATTCTTGACATGGGGTACTGTCCCAACACCAACCCAGTCAATAAGGATAAGAAACATAATCTAAAATGTATAAAATCAGAAGTCAAGTTTAATCTTTCCCCCTTTTAAGTCGATTTTATAAAGTATATTTTCATATTAATAGGAGACTGTCATACCATGCTCTCATTTATTATAGGGGATAAGATTTACTGGAAAAAAATCTAACCAACATCACCGTAATGAAATGATTGATTAAATAAATATTATATTAGGACAAATCTACTTTAAAATATCAGATATAGTTCAATACATGGCAAAAAAAATCACCTCTATTATTTTGTATACAAGACAGCAGAATACAAACTGTTCCTCAAGGAAATTGACCTATAATTGACAGTATTGTCAATTTCATAAGTGATTTAAGAAGACTATAGAACAAATTTCAACTCAAACTGCATGATATAACATTTACTTTGTCCCGTGTATACTATCTTTGTCTGGTTTCCAAAATGACCTGTATTTTATCATTTTTTAATTAACTTTAAGTAGTTGTGTGGGACTTGCTGTTTGACAAAGCAGTGTATTAACAGTGTATAGTGAGGTTTTTTTTTTCTTTTTCCTCTCCTGATGTTTGAACTCTGTGTCTGGGGGCTGTCCCTGAGCTCCTTTGCATGAATACTAGAACTCTATCACTTGAGGCACAGCAGCACTTTCTGATTTTTCTGAGATTTAATTAGAGATAAGAATATGACAAACTTTCTTGCCTGGGCTGGCTTCAAACCTCAATTTTCTGCCTCCTGATTATCTAGGATTACAGCCGTGAGCCGCTAGTGCCCGGCTTAATAAAATGCACCTTTTTTTTGCCTAGTCCTGGGGCTTCAATTCATTCCTTGGAAATGTCCTTGAGCTTCTTTTCCTCATGTTAGTACTCTATCACTTGTTTCATAGTTCCAGTTCCTGCTTTTTTGTTTATGTAGTATTGAGAAATCAAACCCAGGGCTTCAAACATGCAAGGCAAGCATCTACCAGTAAGCCCCATTCCATCGCCAATACAATGCATTTTGATGATCATTATCCCTCATTCTTCTCAATCCTATCTCATAGCTCAATTTACATGAATTTGTAGAATATTCACTGGCTCTTAATGTCATGTATAGTCACTCAGAGGTCATATCACAGATCATATTTTCTTGATAGTCGTATTCATCAACATACTAAAGTTGTGCATTATAGAATTCTGTGATTTTAAATTCTAAATTATCACTCAGATTCACCCACTACTATTCTAAAAATTTTCCTAAGTTTAATGCAAATGCAATCTGTAATTCTTCGATAAAGTACAATGATTCTTAGAATGTTAAAGAGTTGGAGTAAGAACATCACCTTCAGTTCAGGAACATTTTATCATTACTACCCTCTCAAAATACTCAAATATTTATTAATAGTCATTTCCTGTCATCATTTCCACCTACTCTCCCCTTGAGCAGCTATTATTTCATATTCTACCTCTACAGATGTGCCAATTTTAAAAACCTCATATAATTAGAAAATGTAGTCTATTTTATCCATTTCTCCCATGTAATATCACTGTTTCCAAAGTAAGTCCCTGTAAATTTTATTCATGGATAGAGCATATTGTTTTTTATGCATGTGTATATTGGAATAATATCCTCAATGGACATTTCAATGTTTTATTATATGTTATTATGAAGGGTTTTACTATGTATATTCTTGCACATGTGTCTCATTGGATATATGTTGAAATCTATTTTGTATATAAAATTATAATTCAAAATGCTGGATCATAGAGACAATTCTATGTGTAATGTCTTAAAGATTTCCAGTATGTTTAAGAAACTGACTATATCATTTTAAGTGCCAAGCACCAATGTATAAGGATTGCAATTTCTACATAATTGTTGTGCTGGGCTATCTTATTGTTTCTTTTTCCACTAATCTCTATATGTATGCATTGTCTAGGTATGTTATGATCTTTCCATATGTTCCTTGATTGTTGTTATATTACTATAGAGATATGTATTTGGATTTTTGAATAACTTTTTCAGGATGGTTAAAGTATGTCATTGGCATTAATATACTCTTAATATATTTCTCATTCAAGTCTATTTAAATAAATATATATCTGTACACACTACATGTACATATGCATATATTCATACTTATATGTGTATATATTCAAATACCTATATAAGAATATACAGATGTGTACATACATGTTTATATATATATATATATAGTGTTATTTTCATTTGTCTGTAAGTTATCGTTTTACTTTATTTGCTAATCATGCCCTTTATTGATTTTACTTTATTTTATTTTATGTTTAAGATATTGTAAAGAGGAGCCAGGCGCTGGTGGCTCACACCTGTTATCCTAGGCACTCAGGAGGCTGAGATCTCAGCATCATGGTTCAAAGCCAGCCTGTGCAGAAAAAGTCCATGAGACTCTTATCTCCAATAAACGACCAGAAAGCCGGAGGTGGTACTATGGCTCAAGTGGTAGAGCTCTAGCATTGAGTGGAAGAGCTGAGGGACAGGGCTCAGGCCCAGGGTTCAAGGCCCAGAAAGACCACCACCACAACTAGCAAGAAGAAAAAGAATACTGACTCAAAAAGCAATCGTATTAAGCAGTCTTAAAGATAGGATCAAGTCTAACATTTTAGAATTATCTTAGATATCAGCAACCTTCGAGTCCAATGAGCCATGAGCCCTCAGCATGTTGACTGAATTTCTTAGTTTATTTACACAATCATTATAAGTATGCATTTTCTCATCTATCTTTCTTTCATTTCACCACAGAATGTGTTTTTATCCTTTATGTCATTCTTGAATACCAAAGCCTTTGGAAGATAGTTATTAATTGATGTATATTAATTATATGAAGATAACTTGTTGAAATATCTTACACTCTCACATATTGATGAAGGGTCTGATTAACCCATTTCTGGCATTCTCCATTCCCATTGCCCTTTATATTTCAACTGTTTTCTGTGAATTCCTTTGTGCTAACTTCACATATTGTCAAAATGTATTAAAGTGCTATTTACTCACCATAATTGAAAATTATACAATGCTGAATATAAAAGCAAAAATCTAAATAAATGGAGACATAATTTTTGTCGATTGGAGGATACAATTGAGAAAAGATATAAATTGTCTCTTCCCCTTTTTTTGGTCATTCATGTGGCTTGAAATCTGATGCTGGTGCTGTCCTTCTGCTCTTCATTTCAAAGTGAATGCTCTACTCACTGAGCAACTGTGCCATTTCTGGTTTTCTAGTGGTTAATTGGACATAAGTGTCTTATGGACATTCCCATTCCAGCTAGATTTCAACTACAATCCTCAGATCTCAGTCTCCTACACAGCTATGATTATAAGCATGATCAAACAGCGCTCAGCTTCAGTTTTATTTATGTTTATGACAATTTCTAGAAACACCTGACTAGCAGTCTTTGAGTCATTGACAAAGAAAAATAAACTGGAATATATTTCTGCCCAATATTAGTGTAAAATTGTTATATTTTTAGAGGAAAGATTATACAGCTCAATGGGTCTGTAGGGCACCAGATTAGATCCACATAAATATTATAAAGGAATATTTAATAAGGTGTAAAACCAAACATTTGTGGAATGACGTTCTGTTTAATAAGAGGTGATAAGTTAGGCAGTATTTGGGAAAATTAAAAAGTGAACATTGACTTAAACATAACAATTTATTCAAATGTTAACTTCAAGCAGGATTCAAAAGTGTCATATAAAACAAAAAAAGAGATGTAAATGTAAAGCAAAGGAAGATGTTTTGACAATTTTGAGATGAAGCAGTCTTAAATTTGGCATTAAAGCTATAGGTAAATTGTTAAAAAAATTTCAACAAATCTCAGGGACCCTGAGTTCAAGCCCCAGGACCAAACAAGTTTGAATCAACTTGATATAATGTAACTGTTATAATTTTTAACAATTAAATCAATGAATATTACACATTCCCACAGAAATATAATTGGAAACAAAAGGCATAATTGTTTTTCTGAAACAAGTAATGGAACCATGAATTTCTTTCACTTTTCAATTCATGTTTTATGTAACTTCAATTAGCAGACTTCCGGAACTAAAACTAAATGTATTATTTGTATACCACAAGAAGCAAAGTGATTATAGTTAAGAATAGATACTTCATCCTAGCGAGAAGATAGGTTTCTGAGCATTCTCACTAAAAAGAAGTGTTACATGCAGAAATTAATGGATATGATGCTGCTTTATCATTACACAACATATAAATGAATATTTTATAGCTATGTAAAACATAATTGTGTAGCTAGGAGCCAGTGGCTCATGCTTATAACCCTAGCTACTAAGAAGGCTGAGAGCTGAGACTCATGGTTGAAAGCCAGCCTAGGCAGGAAAGTCCATGAGACTCTTATTTCCAATCAGCCACCAGAAAACTGGCAGTGGCTCAAGTGGTAGAGCACTAGTCTTGAGCTGAAGAGCTGAGGGACAATGTCTAGGCCCATATTTCAAGCCCCACGACTAACAAAAATTAAAAATAAACAGTTACAAATAAACAATTATTTTGACATAAATGTTAAAAAATATATTCTAACAATTTTAAATCTTTACTAGGTATACTAGTTTATATAAATATAGAGAATTGCTTTCTGGATTTGTTGACATTGAATCAATTTTGTAAATCACATATTTGTCACTCAATTCATATTTGTATATTTCTATACTTATATACTTTAAGTATAATTAAGTGATACTTGAAAGGCAATCCTGTTTTAGGAATCTCCCTTGGCTTTCTATAATTAAGCCTCCTACCCTCAAATCAATATGCCCTACAAAATAGTCAGACATTTCATCTCATTGGAGCAGAAAAGTATAAGCCATAATCATTGTTGGAACAAGTAACATTTCACATGAATTTCACTTAGTTTAAGAACCAAAATATTCAAATCATCTTAGCAATTCCAGTAGTAGCAAAATGTCTTCTGAGCTTTTCAGTCTTTAAGGAGATGAAAATCTTTAACATCCACCTAACATCCTATATCTTAAGAAGATATTTATGGGTAACCCTCTGTTCCTGATTAGAAGACTGGAACAAAGGCAATAATGAAAATAGCCAAGGAAAATACTTGAAAACTATAAACTAAGCAATCACAGACACTCCTGTTTTCATCAATTTCAATGAGAATGTACGTTAAAGTATAACGTTTTGTTGCATTTAAAGAGCAATAGTTAAACTTTAATTAGCACTGAAGAAGGGAACAGAAAACTTTGTTTGAAGACAGCTTGACTTTGAACAATTCAACACAAGCATAATGGATTTATCTTGTTTTTCTATGCAGTTGCCAAAGTAATAGAGAGCAACACCCAAAGGCAGGAAAACACCTAAGTCAAAGCAGTAAACTTTTGTCTATAAAATAATTTTGAGGGTCTGACTCTTTCAATGTCAGGCTTCCAAAGAGGAAAGTATTTGCTTTGGTGTGAACAATAAAAAATATAAAATCCTCTATTAATATTTATCATATTTTGTTTAGGACTTCTCGTGTTGGAGAAGAGTAAGTTATGAAAAAGTTCAAAATTATTGGACTATTCCCCAATATCATTATTATTTATCAGCTATTGCTATAGAAGTAGCCTAGATTGCTCTTAATATCATTCTTCTTTACATTCAGAAGCATTGTTTGTTTCTGGGTTATAAGCTGTAAACACTTGAGTTTTAATAAAGAGTCATTCCTTAAGAGTGGAAAGATGCTGTGCCAACAAACCTAAAATATCAAAGACTTAGAATAGTGGAAACTAGTTTCTAGCTATATCACAATGTGTAGATGTAGATTTTGTTTCCCATTGTTCCAGGGGAACCATTTTTGTTATCTTCTTTTTTACCATCTAGTGATCCTATACCATCTTATACCATCCTGGGATGGCTGTACATTTACTGGATTCTCTAATTGCTGTTGGAAAGTTAGGAAGGAGAGAAAAGTGAGTTTTTGTATCTGTTTTGCCTTATTTTTTATTACTTTAGAAACTGTAACTCAAAATGACATAAATTATCTTTATAATATTAGGAGACAGTTTTCATTTCCATATTCTTACCCTAGCCTTCTACATAATTTTGGTATTTAGTGATCCCAAAATGTGAAAATAAAGATAAGAACCTCTTATTTAAATATTATTTAGAATTTCAAGTCTTCTTTATGTAAAGCCCGTAAGTATTATGCATATCATACATGTGTAAAAAGCCAGTGGCAACATTTTCTTATTCTCAAAAACTAGGAAATGTGGTGTCCCTGTAGTTGCATCAGGAAAAGGCTGTGTTTGAATTAGTTTACTAATCTAAATCTGCTGTAAAATATTTCTACATGTTAGTTGGCTTGAATAATCTGTATTTATCATTTTGCAGTTCTAAAGGACAGAATTTTAAAAGAAGTCTCACTAGATTAAAATCGAGTCACCTACATAGCTAAAATATTTTTCAAATGATTCTAGTGGAGAAAGCATTTTCTTGCTGCTCTGCTTTCCAGAAATTCAGAATCTGGGTTGTTGTTGTTTTCTTTATTTTCTAATGTAGCATCTTTACATGTCTCTGATGGTTCTATCCTCATCATGTCCTTTCCAACTACACCTGGGACTTTAAAGTACCCATTTGAATATATTTCCCCCATCTGATAATTCTTCATATTTGTGTTCATTGGATTATGAAAGGTGATTATTTTACAAACTTATATACATATAATGCAAATGTACATTTGAGGGATTAGTTATTTGGGGTAGACAGATATTATGGAAAGATATTTTGCTATGTAAAATAAGTGTGTAGCATTCTTTCTACTATAAACTGTTATCCTTTCAATAATTTTGAACAACATATTTCTTCAATGAAATATAACTAAAAAAAATTAGTCCTGGAAAGCAATTAATCCTGATTAAAACATTGTCATGAACTAGAAATCCTAAATGCCAGAGAGCAGCTCCTGAAGTAGTTGTGGCACTATCATTTTTTGTATATTCTGCTTACAGTCTTCTCTTTTCAAGAGCATTTGATTGTTATTATTTTGGAATTATGGTTAATATTTACCTGACTGCTATTTTTAAAGAATGCATTACCCAATACTGGTTCTATTTTTCTAACTTTTGGGTCTATTCTATTTCGGAAAGAAACACAGCCATTTGAATTACATTAACTGCTTATTGAAGTTGATTCAGCGTGGAGAGGAAAAGAAGAAAAAAATATGTCTCTGAGGGTATGTTAAGGTAAAAATGTATCTACAAGCTATTTATCTTAAAATCATCTATTTTTCATTTTGTTTGGATTCTGATAAAATTTAGCCTCTCAACTCACAAAATGTTAATGCAGTCTTATTTCATGCCACCCAAAAGCAAACAAGAAATTACTATTTATTTTAAAATTATTTATAAAATTTTTTAATTATCTTTTTTTTAAAAACAATATTTTTAAAAAGTTAGCCAAGACAGAAGAAAAGGCAGGAAGATGGCAGAGGAGAAGCTGTAGGCTAAACAAGCTCTCACATAAAAAGCAGTTTTAGAGTTCCAGTGAACAGTCCTAAGCTAGAGAATCACACCTAGTGTGCCTTCACAGGACAGAGAGTTAGGCCAGAGAGAGAAAATACAGGCAAGGAGACAGCCCTGAGCACTTGCCAGCAGCCACTGCGGAGGTGGCAGCGGTGGCGGAGGCGAATGCAGCCACCATACCTGAATCACAGAGAGTCCAGGACTAAGGAGCCAGACGCAGTGGGCAAGCGGATTCCACTCAACACATGCAAGAACTGACAAGGAGCGGACATCTTCATCCTGCAGTTCGCCAACCAGAGATGACCTAGGAACCAAGACTCAGCATGAGTAGAAGCCTGACATTCTCACTCCTTCTCGGGGAGCAGAGGAGGGAAGGCCAACCCTCGCCCACCCAGTACCGGAAATCTCCATCTTGGACACCAACAAAGCTGGGCGGAGCTGCTAGCTCCAACTCAAGCCCTGGAATAAATCTACAGTCATCTAGCAGGTCACAAGAGCCTATCCTAACCTGCCAGACTCAGCTCCACCCAGGGAAAAGTCACCCAGCTTGGGTGTCAGCCCAAGGAGTGGCTTTCTTCAGAGCCAGAGGCTGCCCCTCCCTTTAGCAGCCTAAACAATCAACTGAAATTCAGTAAACAGAAACCTTGAGAGTGGCTCAAGGCTGGGCTCTGTGAGTTTCTCACAAACCAGCCCCCGGGAAAAGCAACTGTTTGCTGAAAGGCCTCAACTCTACCCAGAAACTGGCCTCATCACAGCATCCTCCAAACTCGAAGAAAAAGCCATCTCCTCCCATTGAACTAACCTGGGAGGAAGATGGCAGAGAATTTTTCTGCCTGTTCAAAGAAACAGACTTAAGTAACCAACCAAGCCACAGGAACACAAGCATACCAGAGACTCCAACAAGAGGCTGGTTATGGACACAAGGGAGACACAAGATTTTTCCCACAACTCCCAAAAAAATAAAAGAACTTTTTTTTGTTGTAGGATTTTTAAAAATTTTTTTTCTCAAAAACTTTTTTAATCTTTAAATTTTAACTTTTTTGAAAAAAAATTGTTTTCTAGTAAGTTTTTTTTCCTCTTAGAATTTTATTGTACGGATATAAGTGTGTGTGTGTTTTTCTTCCTTTTTTTTTTTTTGTTTTGTTTTTTGTTTAGCTCTACTGATCTTTGGAACTTTTTTCTTTCTTTCTTAGCCTTTTCACCTATTCTTCCCTTCCCTTTTTTATGTGACTTAATTGCTGTTCTGCACATCCTCAGATAAACCCGTAGTCAATTATTAGACCTTATCCCCCATTGTGTACACACATAATACACAAATTTATTACTCAATTCAAAACCTCTTAGGCTTAAATTCCTTAATAGCAATACTACCTCTGTATACCTATATAATATTTTAAGTATTTTTATTTTTAAGTTTTTCACATCTCCTTTATATCCCTCCCCTTCTCTCATTGTATTCACGTTCTTCACTGGATAGTTTGTTTTTCAATCTGAATAATATTCTTAATTTTTTACCTTTCTATTTTTTTCTGGTCTCTTTTTGTTCCCTTTCTCTTTCTTCTTTTTTTCTTTCTCTCTACTTTCATCCTATCCAACCTGTTTTCTGGTTTGAGATTAGGACTTAGTTAACACTTCCTGTGCCTTCCCACATCACCCTATTCCTTTTTTTTACCCACATCTCTTCATAAACCTAATAATTTCTGGTTTACCAAATTCTTCTACGGCGTTCGTACATATTAATATACAGTTGTTTGATCTTGAATAGATGCATCTGTTGAACTAGATTGTATCTACAGATTATTGACTGTGCAAATACAGACTTTGGTTGATGCTTGCCTTAAGGTAGTGTTCTACCACAAACCTGGTGATAATTTCATTCCCAATGGGCAGAGTAAGCCGGAAAAACACAAGAAAAAATGGAAAGTCCTGGTATCTCAACTCCCACTCATGATAATCAGGGGAAGAACCGATAATGAAAAAAACAGAAGAGAGTTCCCAAATAGCTGTACAAACACTGCCAGCAAACATGATAAATGAAAAGACTGAAAACTTACAAAGGACTCTGAATGAGCGTGATAGGGAGAGAGAGGAGGCAATGCAAAAGTTTATACAGGAATAGCATGAGCTGGAGGAAGCTACTCAAAAACTGATACAGGATTTACGTGAGCAGCTTGAGAATACACAAAGAGGCAGGAATGGCATGAGCAGGCTGAGAACACTCAAAGAGAACTACAGGAATGGCATAAATGTGAGGAAGCTAAGCAAAGAGTAATACAGGAATTGAGAGAGCAGGATGAGAATACACAAAGATGACTAAAGGCATTCATGAAATCCATTAACAAAGAGCTGAAGGAAGTCAGGGAGACCACCAAGGGAATGCTGAATGGAACCCAACAGAAGGAATGGGAGCCCAAGCAAACCATAACCAATCAACTAAGTGATTTGAGAATAAACACTGAACACCAAATTAAGGAAGTAAAGAAGTTCATACAAGATCTAAAACAAAGCTTTAACAAAGAATTGAAGCCATCAAAGATGACCAACTAGAAGGAAAATAAATAAAAAGCAAAGTAGAAAGTCTCGACAGCAGGTTAGACCATGCAGAAGATCGAATCTCGGGGATTGAAACAGCCTAGACATTATAGAGAAAGAACATGCAACCATCCAAGACAAGTTTAAGAAATATGAGAGATCTATCCAAAACCTGAAAGACCCCATTAGAAGGCCTAATCTAAGGATAATGAGTGTAGAGGAGCACCTAGAAACAGAAGTTAATGGTCTAGGAAATTTGTTTAACAGGATCCTAGCAGAGAACTTCCCAAACATGCAAAAACATAGGCCTATTCAGATACAAGAAGCTTTTAGAACTCCAAATAGACCAGACCAGAATAGGACATCCCACCCTCACATTATAATCCACACAGGATCAATTCAGACCAAAGAAAAGGTCCTTAAAGCTGTCAAGGGGGAAAGATTAATCACCTATAAATGGAAACCGATTAGAATCACCTCAGATTTCTCAGCAGAGAAAATCAAAGCAAGAAAAGCCTGGAATGATGTATAACATGCACTACAAACAAACAAACAAATATCAACCAAGAATACTGTACCCAACTAAACTCTCCTTCAAAACTGAAGGCCAAATAAAAACCTTCGATAGCCCCACAAGAAATAAAATACGTAGGAATTAACTTAACCAAAGAAGTGAAGGACCTCTATGATGAAAATTTTAAAAATTTGACAAGGAAATCAAAACAGAAATTAGAAAATGGGAAACACTCCCAAGCTCCTGGATTGGAAAGATTAACATCGTGAAAATGGCAGTACTTCCCACGGCTATCTACAAATTTAATGCAATACCCATCAAAATTCCAACCTCATTCTTCAAGGAAATAGAAGAGGCAATCCAAAAATTCATATGGAACAATAAAAGACCCTGAATAATAAAAACGCTCCTCAACGGAAAGAACAATGCTGGAGGAATATCAATACCAAATTTCAAACTCTTCTAGAAAGCCATAGTAATCAAAACACCTTGGTACTGGCACAAGAACAGACCTCAGGACCAATGGGATAGAATTGAAAACCCAAAAATGAACCTACAGACCTATAGCCATCTAATCTTCGATAAGGGAGCTAAAAAAATAGAATGGAAGAAAGACAGCCTCTTCAGTAAATGGTGCTGAGAAAATTGGTTAACTACTTGTAGAAAACTAAAGCTAGATCCTTATATACCACCCTGCACCAGAATCAACTCCAAATGGATCAAAGACCTCAGAGTCAAAGCAGACACTCTGAAAACATTACAGGATGGAATAGGAGAAACCCTAGGTCTCCTTGGCTCCGGCCGAAATTTTCTTAATAGAGACCTGGAAACACAATAAATCAAAGAAAGTTTGGACGAATGGTATTGCATGAAGTTGCAGAACTTCTGCATGGCAAAGGATATAGCTAGCAAGATCAATAGAAAGCCAACAGATTGGGAGAAGATCTTCACTAGCCATAGAACGGACAACGGTCTCTTATCTAAAATATACTTGGAACTCAAAAAAATTAAATCCCCCAACAACAAATCCTTAAAGAATCAACTGCTCAATAAATAACTGGGCTAATGACTTAAAGAGAAACTTCTCTGAAGAAGAAAGAAGGATGGCCAATAGACAAATGAAGAAATGCTCAATTTCCCTAGCCATAAAAGAAATGCAAATCCAAACAACATTGAGCTACCACCTCACACCAGTGAGAATGGCAAAAATCAAGAACTCTCATAACAACAGATGATGGAGGGGATGTGGACAGAAGGGAACCTTACTTCATTTTTGTTGGGAGTGTAAACTTGTTCAACCACTTTGGAAAGTAGTATGGACCTTCCTCAAATGACTCCACATAGAGCTCCCCTATGACCCAGTAGTCCCACTTTTGGGCATTTACCCAAATGTTTACAAACAAGACCACACAAAGGTTACCAGCACATCTATGTTTATTGCAGCATTATTTACCATAGCTATGATCTGGAACCAACCCAATGCCCCTCAGTAGATGAATGGATCAAGGAAATGTGGTATATATACACAATGAAATTCTATATCTCCATCAGAAAGAATGGCATTGCCCCATTTGTTAGGAAATGGAAAGACTTGGAAAAGATTATATTAAGTGAATGAATCCAAGCCCAAAGAAACATAGGTCCCATGGACTCCCTTATTGGCAATATCTAGTATATGTATGAGTCAAGCAGAAAAGGTCAGATAAGGTGATGTTAGGAAAATGAACCCTAAAGTATGTATTTTAAATGTTTTTTTTCTTTCATGCATTTGTTTCTAATGCAATTATAAGATTATTTCTTTGTTACTTTGTATGTCCCTCCCCCACAGTATAACTCCTGCTTTCACTGTATTTGATGTCGATATACTTTGTGGAGAGGAAGGGCAAAAACAAGTCGTTTAAATAAGGATATAGGTGGACCTGTTGCAACAATGAGAAGTACAAGTTGTCATGTCAAAAATGAACTTTACAACTTCGGGGGGGGGGAAGATTGTGTGGACGGGGGGAGGATGGGAAGAGATGGGAAGGGTAAACAAAGGAGGAGGCTACAATGCTTGATAAGAAATGTACTCACTATCTTGCCCACGTAATTGTAACCCCTCTGTACAGTATTTTCACAAAAAAATAAATATTATACTGGAAAAAAATTAAAAAAGAATACAAGAAAAATCTATTTTGATTCTAGGAACTAATATATATTTTAAGATAGTGAACTATATACAGGAATGTTGACCAAGCAAACTATTTTAACATTTTTTTCAGATTTCAAATTTCATTTTTAATATTTACTTTTTATCTACTATTTTTATTTTTTATCTTTATTGAAAAGAAAAAACAGAAAAAGAATAAATAGAAAAAATTAATAACTATATACACGACATAAGAACCTCTTTTTTACAATTCTTGGAGCTAATGTTGATACATTTCATTATATATGGTCCTATGCACTTATCTATTTGATGTCGGTATAATTTGTGGAGGGGAAGGGGAAAAACAAGTCGTTTAAATAAGGATACAGGTGCACTAGTTGCAACAATGAGAAGTACAAGTTGTCATGTCAAAAATGAACTTTACAGTTTGGTGGGGGGGAGGAGAGGGTGGGGAGCGATGGGAGGCTGGGAAGGGAAGGGAAGGGGAAACAAGGAGGAGGCAACAATGCTTGATAAGAAATGTACTCATTATCTTGCCCATGTAATTGTAACCCCTCTGTACAGTATTTTCACAAAAAAAAAAGTTAGCCAAGACAAATGGTTCACTATCTATTCATAGTCATGTTTAGAGTCTTTGGTGAAATCCAGAAAGGGAAAAAAAAATCATGTTTTTATTCTTCCTTGAGCCACTCTGATTCACTTCACCTATTTCTGAAAGAATAAAATTCTGGCTTTGAAGCCTTTTGCTTCATATCCACAATGTGTCATTCTTCCTTTATTAATTGGAGAATTTGGAGAAAAGATGAGAATCCACACCAGAAAAAGGAGAAGAGGAAAAGAGAAGGAGAAATCTAGATATTTTTTTCTTCCTCATCTCAATCACAAGTTCTGGATAATGATTGTGGGTATTAGATACAGTGTTCTAGAGTGATTAAACACATCTATAGAAATAGATAATCCCACAAATGATCACATGGAGAATGCTTATTTATAAAAAATTGTAATATTGCTCTCTGCTCTTTTCTAGCTCTCTCTGCTCTCTCTCTGCTCTTTTCTAGCTCTCTCTGCTCTCTCTCTGCTCTTTTCTAGCTCTTTCTGCTCTCTGCTCTCTCTCTGTTCTTTTCTAGCTCTTCTCTCTCTCTTTCCCAGCTCTCTCTCTTTCCCAGCTCTCCGAGCTCTCTTTCCCAGGTCTTTCCCCACCGCACGGAGGACCAAGATGGCCTGGTGCCAGCTGGAATGCTCCACCTAGTACCTGCGTTACCTAGGTAACTGGGACACCTGGAAGAGGTCACATCTGAATTTGATGTGGCCATACCTTTCTCCACCTGTAAGGCCTAGGCCAGGCCCAGACGCTCTCTCTCTGCTCTTTTCTAGCTCCCTCTGCTCTCACTCTGCACTCTCTCTGCTCACTCTGCTCTTTTCTAGCTCTCTCTGCTCTCTGATATCTCTCTGCTCTTTTCTAGCTCTCTCTGCTCTCTCTCTGCACTCTCTCTGCTCACTCTGCTCTTTTCTAGCTCTCTCAGCTCTTTTCTCTTTCCTCTCTTTTTTCTAGCTCCATTCTCTTTCTTAGATTTCTCTCTTTCTCACCTTTCCCAGACGTGCTCTCTTTCTGCTCTTTTCTCTCTCTTTCCTCTGTCTTTCCTCTCTTTCCTAGCTCTCACTCTTTCCCAGGCCTTTCCCAGCCACGTGGAGTGCCAAACTTGCCTGGTCTCAGCAGGTCTACTGAATAAACCTACCCCTTACCTGAAAAAAAATTGTAATATCTTCCAATAGGAAATGTTATCAATTTGTTTAGTTCTTGTTTAGGATTTGTTAAATTCTGGTGTGGTGTAGTCAGCTATCATGAAGATATAAAAGAATGGTAAGAAACTAGCATCTTAATATCATATTCTAATATTAGCTTAGTTCTGTCTGTGTTATATGTATGAGACTGTAAGTTTTGCCTCAATTTCACATGCTATACTCTTCCAACATATAAGTTGAAAGAAGATTCCCTCTGGAAATATGCTATTTTTATAGCTAAGGAAAAAAAAGACACAGATAATGAGATAGAAATCTTCCCCTAGAAATAGCCTTTCACCACTTTTGGTTCACTTTCATAAGCTGAAGTAAGTCACATGACCCATCTTGACACTGAAGAGTAGAGGTAAACCTCACCTACAGGAAGCTGATTCAGGACACAGAGAATAAGCCAAGATATGCAACACTTGAGATAAAGAGGAAAAAAAGAGAACCATAATACAATCAATCATACTTGCCATCGCATAGGCATCTCTGCAGGAAGGATGCTATTACGTTCCTTATATTCTAAAACGACTGAGTTCTTCAAATCATGCCTTTTATATTTGGATGTTACAAAAATTAGAGAACATTTTGATACTGAGACAGCATAAAATCTCAAAGAAAGTTGGAGTAATCATTTCAATACTACTTTTTGTTCTCCAAGAAAAGAAATCATTTTATACATAATAATTTATAATTTCTTACCTAGTATCTTATTTTTCCAGAAATGGATTTTGTTAATATATGTGACTATCCACCAGAATAAATGTCTTCATTTATCTGCATCTTGTACAAACAGCAAGTCAATTAGATGTAAGTGGGAGTTCATCAGTAGCACTTTTTAAAAATGCAAAAAATGTGGACTGGGAGCCAATATACATATTTTTCCACCATCACCTACTACATCCTCCTTCTCCATTCCTAGGAAATACACCCAATCAATAAAATGGCGTAGATGTGTGGTTCTTTACCTGGAAAGTGGAAGCAGAATATTATGGATGTCGGGGATGACTGTTAATAGTGTTTTACATAATAATGTCATATATAACAGCTCTAAGAGTCCTGCAGGTCTTAATACTACTTCCTTAGTGATGTGATAGGAATGTCAGCCTTACTGGACTTAGTATTGTTTTCTACTTCATTTTCTACCTGGCCTAAATTGTAATACATATTAACGGAATGAAAAAGTAATGGCGGTTCCGGGAAGATGGCGGAGGAGAAGCTGGAATCTGAACAAGCTCTTGCATAGAAAACAGTTTCAGAGTTCCAGTGAACAGTCCCAAGCCAGAGAATCACACCAAGTGTGCCATCACAGGACAGAGAGTTAGCCAAGAGAGGGGAAGCCAAGCAGACACATCTGAGCGTCTGCCAGCAGCTGCTGCTGTGGCGGCAGGGTCGCAGCGGCGACCGCAGCCGTGGCCATACCTGAGCGCTCACACAGAGAGTCCGGGACGAAGGAGCCAGACGCAGCGGGCGAGAGGATTCTACTCAACACCAGCAAGAACCGACAAGGAGCGGACAACATCATCCTGCACTTTGCAGACCAGAGACGACCCAGGATCCAAGACTCGGCGTGAGTAGCCCCAATTCCTCACTCCTTCCCAGGGAGCAGAGGAGGGAAGGTCACCCCTCCCCCCCCCCAGCACCGGTGATCTCCATCTTGGATACCGACAAAGCTCGGAGGAGCGGCTAGCTCCAGCTCAGGCCTTGGAATAAAACGAGTCATTTAGCAGGTCACAAGAACTTAACGGCGAAGTGACCGCACAGACTCAGTTCCATCCAGGGAAAAGTCACCCAGCTCAGGCGCCAGCCATTGGAGTGGCTCTCCTCACCGGGTAACCAGAGCCAGAGGCTGCCCCTCCTTCTAGCAGCCACCACAATCAATTGAAAAACAGAAACCCTGAGAATGGCTCCAGGCTGGGTGCTGTGAGTTTTTTTCACAAAATAGCCCCAGGGAAAAGCTACTGTTTGTTGAAAGGCCTCAACTCTACCCAGAACCTAGCCTCATCACTGCATCCCCCTCTTTTGTGATTCTCAAAGCAGATCACCCTCCCAGTAAACTAACCTGGGAGGGGGAATCTCAAAATCTTGGGTAAAGCAGAGCATTTTTCTGCCTGTTCCAACAAACTGACTTAAGAAACCAATCAAGCCACAGGACCTCAAGCTGACCAGAGACTCCAACCACACTCTGGTTACAGACAAAAGGGAGATACAGGACTCTTCCCACCCCTCCCCCCCCCCAAAAAAAATCAAAGACTTTTTTTTTTTCTTCTTCTTCTTTTCTTTTTTTCTTTTTTTTTGTTTTGTTTTTTTTTTTCTTCGTTTTTTGTTACCTTATATATATAAAAATTTTTTTTTTGCTTTTCTAAAACTTTTATTAATCTTTAATTTTTGCCTCTTCTGAAAAAATAATTGTTTTCCATTAACTTTTTTTTTTCTTTTCTCCTCTTATAATTTTTATTTTAGGAATACGTGAATGTGTGTTTTCCTTTCTTTTCTTGTCTTCTTTCTCTTTTTCTTTCATTCTTAATTATCTTTTTGTTTTTTGTCTAGCTCTACTGAACTTCTGATCTTTTCTTCTCACTTTCCTATCCTTTCAATCTTTTCCTCTTTGTTCTTCTTTATGTGACTTAACTCTTGTCCTGCACATCCTCAGATAAACCCATAGTTAACCAGTAGACCCTACCCCCCATTGTGTACACACTTAACCCACAAACTTATTACTCAATTCAAAACCTCTGAGACTTAAATTCATTAATAGCAGTACTACCTTTTTATACCTATATAATATTTTAAGCATTTTTTTAAAGTTTTCCACATCTCCTCTATGTCCCTCCCTTTCTCTCAACATATTCATATTCCTCTATAAATAGATGGTCTTTTAATCTCTAAAATAACATTAATTTTTACGTTTCTATTTTTTTTTTCTGGTCTCTTTTCATTCCCCTTTCCCTTTCTTCTTTCTCTCTCTCTCTCTACTTGCATCCTACCCAACCTATTTCCTGCATTGTGATTAGGACATAGTTAACTCTCCCTGTGCCTCCCCACACCAATCTATTCCTATTTTTTACCCACATCTCTCCCTAACCCTAATAATTTCTGGTTTTCCAAATTCTTCTCTGCGGTTCGAAGTCCTTTAACATATAGTTGTTTGATGTCGAATAGATGTATCTGTTGAACTAGATTGTATCTGTAGACTATTGACTGTACAAATGCAAACTTTGGTTGATGGTTGCCTTAAGATAGTGTTCTAGCACAAAACTAGTGCTATCTTCATCTCAAATGGGCAGAGTAAGCCGGAAAAACACAAGAAAAATGGCAAATTCGGGTATCTCAATTCCCAATCTTGATAATCAGGGGTTAGAACAGATAATGAATAATCCAGAGGAGAGTTCCCAAACAGCTCTACAAACACTGCTGGCAAACATGATAAATGAAAAGTTTGACAAGGTACAAAGCACTCTGTATGAGCGTGACAGGGAGAGAGAGGAGGCATCCCAGAAGTTTATACAGGAATATCATAAGCGTGAGGAAGCTACTCAAAAACTGATACAGGATTTGCGTGAACAACTTGAGAATACTCAAAGAGAAAGGGAGGAATGGCGTGAACAGGCTGAGAACACTCAAAGAGATCTGCAGGAATCCCATGAACGGGAGGAAGCTAATCAAAGAGTAATACAGGAATTGAGAGACCAGGTAGAGAACACACAAAGATCACTAAAGGCATTCATGGAATCCATTAACAAAGAGCTGAAGGAAGTCAGGGAGACCACAAAGGGAATGCTGAATGGAACCCAAGAGAAGGAATGGGAGCCCAAAGAAACCATAACCAATCAACTAAGCGATTTGAGGACAAACACTGAACACCAAATTGAGGAAGTAAAGAAATTCATACAAGACCTAAAACAGAGCTTCAACAAAGAACTTGAAGCCATCAAAGCTGACCAACTAGAAGGAAAAGAGATAAAAAACAAAGTAGAGAGTCTTGACAGCAGGTTAGACCATGCAGAAGATCGAATCTCAGGGATTGAAGACAGCCTAGATATTATAGAGAAAGAACATACAACCATCCAAGACAAGTCCAAGAAATATGATAGATCTATCCAACACCTGGAAGACACCATCAGAAGGCCTAATCTAAGGATAATGGGTGTAGAGGAGCACCTAGAAACAGAAGTTAATGGTCTAGGAAATTTGTTTAACAGGATCCTAGCAGAGAACTTCCCAAACATGCAAAAAGATAGGCCTGTCCAGATACAAGAAGCCTTTAGAACCCCAAATAGACCAGACCAGAATAGGACATCCCACCGCCACATTATAATCCACACAGGATCAACTCAGAACAAGAAAAAGATCCTTAAAGCTGTCAGAGAGAAAAGGGTAATCACTTATAAAGGGAAAACAATTAGAATCACCTCAGATTTCTCAGCAGAGACAATCAAAGCAAGAAGAGCCTGGAACGATGTATGCCATGCCCTAAAAACAAACAACTATCAACCAAGAATACTGTACCCAGCTAAACTCTCCTTCATAACCGAAGGCCAAATAAAAACCTTCCATAGCAAAGAAAAATTGAAACAATACATCTCCACCAAACCAGCCCTACAAAAGATTCTTAAAGATGTCCTACACATAGAAAACCAACAAGACCGCAATAAAGGCCAAGAAACTGCACCCAAACTGAGAATCCAAGAACCATAGGAAGAACCCAGCTTTCGCAGCCCCCAAAAAGGTAGATAACATGGCAGGAACTCCCAAATACCTCTCAGTCCTATCTCTTAATGTTAACGGACTGAATTCTCCAATTAAGCGACATAGACTGTCTAGTTGGATTAAAAAACAAGACCCTTCTATCTGCTGCCTGCAGGAGTCACATCTTGCCCGTAAAAACAAACACATTTTCAATGTTAAAGGCTGGAACAAAATCTACCAAGCAAACGGACCGCATAAACAGGCGGGAGTTGCAATCCTAATATCAGATAAAATAGACTTCAAATTAAAATTCGTGAAAAGAGATAAAGAAGGTCACTACATACTAATTAAAGGATCTCTCCTTCAGGAGGATATTACAATTCTAAACATCTATTCACCAAACAATGGAGCACCCAAATTTATCAAAGAAACACTGCTTTCCCTCAAATCCCATATAGATCCAAAGACATTAATAGTTGGGGATTTTAACACACCACTCTCCCCACTAGATAGATCAACTCGGCAAAAACTCAACAGAGAAACCACAGATCTAAACAGCTGCATAGATCAACTAAACTTAACAGACATTTACCGAACATTTCACCCAGCAGCATCAGAATACACGTTTTTCTCAGCAGCACATGGAACATTTTCTAAAATAGACCACATTTTAGGCCACAAAGCAAACTTGTCTAAATTCAGAAACATTGAAATTATACCTTGCATTCTCTCTGACCACAAGGGAATAAAATTAGAACTCAACACCAAAAGCCACCAAAGAAAGTCCGGTATCACATGGAGGCTGAACAGCACACTGCTGAATCATGAGTGGGTCATGGAAGAGATTAGAAAGGAAATTCAAATGTTCATGCTATTCAACAAAAATGAACACACAAATTACCAGCTCCTCTGGGACACAGCAAAGGCAGTACTCAGAGGCAAGTTTATAGCTCTGAGCTCCTACATCAACAAATTGGAGAGATCTGAAACTAGCAATTTAATGACGCATCTAAACCTCCTTGAAAAAGAGCAGCAAGATAAACCCCAATCCAGTAGACGGAAAGAAATAATCAAAATTAAATCAGAATTAAATGAATTAGAATCCAAAAAAACTATAGAAAGAATCAACAAAACAAAGAGTTGGTTCTTCGAAAAACTTAACAAAATTGACAGACCCTTAGCAAATCTTATCAGAAAAAGAAGAGAACACATCCAAATTAATAAACTCAGAGATGAGAATGGAAACATCACCACGGAAACAACCAAGATTCAGAACATTATAAGGGAATACTTCTCAAAACTGTATGCTAATAAGTTTGAGAACTTGACAGAAATGGACCTCTTCCTAGCAAATATTGACATGCCAAAACTAAACCAAGATGAGTTAAACTATGTTAACAGGCCCATATCAAGCATTGAAATAGAAACAGCAATAAGAGACCTCCCAGCTAAGAAAAGTCCAGGACCAGATGGTTTTACAGCGGAATTTTACAAGGCCTTCAAAGCAGAGCTCACACCAATTCTCCTCCAACTCTTCAATGAAATTGAAAGAGAAAGCTCACTACCGAACACATTCTATGAAGCCATCATAACCCTCATCCCAAAACCAGGCAGGGACTCATCAAAGAAAGAGTACTATAGACCCATTTCTTTGATGAACATTGATGCAAAACTTCTCAACAAAATTTTGGCCAACCGACTTCAACAATTCATCCAAAAAATCATACACCACGATCAAACAGGATTCATTTCAGGGATGCAAAGCTGGTTCAATATACGCAAATCAATTAATATTATTCATCACATCAACAGGAGCAAGAATAAGAACCACATGGTTATCTCAATAGACGCAGAAAAAGCATTCGATAAGATCCAACACCCCTTTATGATGAAGGTTTTGGAAAAATTAGGAATCCATGGAACATTCCTCAGTACAATAAAGGCTGTATATGACAAACCTACAGCCAGCATTATACTCAATGGTGAAAAACTAAAGCCATTTCCTCTTAACTCAGGAACAAGACAAGGATGCCCACTCTCTCCACTTCTCTTCAATCTAGTGTTAGAATGCCTAGCTACAGCAATAAGACAAGATGCAGACATAAAGGGGATCCAAATAGGGAAAGAAGAAATAAAACTCTCCCTCTTTGCAGATGACATGATCTTGTATTTAAAGAATCCCATAGACTCCACTCCCAAATTACTCAAGCTGATTCAAAACTTTGGCAAAGTAGCAGGTTATAAAATTAACCCCCAAAAATCCATGGCTTTTCTGTATGCCAACAATGAGAAAAGTGTGGCTGAAATTAGGAAAGCAACTCCATTTGTAATAGCCCCACAAAAAATAAAATACCTAGGAATTAACTTAACTAAAGAAGTGAAGGACCTCTATGATGAAAACTTTAAAATCTTGAAAAAGGAAATCAACACAGAACTTAAAAAATGGCAAAACCTCCCATTCTCCTGGATTGGAAAGATTAACATTGTGAAAATGGCAATACTTCCCAAGGCTATCTACAAATTCAACGCAATACCTATCAAAATTCCACCCTCATTCTTCAAGGAAATAGAAGAGGCAATCCAAAAATTCATATGGAACAATAAAAGACCCCGAATAGCAAAAACGCTCCTCAACGTAAAGAACACTGCTGGAGGAATATCAATACCAAATTTCAAACTCTACTATAAAGCCATAGTAATCAAAACAGCTTGGTATTGGCATAAGAACAGACCTCGGGACCAATGGAATAGAATTGAAAACCCAGAAATGAACCTACCGACCTATAGCCATCTAATCTTCGATAAGGGAGCTAAAACAATAGAATGGCAGACAGACAGCCTCTTCAGTAAATGGTGCTGGCAAAACTGGTTAACTACATGTAGAAAACTTAAGCTAGATCCTTATATATCACCCTGCACCAGAATCAACTCCAAATGGATCAAAGACCTTGAACTCAAAGCAGACACTCTGAAAACATTACAGGATGGAATAGGAGAAACCCTGGGTCTCCTTGTCTCAGGCCGAAATTTTCTGAATAGAGACCCGGAAACACAACAAATCAAAGAAAGGTTGGACAAATGGGATTGTATAAGGTTGCAGAGCTTCTGCAGGGCAAATGACATAGCTAGCAAGATCAATAGAAAGCCCACGGATTGGGAGAAGATCTTTACTAGCCATACAACGGACAAGGGTCTCATATCTAAAATATACTTGGAACTCAAAAAATTAAACCACCCAACAACAAATCCCCAAAGAAACAACTGCCCAATAAGTAAGTGGGCGAAAGACCTAAAGAGAAGCTTCTCTGAAGAAGAAAGTAGGATGGCCAATAGACACATGAAGAAATGTTCAACATCCCTAGCCATAAAAGAAATGCAAATCAAAACAACATTGAGATATCACCTCACTCCAGTTAGAACAGCAAAAATCAAGAACTCTAACAACAACAGATGCTGGAGGGGATGTGGACAGAAAGGAACCTTACTTCATTGTTGGTGGGAATGTAAACTTGTTCAACCACTTTGGAAAGCAGTATGGAGGTTCCTCAAAAGACTCCATATAGAGCTCCCCAATGACCCAGCAATCCCATTTTTGGGCATTTACCCAAATGACCACAAACAAGGCCACACTAAAGCTACCAGCACAACTATGTTTATTGCAGCATTATTTACCATAGCTAAGATATGGAACCAACCCAGATGCCCCTCAGTAGATGAATGGATCAAGAAGATGTGGTATATATACACAATGGAATTCTATGCCTCCATCAGAAAGAATGACATTTCCCCATGTGTTAGGAAATGGAAAGGCTTGGAAAAAATTCTATTAAGTGAAGCAAGCCAGGCCCAAAGAAACATAGGTCCCATGGTTTCCCTTATTTGCAATATCTAGTATAGGTATGAGTCAAGCGGAAAAAGTCAGAGAATGTGATGTTAGGAAAACGAACCCTCAAATATGTATTTTAATGTTTTTGTTTCATTCATGCATGTGTTTCTAATGCATTTATAATATTATTTCTTTGTTGCTTTGTATGTCCCTCCCCCACAGTGTAACCCCCGCTTTCACTATATTTGATGTCAGTATAACATGTGGAGGAGACGGGGACAAACAAGTCGTTTAAGGATTCAGGTGGACCTGTTGCAACAATGAGAAGTACAAAATGTCATGTCAAAACCAGCTTTACAATGTCGGTGGGGGGGAGGGAGGGGGGGTATGATTGGGTGGGGGGGAGGGGGAAGGCTGGGAAGGGAGGTGAAGGGTAAACAAAGGAGGAGGATGCAATGCTTGGTAAGAAATGTATGCATTATCCTGCCCATGTAATTGTAACCCCTCTGTACAGTATGTTTTGAAATAAAATAAAATAAAATTTAAAAAAAAAAAAAAAAAAGAAAAACGAACTTTACAACTTTGGTGGTGGGGGGGTGATCGGTGGGCAAGAATGGTAAGGGGAAACAAAGGAGGAGGCAAAAATGCTTGATAAGAAATGTACTCATTACCTTGTTCATGTAATTATAACCCCTCTGTGCTGTATTTTTCACAAAAAACTTATTAATATAAAAAAAGAAAGTCATTTAGGGCTCTGGGAATGTGGTTTCATTGCTTAGCATGCATGAAACCCTGGGTTCAATTACTCAGTACCACATAAACAGAAAAAGAAACAACAGAAGTGGTGTTTTGCCTCAAATGGTATAGTGCTACCCTCAATCAAAAAAAAAAAAGAAGAAGCTCAGGAACAGTTCCCTGGCCCTGAGTTCAAGCCACAGGACTGGCAAAAGAGTCATTTAGCTAGGAAATGCAAAATAAAGAACCCATACTTGGAATATATAATTGCTCCTTCCAACTGATACCTATCAATAGTCCTTAATTCATGTACTTTACCTATATTAGAATACTGTGTTGAACAACAAAAAAACGTTTTGTTAATAGGTCATGGCAATTAATACCAAGAATGTGTTTAGATATCAGTGAAGATTAATCATGGAAATTCAAAGATTCTAGGCTCTTGAGGGCCCACTGCTAACCACAATCAGAAGGGTAGTATAAGTGAGATTTGGAAATCTTTTTGGTAAGTTATGGCACCAAAAAGGCAGAGGTTAATTATTAGTTTTGACAGAAGGAATAACTCCAGATGGAAGGAATAAATGATAATAATAACTAAGTTGTACCATAAACTGTTCTAGAGAACCATTTTTGATTATCAATAACCAAATAACTTAAGCTAGTTCGTAATCTCTGTGTGATAAGTTGTATGTACTTCTATGCTGCTCTTTCATACCTGATCTCCTTTGCTTTGTACAAATCTGTCTTTCTCTATTTCTCTATGAACAATTTCTGATACTAAGTCCACATACGCAGACAACAGAGGATGCTAATGTAAGAGTCCCATGGCTCATCAATCATTAATGTAAGAACATGGAAAAGGAGGACATATTTATTGCTACCTCCATTTTATTTAAAAGCTGCCATGTCACACCATTTGATTCAAATTTCCATTCTTTGTCAACATAGTGTCATTAAGTGCACATAAATGCAAATATGATCTGGGTGCTGGTGACTCACATTTGTAATACTAGCTACTCAGGAGGTTGAAAACAGAGAATTGTGGTTCAAAGCTAACCTGGTCAGGAAAATCCATGAGAATCTTATCTTCAATTACCACCAGAAATCCGGAAGTGTCGCTGTTACTAAAGTGGTAGAGCACCTAACTTGAGCTGAAATGCTGAGGGACAGTGCCCAGGATCAGAGTTCAAGCCCCATGACCAACAGAAAAAGTTCCTCAGAAGGAACAACGAAGTCAATACTAATCTTCCCAAGCAGAGAACATAATTCCAAAATAATTCAGTGCACCTACTTTTACTGAGTTAAGTTATGGTTTCTTTGCTAAACATATTCTCTTCTTTTAAAAAATTGTCGAAAACTAGATTTATAATAAACTTCATCTAACATGTCTTGGTTCAAAAGAGAAATCCATACAATTGATGTCACTTGGATTTATTAAAATCTCAAAGCCAACAGGCAGAAGAGTCTGTCAAACTCTTATCTGTAATTAAACACCAAAAAAGCCAGAAGTGGAGTTTTGGCTCAAGCAGTAGAGTACTACCTATGGTGGCAGGAGGGCACGAAAGACAACTGTTCAGGGACAGGGTCCAGACTCTGAGTTCAAGCCCCAGAACCAGCACAAACTAAACAAACAAGCAAGCAAAAAAACCCACATTTTTCTTTTGGACCATACTTAAAGCCCTGGTTTGAAAAGAGCCTTCTTTTGCTGATCATACTCACTGGATCCTGCTTTTTGGAATCCTTATTGCTATGGTGAATTCAGGACCAGATTAAAGTAATGGATAACTGACTCCTGCAACAAGACAATCATGTCAGGAGTGAAATATCTAGGCATAAGTTACCTTCAAACCTACATGTCTTTGTTTCCTTGCAGTAGAACACTTGTAAAACGATGTTATTTCCTTTTTATCTATTTTGGCTTTCAAATGGCATATTGTTTCCTTTTGTAATAGTCTCAACTAGAAATTTACAGACAAGTTTTTTGTGAGTAAAGAACACACTCGAAAACTCAGGGACAGAGTTTCCTTCAAGCTTTGAATTCTTGTCTTGTACAGTAAAACAAGCGCACAAATTAAGTTGAACTTGTCATTTCTCTATGTTCAATTCCTCCCTTGGAATCAGTTTCCACTTCCAGTAACAGTTTCTTCCAGTTACTTCAAGTAACCATCTATGGTGCTGCTCCAGTTAAAATGAACGTTTTGTGGCTTCATTGAAATAGCACAAGTACATCTTTGTACATGAGGTAACATGTGTTTCAGAAACAACTTAGGAGAAAATACGGAAATTAAATCTCTTATAAAACATTATATATGTACATATGGCCATATAAAATGATGTTAAGTGAAATAGACTCCAAGATAGGACACAACTTGATTTTTCTTTATTGTTACCTAAAAGGTACTATGTGATATTTTTGTTTCTCTTCTATTTTCTACCTCCACAGTACAACCCCTGTTTTTACTGTATTTGATGTCGGTGATCTGCATCTTGCATATAACTTTTTCTAATGTGTGGAGGGGAAGGAAAATAACAAAATGCTGAAACAAGGATACAGTATGACCCATTGTAACAATGATTTATACTAGACACTATGTAGAAAATGAACTTTACAACTTGGGGAGGGGAGAGGGATTTGGGGGTGGCGAGGATGAAAGGGAAGGCAGGGGAAAAACCAAAGAAGATGTAACAACGCTTGATAGATTATGTACTAATTTACTTACATATATAACTCTAACCCCTCTGTACAACATTTTTACTATAAAAAACATGAAAAAACCATTATCCTGGACTACATTAAGTTCAAATTTCCTAAGTGCTCTATGAATATTGACCAATTTTAAGTGAGAAGAAGGTTCTCAGAAATATTTGTGTGTGCGTGTTGTGCATAATTTCACATGTGTACATAAGTTAACAGTAGGAGAAACAATATGAATAATAGGAGAAAAAGAAGTTCTGTGTTTACGTATGGTTGTTCAATACAGTATAGAAGACTCTGCAAATAAGACAAATTTGAAACAATAAAGCCAAGGCCAGTATGTTGATCTACAAGAGTGATATAGAGAAAGCATTACTACTAAGTGGAACATGAAGGATGAGGCCACTCTGTTTCTTCTTCTAGCTCTAAATCATGGCAACTAATCATGCAAATTTGTAAAAACTAGAATGGAAGAATAATTCTAGTTTCAAACCACATCAGATATAAGAGCATGGACTTAACTGGGAAAAAAAAACCATGTTGAGAGAGCAGGAATTATACTAGCAATGAACTAGTGGCTAAGTTCACATATCTTTTTATTTCCTTCCTTTTCTTTTTCTTTGGTATTTGTGGGGTTTGAAGTCTGGGCCTGTGCACTCTTCCTCTACTCTTCAGCTTAAGGCTAGCAGTCTAACACTTGATCCACAGTGCCAAATCCAGTTTTCTGGTTGTTAATTGGAGATAAGTGTTTCAGAAACTTTCCTACTTGCACTGGATTTGAACTGCAATCCTCAGATCTCAGCCTCCTGAGTAGCTAGGATTATAGGCGTGATCCACTGTCATCTGGCTTAAAATCACATATCTAACAGTGTACACTCAATATATGTAATGTGTATGTTCATCTATCTTTATATGAATTCTTAAGTTAAAAATCTGGGATACAGGTTAGAATTTACACTCACAAAACTGTTTCAAGTTTAAAAATTGATACTCATGGAAAGATAACACCTAAAAATGAAAAGGATTCTGGGAAGTTCAGTTTCCATCCAGCCTGGGGGAAAAAAAAGTATTTGCAACAATACCTATAATTAACCAGCCTAAACCTGCATTGTAAGAATAGCTGAAGTGATGGAATACTAGGTATGAGCAAGACTGCTGAATAAGAGCTTGAGGTTTTGCCATACATACACGCAAGCATGCACATACACAGAGGCACTCATATGTGTAAACACACATATGAAACAACTCTCAGAATGTGTAGAAAAAGTTGGAAAATAATCGAAAATATATCCTGAGTTGACTACAACTAGTGATAATTTTTAATATTAGAAAGTCCTCAAGTGAACTTTCCCAAAAAAACCTTGAGAATATTACAAAATTAGGGCCCAGAGATATTAAGAAAGTCAAGTAATAATTATTAAAGGGATCAAATCCATGCAGGAATGAATCAGAGAACCCTGCTGGTGCATCTGAAAATGTTCATATCCTGTGTCAAATGTTAGAACTTCTTTGAAAATTGTAATTAGGGAAACCATGGAATCTCTTTCTTTGTGTCTTCTTTATTTTACTTAGTAAGATTTTTCCATTTCCGTATGAATTGGAAGCATAGAATTCCACAGTGGATATATATATCACATTTTGTCAATTCGTTCATCTACTGAGAGGCATATTGATTTAAAACATGATTACATGTAACTATCACTTAGGGTCATTCAAAAATTACAGATGACACCTCCCCAGATATTCTAAAATCATGGTTTTTATGAAGATAGGTTTTCATCTTGGTACAGGTGTTGAGATATCTCGATGAGTCTAATGTATATCTTGCACTGAATTAGGCAGGAAGATATCCAATATCATAAGGGTTAAAATGGTAGTGGCAAAACATTCCCTTGAGAAAGATATAGGAGGCTTCCAGAAGTATGAATTAGTTCAGATAATTTTGAAGTATTTAGAAATGCAAGCTCAAGTATGTCTCTTTAAATAAAAATTATGTAATTGGAAGGGCAAAAGATGGGGAGGGGGAAGAAAATGACTGACAGCAGATCATTGTCCCATGTTAGAGTATAAAAAGACATAATCTACAACTTCCCAGTTAAAAAGAGAGTAATATACTATGTCTCACTTAATTTAGGTACATGCAAAATATTTACTTGGGTTTTTCCTACTTTAACCCTCCAAAATAAGTGAAGTCTTATAAGAAAAATTATGCTATTTTCATTACTTCAACCTGAACACTAACTGTGATGAGCCCTCTTTTTCTCACTTTTCACTTGGAAAATAGTCCCTAAGTTGATCATGATGTGGCTGATTAGAGTCAGAGTTAGGGGCTTCTACTTGTACAATTATCCCAGAAGAGTTTAAAGCAGTTTTTCCCCAAGATACCCAACTACATTTTCTTAAGCTGTACTTTGAACACACCCTCACACCTGAGCACATAATTTGAAATTGTACTTCAGCATTTCCTTGGCACATTCTACTTTGTGCCTCTCGCTTTTTTGCACATTCCTTTTGAGTTCATAGTTGCTCTATTTCCATTTCATCTATACAAACTGCTAAGAACTTTGTTCAACTACCACTTCTGGTTTGCAGAAGACCAGTCTATGTATGAAAATACTTTGTCCATATTAAGCAATAGGGTAGTACTCACTCTTTGAGGAGAAAAGTTCCACTGTGTAACCCTATGCCCATATTAGAGGATGTAGAACTTAATGCATTTTGAGACAAACTGATATTAGAATTGAAAGTCTCCTTAGGTCAGTTTCCGTGGAGCTCATCAGTTTTCCCATGAGAAATATAAATAGCCACAAAATCTAGAGCTAATTAGTAAGTATCCGAATTAACACTAGATCCTAGATGTTGTGTTAGTACAAGTCACCATTGTATTATTGTTACATCATAATCCTTTCCTACTTGCCAATAGTTATGAGAAAATGAAAGAAAGTCATTAAAGCAAAATGTCTTATCTTTTTAGGCGTTCAGTCGTACTGGTGAGGGTCAAGTCTGAACTCTTCCATTCAATAAAAGCTTGAAGTTTATAAAAGCATTGCCTACATATAAGAATTTCTGGCAGGTTGATTGTCAGGGTTATTTCACCATGGAGATATCCTTAACAAGAGCTAGAGTTAAATAGAGTATATGGCAGTTATGATGTGTCAATGGCTATTGAGGCATTTTCTCTTCTAAAGAAGAATCAATTTGAGAAGTCTTTAGTTACATCAGTAATGCTGTATGTTCAACCTAATACTTGGTGTTATTTGTCCTACATTTATATTGAATAGGCTGATAAGACATCCAAATATATCTAAAGACATTTCAATAAAACCCCAAACTGAGGTGGATACATGGGAGACACATTGGAACTGTAGGACAAATTAGGCTTGTCTGTGCTGTAGTTCAATCTATAAACTCCTGAATAAACAGTCTTCAAAAATATTCACACAATACCTATGAGTAAAGTTCAGGACAGATATATCTGTATAATTCTTCTAAGGTCAGGATAAAAGCATTGGTTCCCAACATTTAAAATCAACAGGACCTGTTGAATTTATGGATCCAGAATTTTATGGCCTCATATTCATATCCCAAAATTTTATCAATATGACTTTCACCAAAACAATGTTCTTATTGAACTTGTCTATGTCTTTTTACTTTTCAAATACAAATAGCATATTACTTTCAATATCTTCTTGAAAATTCCTTCCTTTACTTCTGTAAATTTGTGTTTATTACTTTTTTATATCCTTATTTATCGCTTTCTTCCAATCTTGTCTACAGTGGTGCCCACATTACTCACACCTGTTTTAGAACTTTCCTTTTCCTTTCCCCTTCAATAATGCCCTCAATTTCATTATTCTTTTTCATATTCATGGTCGTGGATATTTTGATGATGTCTAAACAGACCGATCTTTGCATATAAACTTTAGAACTATCAGATTTTTTCCCCAAATCCATCATTTCCACCTGTGGTCCTTATAACTAAGAATAGCACTAACACATTTGCCAGCCAAACTTATGGAAGCCCATTACATTTCTTCTTACCCTACTCCCTCCCATTAGATAAGATGAATGATCAAGATTTTCTCAGTTTCTGTCACTCAAACGATTTCTATTTTTTGGGTGGCTCCAGTCATGGGGCCTGAACTCTGGGCCTGGGCGCTATCCCTCAGTTCTTCAGCTCAAGTCTAGCACTCTACCACTTGAGCCACAGCACCACTTCCGGATTTTTTTCTCTGCTTATGTGGTGCTGAGAAATAGAACCCAGGGCCTCATGCATGCAAGGCAAGCGCTCTACCACTGAGCCACCTTCCAAGCCTCCACTCAAATGATTTTTATATACTCCTTTTTATGCTCCTGACACCAGCCTGTTTCATTTACTCAACACTGTCACCTAGTCCTAAAACAAACATTTCCAAAGCATGCTTTTTCCCCATAGTCTTTTCATATTGGTCCTCTCCATCACCAAATTACTCTCTTTGTTAGCACACAGAGTGAAGAGCTCAGACACAAATTCTGGTATCAGTATTTACTCACTACATTGACTGTTGGCCTTACAATACTCATCTATAAATGGATGTAATCTACCAGAAATAATGAAGAATATATGTGTTGACTTCTAGAGCAAGAATAAAGAAAAGTCCACCTTACCTTACAAAAAAGGAAAGAGTCAAATTCAGTTTGTTGTTATAAAGTCACAAATTGTTTTCTACGGAAATAAAAATAAATTTCACCTCCTGGCTCTAAGGTCTATGTCTTTTTACAGTAACTGCAGATATATAAATGTTACTATGTAAATAGTGTCATGTTTTTTCAGATATATTGAAGAACATACCCTTAATATATCTTGGGAAACATTGGTTATTGAATAGTGTCTATATGAGAATGTTTTGGATCTAATCACACTAAGCTAAAAACTACATCTTAGTCCATCAAAATGTGGAGATATATAATTTTATTTATAAGAATATAATGCCACCAAGAAAAGTGTGTATACATTAGAGAGATTGCAGGAATAACATTAGGGTTTTTACTGTCTCTACCTGTTTATGTGATTGTATTTCTTGATATTGAAACTATCCTCTTTATATTCTTATTGTATGTAATCCAATGCTATTTAGTACTATATATTCAATGTGGGAAATATAGCTTCAAAAATGGATAAAGTTTTTTCCTTTTCAATCACAATATTGTCATTATCAGGGTACAGTGTGGTCATCATCATCCTCATCAAAATTATTATTAGCATCATAAGTGCTATTGAAACTCTGATATGTATCTATGATTTTGTGATTATTTGTCTTTCGATTAGTAATTTTCATGTTACCACTGTGGATGCATCCATATTAAAATTTTGAACAAAGAAATAAAAAACTAAACCATTACAAGTAGCTTGACTATGTGCTTCTAACAAATTATATCATAGATTTTGAAGTATTGCAATTTCCTAACCAGTATGAGTTAACTTCCTCTCTCCTCACCACTAGACACAAATATTTAAGAGTTTGAACAGCATTATTTCAAGTAATATACTATAAATATTAATACAATATCATGTGTATATCTAAAATTCCCTTAAAAGTAATAAATGCTACATTCTATTGAAATATTAGTTATTTTATTCTAGGAAACTTTTGGAAAAATAGATAGTATATCTTTGAAATAAAAAGTTATAAAATAGTAGCATAAAAAGTTTTAGAGGGAGTCTGTCTTCAGAAATATATTTGTATATATATATATTATGTGTAGAAAGACATACATTTTTAGAGATTATTTGTCATTAGAAATATATACATATATCTAAATTTATGTGTAGAACGATGTACATATTAGTGAAACAAAAATCTTGAAATATAATTAAAATTATAAAAATACATTAAACCAAGTGCCAGTGACTCACATCTATAATTCGAGCTAATCTGTGTAGTGAGGTCTGAGAATTGTGTTCGAAATTAGCCCAGACAGAAAAGTACTTGTTAGATTCTTATCTCCAATTAACCACTAAAAACAGGAATTAGCTCTATGCCTCAAGTTGTAGAGTGCTGGCTTTAAGCACAAAATGGCTTAGAGACAATGCCTAACCTTGTATACAACATCAAGAACAACAACAAAATATACCATATTAATTTCACAGAAGCATCTTTTACCTGCTGTGAACATTTCTTAGAAACATGAATACATGCCCATGGAAAATGTTAGGTAAAAAGTATAGAATATTTACTTCTATGTTAAAGAAATGACTATTTAGATTGTTTAAGATATTTAGGTAATGATTCGAAATTAAGAATAATGATAATATATTGGGACTGGTCTTTTATTCTATTTTTTGATAGGAATAAAATGATATTTGTAATTATTCTGTAAAATTATTCTTGCTTGGTATTTGAATTATAAATAAGTGATAAACATTTTTAAATGATTTTCAAAAGAAAGTATAATTTTAATGGTATTAATTCTTTTGTAATTTCAAAACAATTAAGAAAATTATTCCAAGGCTGGTTTGCTCTAAGACTATATTTGTTTTCTCATTCTAATTTTCATATGTTCGTAGAAATTAAAATTCCAAAAATTCAATGATGTTGGCATTCAGGATCATCTTCATAGATAGTAATAATGGAGTCGCTTAAGTGGAATTGTTCTATTTCATTTGTTTTTGTGATGAATAAATCCAGATGATTGTGTATTTTCTTTCTTTTCACGTTATTGGCTCTTATCCTGAGAATAGTTTTTTCTAGCAAAGTTGAGAAAAGCAATTGGATTGAGCAAGTAACACATGGCTATCATAAAATGCAGATGCATAGATTTGTGTTTTCTATTATTTGCTAAAAGTTTCTTTCAGAAAATTTTATCAATTACGTATAAGTGATGTATAATTCCTAGATATTCCAGTTATCACATACATTTTTTGATTGGGTTATCTCTGAATAAACTCAAAAAACAGACAAAAAATCTCAAAATAAACAGAAATCACATCTTTGTTTTAGAAGCTGTAGTTTACAAAGAATTTTTAGCCAATACCAAAAACATCTTTTTAGGTATTTTACATTTTGTGTGAAGAATTTTTAACTATGGTTTTATTTTTTTGCTGACATGAAATTCACATGCAATATATTATCTCCTTTCATTGTATACATTTTAGTGATTTGGAAGTGAATTGTACAATCATAGGTTTTCCAAGCCTAAATTTCACAAACTTGCATTTCTTCAAATAGAAAGGCTATCAATTTTAGAACAGATATTAAAATAGATATAAAATTGAGTTACAGGAATTTGTCCTGCATACATCTTCTATAGGATGTCTTTTCAAAATTTGTTTTGGGGAATTATTTCCAGGTTCTCACTCATACTGTCCAAGTGCACTGTCAATGAACTACATTTCCAATCCATACAAGATTTTTACTTCTCTTTAATATATATACATAGACGTGTAATGGCTAGAGCATATATAATTCTCTTTGACCTTTTGAAGACTTGAAAACTTGCTTGCTAAAATGACTACAGTATTACACAAATCATTCTGCTATGCGGAGTATATCAGTTTCTCCACAAATGCATTACTATATTTTGTGTCATCTTTTTATATTATGGTCATACTAGTAAGTTTTCTTTTTCTTTTTTCTTAGATACTAAAGAGGAGCTTAATTCATATGCTCCTCCTATTGACTATTAATTTACATATGTTCTTTATAGAAATATCCTGTTCGAGAAAAATTTATAGAGCATTGGAAGATATAAAAGTACTTAAGATTCAGGATCATTGTAGCATTAACATTGTAGCATTAACAAATATGTGCCCTCTATCTGTTGGATATGTTTTCACTACTTTCATAGAATTAAGAAAGGTTATCAGTTGATATTAGTTTATTCTTGCTTTTCTTTGGCCACTAATGATTTTCATGTCAAATTTTTGGAAACCGTTACTGATCCATTGTCATGAATTTTTACATATATATTTTGTAGGTTTTTACAACTCACATTTAGTTGATAATCATTTCTTATTTTAAATTTTTGTATAAGGTTTGAGGTAGTAGTCTAAGATCATTCTTTAAAACTAGGGAGGCAATAGTGCCAATATACTCATTTAAGATTCTATTTTTATTTCATTAAGTCATGGCATCCTTTTCAAAATCTATTTACAATAAAACTAAGAGTTTATTTTTGATAAATCTGTTACATTCTTCTATGTGTCAGTTCTTTCACTAATAAACATGGTAATAAGATTCAAATTTAGTATGAGGGTTCAAGCTACACCATTTTACAAGTTTGTTCTGATTGACCTGTATTCCTTGAGTTTACATACAAGTTTATTTAGCAGGTGGACCAACATTCTACAGGTATCTAGATGCTTGATAGTCACTCATATTTCCCTCCTTGTGAAAACACAAGACCCCAGATATTATATAGGGAAAAATGTCTTTAGGGAATGCTTAAACAATTAATTTAGGAATGAGTTAAAATTTAGATAACACAATAACACAATAAAGTTGAATGATAACGACTTGAGTTTTATTACAGAGGAGAGTGAGAGGGGATAGAATTATAGACCACCTATGAGCTGTATGTCATTGTTACTGTGTTTCAAAAACAGAAAGACTTCAGAGAATAGAAGGAGGAAAATAATCAGTGTCCTTAATCAATTTTCTTTTTAATCCACCTAATAGTGTGGACTGAGAGTCAGAGACGATGGGAAAAATAAAATAGAAAATAAAGCATTGTATAGACCTCTATAAATTGTAATAGGAATATGATAATTAATTTCCAAAGAAATAAAGGAAACAATAGGTAAACTCTAAAGGCCAAAAGAATGAAGAGAGAAAAGAAGGAAAGTAAAACCTTTATCAATAACAAACACAAGAATTTGGAAGAGAAAAAGCAGTGGAAATATTCTAAATAACAAAAAAAACAATAAAAATTGCTAACGTGGATAGAAAATGGATTACATTTAATCATATATAATTTTGAAAAAACATACTAGGAATGAATATTTAAAAGTCATAATTTAAAACACTATTTACATTATAACTACACAGTATAGTTTAGTAGTAAAATCTTGACCTAGCATATGTGAAATAATGGTGTGATCTCCCAAGCATTACAAAGTACACACAAAGCACACACACACAAAAACCACATAAACACACACAAACACACACACACACATACACACACATACCACATACACACATTTGGAATATTAATATTATGATATTAAACAGAGGAAATTATCACAAATAATAAAAATAGGTTAAAATATGATATCATAACATTGCTCGTACTATTTAAACGTTTAGTAGAAATCAAATAGTCACAATATACTTGGATTTTTATATATTAAGTAAATTGAAAATTAAGAAATAGAAGACATGAGAACCTTTGCAAATAAGTTGTAAATAATAAACATTTTGAAACACGTTTCCTTTAATTTTGACAAAAGATTAATGCTACGGGTGTTTAAACCTGAAGATTTAGAATATGATAACCAGGTGCGCAATATCTCGCTATGGGTGGCTATATCTCTAATCATTTCACTCTGGATATTTTTATGATAAGGTCTCATAGTTTCTCAGGCTCTCCCGAATTAGAAACCCTATTTGCAGTTCTTACCATAGGTAGAAAATGGAAGCGATAAATCACCATGCCCAGCTCAAACTTTTTTTTAATTCAACTATTTACAAGTATTTTTTTAATTTTCAAGTATTTTTTTAATTCAAATATTTACAAAAAAGTGACCCAGAAATGAAGCCTTTCTTAATATAGTATGTGCTTCTTGAAAATACGGTAATTATTTGTTACCTGGAAAAATATGTTTAGAACTATAAGAAAATCAATTTATTTAAATTCACCAACCATATAAAAATTAAGAAAATAATTTTAAATGTTCACATGTTAAATATTTTAAAAGTAGCATATATGTGAATAATATACATGTGTAAAAATCATGCAAAATTAAATTAACTAATCCTACAACTCTGAAAAAAGAATTATCTTAAAAAAACAAGAAAAAATAATTAACATCAAAATTTTAAATATAGAAAATAAAATCAAGTGTACTCTTTAGTTTACTCAAGTAACTGTAAACCCTTTTATATCAATTTTATAATAAAAATGCGTGAACAAAGAAAGCAAAAGTACATTTGAACAATACCAACAGCAAAAGCATCAGTAATTTTTTGAGTGTACAAAAAAAAATCGATGGAGGGGATAACCATGTTCCTTTCAAAAGAAATGTACTCATTACCTTATTTATGTAACTGTAACCCGTCTGTACGTTACCTTTACAATAAAATTATATTGAAATTAAAAATAAAACAATAATATAACAATTAAGAAGTCTTAGAAGCCATTAGTTAAAAACTTTATAAAAAAACTCCCCAAGTAACCAAAGAATATACTTTGATGATACTATTTAAATACTTAAACTTCAGCAGAAAAGCAAATGTTTAAAACCTGTTACAAATAAAGTAATAAATCAGAATATATTACTGTAATAATCATTGGATGGATTTTTAGTGGCAGTCAAATATGTAAGAAAAGAGGCAATATGCCATTCGTTTGCACTTAATAAGTGAGAAAGAATTTTCCAGGTTTTTAAAATATATCATAAGTTTAATGAAGAAACTATTCTGTCACATAATATGATAACCAGATGAAGATGATATTAGAGCAAAGAACAGATTGTACTAAGTTTTGGGATGTTAATTTATGTACTTATTTTGGTTTTGGAAAATTGTGAGGATTTCAACTTGGGGTATTGTTCTTGCTAGGCTGGCATTATATCAGTGGTTAATTTTAGGATAGGGGTTCCCTTTCCACAAGAACACGCACCTGATCTGTCCTTTAATCCTTCCCATCATCAATGGCATCAGAGTTGCACACCAAATTATCTAGCTTCCTGGATCCTGCAGTCCTTCCAATCTTAGTCTCTAGATAGTGCAGGATGGTGGAAATGATCCAATGCACCCAGGTATAGATTGAGAAGGAACTCCCCTAAAATTTGTCGTGGTTTTTGTTCTCAAGGATCCTAAGTAGTTAAGAGTACAGATTGGAGCTCATGGTGCCAAGCAGCAACAGTATTTTTAAAGCAATTAGACATATATAAGACAGGCTTGTGATTACCTCAGAAAAAGAATAAAAGGACAGTGAAGCATAGAGGACAGACAGAATTTATCTAGTTACTCAAAGGGTGAATTAGCTTAGCTAGGTACTCAGGAGGCCGAGATCTGAAGAGCACTGTTCAAAGCCAGTCCAATCATGAAAAACATGTGATTATCTCCAAAAAACAGAAGTGCAGCAGTGGCTCAAGTGGTAGACCACTATCTTTGTGCACAGATGCTTAGAGCAGGAATGATGAATGCATGCATGAGCACATGAACATGATGCACGTGTGTGTACAGGCACGTGTGTGCACACACACAAATGAGTATTTCAATACAGAGTTCTTCATTTTTTTAATTTGCTCTACTTTATTTCCCTGTATTAGTTCACAAATTACCAAAATCAACTAATCACCTATTTACATACAACTCACCATGTTTCTCTAAAGTCTACTCTCTTTATGGCAGCCTGCATTTATTTGACACAAAAGTAAATTTTTCAGGAGATCAATTCATCTCCCTCAACTCTGTAATGTTGGATGAGTGTTTAAGTTCTTCCTAGTAACGTAATTTTATGAAATCCTGCATCAAGCAGCATATTTCTTTCATGAAAAGGGAAGCCTCTGGGGGGAAAAAAACTATAGGTTTTACTCCTCCTGGCAAGCATCTAGAAATTTGTTATCTTCATATAATCCATGATCTGTCTGTGTATGCCAAAGACTGCTGTGAAAACAAAAAGACCCTTCTAAGCATATCGAATTCGTATACCATTAATAGGTAGGAAAGTTTCTTTTATTATTCTGAAAATACCATACAGAGGAGTTACAATTACATGGGCAAGATAATCAGTACATTTCTTATCAAGCATTGTTGCCTCCTCCTTTGTTTCTCCTTTCTATCCCTTTCCATCTCACCACTTCTGCCCCCCCACCGCGTTATACCCCTCCTTGTGAAAGTTTTACAGTTCATTTTTCGACATAACATCTTGTACATCTCATTGTTATAATGGGTCCAACTCTATTCCTTATTAAATGATTTGTTTTTTCTATTCCCCTCCACAAATTATACCAATATAAAATACAGTGAAAACAGTTATATCGTGGGGGAAGGACATACAAAGCAGCAAAAATTCATCTTATAAATATGTTAGAAACAATCGCATGAAAGAAAAAATATTTGAATACTTATCTTGGAGTACATTTCACATAACATCAACGAATCTTACCTTTTCTGCTTATCTCAGACATATACTATTTATTTCCAATAAGGGAAACCATGGGGCCTATGTGTATTTGGACCTGGCTAACTTCACTTGATATAATTTTTTCCAACAATGGGGAAATGTCATTCTTTCTGATGGATGCAAGGAGTTCCATTGTGTATACATACCACAATTTCTTGATCTACTGAAAGGCATCTGGGTTGGTTCCAAGCTTAGCTATGGTAAATAATGTTGCCATAAACATAGTTGTGCTGGGAGCTTTAGTTTGATCTTCTTTGGGATCATTCAGGTAAATGCCCAAAAGGGGGACTGCTGGGTCATAGGGGAGTTCTATGTGGAGTCTTCTGAGGAACCTCCATACCACTTTCCAAAGTGGTTGAACAAGCTTACACTACCACCAACAATGCAGTAGGGTTCCCCTATCCTCATCTCCTCCTGCATCTGTTGTTATTAGAGTTCTTGATTATAGCCATTCTAATTGGGGTGAGGTGGTATCTCAATGTTGTTTTGATTTGCATTTTTTATGGCTAGGGAGGTTGAGCATTTCTTCATGTGTCTATTGGCCATCTTTCATTCCTCTTCAGAGAAGTTTCTCTTTTAAGTCTTTAGCCTACTTATTTAGTGGCCAGTTGTTTCTTTGAGAATTTGTTGTTGGGGGATTTAATTTTTTGGAGTTTCAGATATATTTTAGATATGAGACCCTGGTCCATTGTATGACTAGTGAAGATCTTCTCCCAATTCGCTTGCTTTTTATGGATCTTGCTAGCAAAGTCCTTTGCCATGCAGAAGCTCTGCAATTTCATTTGTTCAAACTTTCTATGATATTTTGTGTTTCTGGGTCTCTATTAAGAAAGTTTCGGCCTGTGCCAAGGAGATGTAGGGTTTCTCCTGTTCCATCCTGTAATGTTTTCAGAGTGTCTTCATGACTCCGAGGTCTTTGATCCATTTGGAGTTGATTCTGGTACAGGGTGATATATAAGGATCTAGATTTAGTTTTCTACAAGTAGTTAACCAATTTTGAGAGCACCTTTTACTGAAGAGGCTGTCGTTCTTCCATTCTATTTTTTTTTAGCTCCTTATCAAAGATTAGATGGCTGTAGGTCTTTAGTTTGTTTCTGGGTTCTCAATTCTATTCCATTGGTCCTGAGGTCTGTTCTTGTGCCAGTACCAAGATGTTTTGATTACTATGGCTTTCTAGAAGAGTTTGAAATTTGGTATTGATTTTCCTCCAGCACTGTTCTTTCTGTTAAGGATCATTTTTGCTATACGGTTTTTTTTTGTTCCATATGAATTTTTGGAATGCCTTTTCTATTTCCTTGAAGAATGAGGATGGAATATTGATAGGTATCACGTTCAATTTATAGATAGCATTGGGAAGTATTGCCATTTTCATGGTGTTGATCTTTCCAATCTAGGAACATGGGAGTTTTTGTCATTTTCTAAGTCTGTTTTGATTTCTTTTTTCAGGTATTTAAAGTTTTCTTCATAGCGGTCCTTCACTACTTTTGTTAATTCCTAGGTGTTTTATTTTTTGTGGGCTATTACAAATGGAGTTGCTTTCCTAATTTCAGCCACAATTTTCTCATTGTTGGCATACAGAGAAGCCATTGATTTTTGAGGGTTAATTTCATACCCTGCTACTTTGCCAAAGTTTTGAGTCACCTTGAGTAACTTGGGAGTGGAGTCTTTAAATACAAGATCATGTCATCTGCCAAGAGGGAGAGTTTTACTTCTTCTTTCCCTATTGGGATCCCCTTTATGTTCACAGTTATTCTTATTGCTGTAGATAGGCATTCTAATACTAGATTGAAGAGCAGTCGAGAGAGTGGGCATCCTTGTCTCGTTCTGGAGTTTAGAGGAAATAGCATTAGTTTTTCACCATTAAGTATAGTGCTTTCTGTAGTTTTGTCATACACAACCTTTATTGTATTGAGGAATGTTCCATGGATTCCTAATTTTTCCAGGACCTTCACCCTAAAGGGGTACTTGATCTTGTCAAAGGTTTTTTCCTCATCTATTAAGATAACCATGTGGTTCTTATCCTTGCTCTTTTTGAAATGGTGAATTATATTAATTGATTTGCGTATATTGAAGCAAGTTTGCATCCCTGAAATGAATCCTGTTTTCTCGTGGTTTATGATTTTTAGAAAGAATTGTTGAAATCAATTAGCCAAAATTTTGTTGAGAGGCTTTGCATCAATGTTCATCAAAAAATGGGTCTATAGTGCTCTTTCTGTGATGAGGGTTTTAGTATGAGTGTTATGATGGCTTCATAGAATGTGTTCGGTAGTGGACTTTCTCTTTCAATTTCATTGAAGAGTTGAAGGAGTATTGGTGTGAGCTCTGCTTTGAAGGCCTTGTAGAATTCTGCTGTAAAACCATCTGTTCCTGGGTTTTTCTTAGATGGGAGGTCTCTTATTGCTGTTTCTATTTCAATGCTTGATATGGGCCTGTTAACATAGTTTAACTCATCTTGGTTTAGTTTCGGCATGTCAATATTTCCCAGGAAAAGGTCCAGTTCTGCCAAGTTCTCAAACATATTAGCATAAAGTTTTGAGCAGCATTCCTTTATAATGTTCTGAATCTTGGTTGTTTCTGTAGTGATGTTTCCATTCTCTTCTCTCAGTTTATTACTTGGGTGTGTTCTCTTCTTTTTCTGATAAGATTTTTTAAGGGACTGTCAATTTTGTTAATTTTTTCCAAGAACCTTGTCATTTAGTTGATTCTTCTTATGGTTTTTTTTATTCTAATTCATTTAATTCTGATTTAATTTTAATTATTTCTTTCCATCAACTGCATGGGGGTTTATCTTGATGCTCTTTTTCAAGGAGTGTCATATCTCATTAAATTGTTGTTTCAGATCTCTCCAATTTGTTGATGTAGGAACTCAGAGCTATAAACTTGCCTCTGAATCGTGCCTTTGCTGTGTCCCAGAGGAGTAGATAATCTCTGTGCTAATTTTTGTTGAATATCATGAACATTTGATCTTCGTTTCTAAGCTCTTCCATGACCCACTTCTGTTTGAACAGTGTGTTCTTCAGCCTCCATGTGTTACTGGACTTTCTTTGGTGGCTTTTTGTGTTCAGTTCTAATATTATTCCCTTTTGGTCTGAGAGAATGCAAGATATGGATTCAATGTTTCTGAATTTTGACAAGTTTGATTTGTGACCTAAAATGTGGTATATTTTGGAAAACGTTCCATTTGCTGCTGAGTTAAAAGTGTACTCTGATGCTGCTGGATGAATATTTGTTAGATGTCTGCTAAATCAGTCGATGTATGTATTTGTTTAGATCGGCGGTTTCTCTGTTGAGTTTTTGCCGAGTTGATCTATTTATTGGGGATTGTGGTGTGTTAAAGTCCCCAACAATTAATGTCTTTGGATCTATGTGAGATTTAAAGTAGTATTTCTTGGATAAATTTGGGTGCACTATTGTTTGGCAAATATTTAGAATTTTAATATCCTCCTGAAGGAGAGATCCTTTAATTAGTATGTAGTAACCTTCTTTGTCTCTTCTTGGTTGATAGTTGTTTGTCTTTAGGGTATGGCATACATCATTTCAGGCTCTTCTTGCTTTAATTGTCTCTGTTGAGAAATCTGAGGTGATTCTAATTGGTTTTCCTTTATAGGTGACTGATCTTTTCTCCTTGACAGCTTTAAGGATCTTTTCCTTGGTCTGAATTGATCCTTTGTGGATTATAATGTGAGGATGGGATGTCCTGTTCTTGTCTGGGCTATTTGGAGTTCTAAAAGCTTCTTGTATCTGAATATGCCTATCTTTTTGCGTGTTGGGAAGTTCTCTGCTGGGATCCTGTTAAACAAATTTTCTAGACCATTAACTTCTGTCTCTCTGTGCTCCCCTATACCCATTTCCCTCACATAAGATCTTCTGATGGTGTCTTCCAAGTGTTGAATAGATCTAACATATTTCTTGAATTTTTCATGGATAGATGTATATTCTTTCTCTATAATACCTACGCTATCTTCAATCCCGGAGCTTCAATCTGCATGGTCTAACCTACTGTCAAGATTTTCTACTTTATTTTTCATTTATTTGCTTCTAATTGGTCAGCTTTTATGGCTTCAAATTCTTTGTTGGAGCTTTGTTTTAGATCTTGTATGAAATTCTTTACTTCCTTAATTTGGTGTTCAGTGTTTATTCTCAAATCACTTGGTTGATTGGTTATTGTTTCCAAGGACTCACATTCCTTCTGTTGGGCTCCATTCAGCATTGCATTTGTGGTCTCACTGACTCCTTTCAGGTGTCTGTTTATGGATTCCATGAATGCCTCTATTGATCTTTGTCTATGCTCATCCCGCTCTTGCAATTCTTCTATTACTCTTTGATTAGACTTCTCACGTTCATGCAACTTCTGTAGTTCTCTTTCACTGATCTCAGCCTGCTCACTCAATTCCTTTATTTCTCTTTGAGTGTTGTCAATCTGCTCACACAATTCCACTATCAATCTTTGAGTAGCTTCCTCAAGCCCATGAGATTCCTGTTTTGATCTTTGGTTTGCCTCCTCTCTATCCCTGTCACGCTCACACTGACTCCTTTGTACAGTTTCAATCATTTCTTTCACCATGTTTACCAGTAGCGTGTGTAGAGCTTTTTGGGAACTCTCCTCTGGATTATTCATTATCTGTTCTGTCACCTGATTATCTTGAGTGGGAATTGAGATACCCGGTCTTGCCATTTTCCTTGTGTTTTTCTTGCTTGTTCTGCCGATTTGGGATGAAAGTAATGCCAGTTTTGTGCTAGAATACCATTTTAAGGCAAGCAACAATCAAAGTCCTGTAATTGCATAGTCAAAAGTCTGCAGATACCGTCTAGTTCAAGAGATACAGTCTATTCAACATTAAACAACTATGTATTAATGGGCTAAGAATAGCAAAGAAGAATTTGGCAAACCAGAAATTATTATGTTTAGGGAGAAAGGTGGGGAAAAACAGGGTTAGAGGGATGTGGAAAGGTAACCGGAGAGTGAAATTAAACAAGTCCTAATCTTAAAGAAGGAAATGGATTGGAAAGAATGAAAGAAGAGAGAGAAGAAAAAATTTAGAAAAGAGACAGGAAAAAATGTAAAGACAAATATTTAAATTTAAAAATGTGAGCTCTGCTTTAAAGGCTTTGTAGAATTCTGCTGTAAAACCATATGATCCTGGATTTTTCTTAGCTGGGAGGTCTCTTATTGCTGTTTCTATTTCAGTGCTTGATCTGGGCCGGTTAAAATGGTTTAACTCATCTTGGTTTAATTTTGGCATGTCAATATTTGCTAGGAAAAGATCCATTTCTGTCAAGTTCTCAAACTTATTAGCATAAGTTTTGAGAAGTATTCCCTTAAAAAGTTCTGAATTTTGGTTGTTTACGTGGTGATGTTTCCATTCTCCTCTCTGAGTTTATTTATTTGGCTGTGTTCTCTTATTTTTCTGATAAGATTTTCTAAGGGTCTGTCAAATTTGTTACTTTTTTCGAAGAACCAACTCTTTGTTTTGTTGATTCGTCCTATGGTTTTTTTTTGCATTGTAATTTATTTAATTCTGATTTAATATTAATTATTTCTTTCGGTCTACTGGATGGGGGTTTATCTTGCTGCTCTTTTTCAAGGAGGTTCAGATATCTCATTAAATTGTGGGTTTCAGATCTCTACAATTTGTTGAGGTAGGAACTCAGAGCTATAAACTTGCCTCTGAGTACTGCCTTTCCTTTGTCCCAGAGGAGCTGGTAATTTGTGTGCTCATTTTTGTTGAATAGCATGAACATTTGAATTTCGTTTCTAATCTCTTCCTTGACCCACTCAAGATTCAGCAGTGTGTTCTTCAGCCTCCATGTGTTACCGGACATTCTTGGGTGGCTTTTGGTGTTCAGTTCTAATTTTATTCCCTTGTGGTCTGAGAGAATGCAAGGTATAATTTCAATGTTTCTGAATTTGGACAAGTTTGCTTTGTGGCCTAAAATGTGGTCTATTTTAGAAAATGTTCCAAGTGCTGCTGATATTCTGATGCTGTTGGGTGAAATATTCGGTAGATGTCTGTTAAATCTAGTTGATCTATGCAGTTGTTTAGATCTGCGGTTTCTCTGTTGAGTTTTTGCCGAGTTGACCTCTCTTGTGGGGAGAGTGGTGTGTTAAAATCCCCAACAATTAATGTCTTTGGATCTATGTGGGATTTGAGTGAAAGTAGTGTTTCTTGGATAAATTTGCATGCTCCGTTGTTTTGTGAATATATACTTAGAAATGTAATATCCTCCTGAAGGAGAGATCCCTTAATTAGTATGTAGCGACCTTCTTTATCTCTTCTCATAAATTTTAATATGAAGTCTATTTTATCTGATATTAGGATTGCAACTCTCGGCTGTTTATGGGGGCCATTTGCTTGGTAGATTTTGTTCCACCTTTTAACATTGAAAATGTGTTTGTTTTTACTGGCAAGATGTGACTCCTGAAGGCAGCTGATAGAAGGATCTTGTTTTATAATCCAACTAGACAGTCTATGTAGCTTAATTAGAAAGTTAATTCCATTAATGTTAAGAGATAGGACTGAGAGATATTTGGGAGTTCCTGCCATATTATCCACCTAATTGGGGGCTGTGAAAACTGGGTTCTTCCTGTGGTTCTTGGATTCTCAGTTTGAGTGCAGTTTCTTGGCCTTTATTGTGGTCTTGTTGGTTTTGTATATGTAGGAAGTCTTTAAGCATGTTTTGTAGGGCTGGTTTGGTGGAGATGTATTGTTTCAATTTTTCTTTGCTATGGAAGGTTTTTATTTGGCCTTCAGTTTTGAAGGAGAGTGTAGCTGGGTACAGTATTCTTGGTTGATATTTGTTTGTTTGTAGTGCATGGCATACATCATTCCAGGCTCTTCTTGCTTTGATTGTCTCTGCTGAGGAATCTGAGGTGATTCTAATCGGTTTCCCTTTATAGATGATTAATCTTTTCTCCTTGAGAGCCTTAAAGATCTTTTCCTTGGTCTGAATTGATCCTGTGTGGATTATAATGTGATGGTGGGATATCCTATTCTGGTCTGGTCTATTTAGAGTTCTAAAAGCTTCTTGTATCTGAATAGGCCTTTGTTTTTGCTTGTTTGGGAAGTTCTCTGATAGGGTCCTGTTAAACAAATTTCCTAGACCATTAACTTCTGTTTCTAGGTGCTCCTCTACACCCATTATCCTTAGATTAGGCCTTCTAATGGTGTCTTCCAAGTGTTGGATAGATCTCTCATATTTCTTGAACTTGTCTTGGATGGTTGTATGTTCTTTTTCTATAATGTCTAGGCTGTCTTGAATCCCTGAGATTCGATCTTCTGCATGGTCTAACCTGCTGTTGAAATTTTCTACTTTGTTTTTTATTTATTTTCCTTCTAGTTGGTCATCTTTGATGGCTTCAAATTCTTTGTTAAAGCTTTGTTTTAGATCTTGTATGAACTTCTTTACTTCCTTAATTTGGTGTTCAGTGTTTATTCTCAAATCACTTAGTTGATTGATTATGGTTTACTTGGACTCCCATTCCTTCTGTTGGGTTCCATTCAGCATTCCCTTGTTGGTCTCCCTGACTTCCTTCAGCTCTTTGTCAATGGATTTGATGAATGCCTTTAGTGATCTTTGTGTATTCTGATCCTGCTCTCTCAATTCCTGTATTACTCTTTGCTTAGCTTCCTCACATTTATGCCATTCCTGTAGTTCTGAGTGTTCTCAGCCTGCTCAGGCCATTCCTGCCTCTTTGTGTATTCTCAAGCTGCTCACGCAAATCCTGTATCAGTTTTTGAGTAGCTTCCTCATGCTCATGATATTCCTGTAAAAACTTTTGGATTGCCTCCTCTCTCTCCCTATCCCACCCATACAGAGTCCTTTGTATGTTTTCAATCTTTTCATTTATCATGTTTGCCAGCAGTGTTTGTAGAGCTATTTGGGAACTCTCCTCTGTTTTATTCATATCTGTTCTGTCCCCTGATTATCATGAGTGGGAGTTGAGATACCGGACTTTACATTTTTCTTGTGTTTTTCTGGCTTACTCTGCCCATTGGGGATGAAAGTAACACTAGTTTTGTGCTAGAAACCTACCTTAAGTCAAGCATCAACCAAAGTCTGTATTTGCACAGTCAATAGTCTGCAGATACAATCTAGTTCAAGATCAAACAACTGTATATTAATGTGCTATGAACCCCATAGAAGAATTTGGTAAACCAGAAATTATTAGGTTTAGGAAGAGATGTGGGTAAAAAATAGGAATAGAGTGATGTTGGAAGGCACAGGGAGTGTTAACTAAATCCTTATCTCAAAGCAGGAAATAGGTTGGATAGGATGAAAGTAGAGAGAGAGAGAAAAAAGAAGAAAGAGAAAGGGAACAGAAAGAGACCTGAAAAAAACAGAAAGGTAAAAAAATTAAAAATATTATTCAGATCGAAAAACAAACTATCTGGAGAAGAACGTGAATATAATGAGAGAAGGGGAGGGATATAAAGGAGATGTGAAAAATTTAAAAATAAAAATATTTAAAATATTATATAGGTATAAAGAGGTAGTATTGCTGTTAAGGAATTTAAGTCTAAGAGGCTTTGAATTGAGTAATAAATTTGTGCATTAAGTGTGTACACAATGGGGGATAATATCTAATAATCGACTACGGGTTTATCTGAGGATGTGCAGAACAGCAATTAAGTCACATAAAGAAGAACGAAACGGAAAAACAGGAGAAAAGAATAAGAAGGTAAGAAAAAAGATCAGAAGTTCAGTGGAGCTAAACAAAAAACAAAACAAAAAAAAACAAAAAAAAACAAAAAGAAAGAAAAACGCACACACACTTATACCCCTAAAATAGTATTCCAGCAGGAAAAAAAATGACTAGAAACCAATTTTTTTTCAAAAAAGGTAAAAATTAAAGATTAAAAAAATTTTTAGAAAAAAAAACTTTTTAATAAAAGGTACAAAAAAAAAAGTTCTTTGATTTTTTTGGAGGGGTGGGAAATATCCTGGATTTCCCTTGTGTCTGTAACCATCCTCTTGTTGGAGTCTCTGGTCTGCTTGTGTTCCTGTGGCTAGGTTGGTTACTTAATTCAGTTTCTTTGAACAGGTAGAAAGATGCTCTGCTTTCCCCAATGTTTTGCGATCCTCCTCCCAGGTTAGTTCAATGGGAGGGAGATCTGATTTTAGTATCACAAAAGCGGTATCATGAAAGCGGGAGATGGCTTTTTCCTCGAGTTTGGAGATGCTGTGATGAGGCTAGGTTCTGGGTAGAGTTGAGGCCTTTCAGCAAACTGTGGCTTTTCCTGGGGGCTGGTTTGTGAGAAACTCACAGAGCCCAGCCTGGAGCCATCTCAAGGTTTCTGTTTACTGAATTTCAATTGATTGTCGAACCTGCTAAAGGGAGGGGCAGCCTCTGGCTCTGATTACCCGGTGGAGAAAGCCACTCCTTGGGCTGGCGTCCGAGCTGGGTGACTTTTCCCTGTGTGGAGCTGAGTCTGGCAGGTCAGTTTAGGCTCTTGTGACCAGCTAGATGACTCCAGTTTTCTTCCAAGGCCTGAGTTGGAGATAGCATTTCCGCCGAGCTTTGTCAGTATCCAAGCAGGAGATCTCTGTGGGGAAGGGGTGGCCTTCGCTCCTCTACTCCCTGAGAAGGAGTGAGGATGTTAGACTTCTACTCACACCGAGTCTTGGTTCCTGGGTCGTCCCTGATCTGCGAACTGCTTGATGAATTGGTCTTCTCCTTGTCGGTTCTTGCTGGTGTTGTGTAGAATCTGCTCACCTGCCGCGTCTAGCTCCTTCGTCCATGGACTCTCTGCGATTCAGGTATGGCGGCTGTAGTCATCACCATCACCGCTGCCGCTGCCGAAGCAGCTGCTGGCAACTGCTCAGAGCTGTCTCTTTGCTTGTATTTTCTCTCTCTGGACTAACTCTCTGTCCTGTGAAGGAACACTTGGTGTGATTCTCTGGCTTAGGACTGTTCACTGGAACTCTAAATCCGCTTTCTATGTGAGAGCTTGTTTAACCTTCAGCTTCTCCTCAGCCATCTTCCCAGAACTCCCATCTTTTCTAAAAATAATATTTTGTTTGCTCTATTAATTGATCAGAGGAATGGATTTTGTGGCAAGCTAGGTCATTACACATCTGTCTCTCTCTTTGTCTCTCTCTTTCTTGGTTCTTAGATAATATGATTGCTCTATAATTATCCTAATTTATTTTGCTTTTATATTTTTGGTTGCAGCATTTCACTTTTTGCTCTGCCATTTCCCAAATCATTTATATAGAAGGCGTTATTTCCTATTTTCTCATTCCTAGAATAAGCTGCACATGAAGACATTACCGGTCCTCATTTTCAGTGTGTACATTTGAATACGGAGGAACATCTTTCCTCTGCTCTCCATCAATTCCCTACTCTCCAGTTACAATAATTTCAAATAGTAAAATTGGATAAAGAGAAAATAAATCATGGTGAATAAACAGATGCAGCAACTTCACCCAATATTTCTGACCAGTTCAACCAATGTGAGCTATAAGGGAAATACATGGACACCTCATTCCCACTGACACTCAAAGTCTCTGGTTAGGCAATTCTTAGGAATATGAAGAACAAGGTAAAAAAGTAAGGAATGATATTAATTGCAAGAAAAAAAGTGGAGAAGGATCCAAGCAAATTTCTTCATTGGGCTGCCAAAAATATTCGGCTTACTACAGTGCAGAGACTTCTTTCCCAAAAGGCCACTCATGTTAATATTAGGGATGACGATGAGTATACCCCTCCTCATCGAGAAGCCTACAGTGGACACTTAGACATTGTCAGTGAGTTGGTGTCTCAAGCGGCACGTGCAATAACTTTAGATGACTGCACACCCCTGCACAGTGCATATACATGGAATAATATCAGAGTGGCTTCTTTCTTACTTGATCATGATACAGATACCAATGCCCAAACTAAAAGCCTCTTGACTCCCTTACAACTTGCTGCTGAGAATTGAGATAGCAAAGATATGCTGGATCCCCTTCTTTGAACCATTATATAAAACTAGGCCTGAAGAACAACATAGAAGTAACTGCATTTGATATTGCCAAAAGGATAAGTATGTATCACTATCTCTATGATGTTGTGGAATGCTGTACAAATTGTTAACCTAAGTCTTAATGGTCGGGTTAAGTTTTTTAAATTTTAAAAGTGCAAGTCCATCTTTTGTGTCCCTACAAAATATTTTCACAATCCAAATAAGAGCAATATCTTTTTTTTTTTTTTTGGTCGATCATGAGGCTTGAACTCTGGGCCTGGGAGTTGTCCCTGTGCTCTTCAGCTCAAGGTGAGTGCTCTACCAATTGAGCCACAGCTCCACTTCCAGTGTTCTAGTGGTTTATTTGAGATAAGAGTACCACAGACTTTTCTTCCCAGGCTGGATTTGAACCATGATCCTCAGATCTCAGCCTCCTGTGTAGCTAGGATTATAGGCATGAGCCACCAGTGCCCGAGAACACCAATATTTTACTGTAAAAATCCATGGATTCCGCGGAATTCTTCCAAGTGAATTGCCTGCATTGGATGTGAAAATGTATTAAATAGTTTTTTGTATACATGTATAATGATTTCTTCAGAGTTTGTGATTTTTTAATCAGAAATAATTTTAACTTACCTGTTGAAATGAGTAGTACAGAAACTAAAATATTTCTGGTGCTTGTCTGAAAAAGTATATTTTAAAATATTCTATATTCTATGTTTGCATAATATTCATAATTTATTTTATTTTCTCTTAGATATACTTCGTATTCTACATTATTTTATGATATATAGGTTCATTAATATGTCCTTTCCGATTGCATTCCGTATAGAATCAGTTTGATTCCTTTTTTTTCTAGGTCTTAATATTAATTTTCTTAGGGATAAAATGACAATGTTGTCTAATTTGAAAAGTTTTGTAAAGATTATGCTATGTAAATGCCTTTCTGAGGTGAAGATTTAATACACTGATGAAGAAACAAGATCAAGAACCCATTACTCCACTGGAGAGAAAACAATACTCCTTATTTTCTCTAATCTCTCTTCACTACTCTTTCTTCATACTTTTAAGTCAATTTTGATTTTGAATTATATTTTTCCTTCTTTCTTCTGGCAAAGTAATTCATTAAACATTATTTGCCATTTTCTTCTTTCATGCTGTTTAATTGGCCAAGTGAGTCCATTAAACTTCCGTCTTGCATTTGGTTGCCATGAAACAACATCTATGTTAATGAGGAGAAATCTAATGTATAACTTGGTCTCCAGAAAACAGTCCAAGAAGCTTTGATCACAAATATTTGGCTATACTTTTTTTCTTTTACCTTGAAAGACTTCTTGTGTCTAAAGTGCCCACAAAAATAAATACTCCATCACTTGTTGGTTCAATCAGAATTGTCTAAACTCAACGATATATTTTGCTAACAAGATGCGTATAGGAAACAAAAAAATATTGCACTTTTATCCTCTCTCTTAAGATTCTCCTTAGATAACACATCAGGAACAGTGAAGTTACTCTGTGCAAAATTATTTCAATTGATTATTTTTCTCTTGGTCTTGCATTTCTTCATCAAGATGTATGGAGGAGAATAGAGTTAAATCACCCATACCTTGGAAGACAGTGTCTGTTACAAAAGGACAATACTTCTATGTCCTACTTCTATGTCCTCCTCTTAGCTCTTGCCGGAGTTCCAATTAATCACAGCTTCTTGGCTTCATGTCTAGTGAACCTGAAGGACTATACGGGCTCCACCACTACTACATCATTATTTCTCTTTTAAAACTCTTTAATTGCCTCTTTTGGGTTTAGAATTTATTTTCATGTCTTCATTCAATCAGTTCTGCATTGTAATGAGCCAAATGGGCTCTGTAAACTCACTTTAGGGAGTAAAAATACTAACACAATTTATAACAAAAAGTTTTGGCCTCCCTTCACTGCTAAAGACAGTACGCTTAGCTAAGTCTTCTAAGAAAACTTTTTAATTAAACTTTTCCATTTGCTCAATTCTTTTCTGAACTTTTTGGCATATCTAAGAACAGAAGTCATAACTATCTCATATGAATAAGGATATTATTTTTTGTGAGCCACTTAGAAATGTGAAATCATTTGTTTGAAGTATCCAATCAGATTTTTTTCTGTGTTTCACTGCTTCACATCCAAAGACATTGTGGAAAGTGTTAAAAAAAAATGTTTAATCCCAACAACTTCTTTCATTGTAAAGGGCACTTTCTCCCTAAATATTTTGACTCAAATTATCTTTTTCAGAGAATTACTGTTTGGTAATTAAAGGTATATTCACAAATTTTGATGCCTTATTTTTTTTAAGAACTTTGAATTTAAATTCCAATACAACCTTGTTTCAAACAGTGAAATTATAGTTCCTGGGTAAGGACAATTCCAAGAGAACCTACAGGATTTACAGCAAGGTTTCTCAGGTTTCTTTGTTTAGTGTGAAAAAGAGCCATCTTCATCCACATTACTCCCTCTCTACTGTCTCCTTGCATTTCTTTGCATGAAAGCCTATTCTTCCAGGCAATTTCAAATTTTCTTCATAGGCTAAGTTGTTAAATTTTGAACAATTAAAATTTACCTGTCATAACTTTAAAACTCTTGAAAATCCTTTATCAGAACCGCGAATTCACTGATCTTAATTCCACCTTTACCATCAAAAAGTTAACATGCTGTTTTCATGATATAGTATCCATGCAGCTATTATTTTCCAGTGGGTTTGTTATGCGTGTATATATCCATATTAGCTGATGCTAAGTAAAATGAATTCCAAGATATGGAACAAGATTTTTTTCATTTGTGGTTGTTGTTTTTGATGAACTATGTGATTTCAGTTTTCTTTGGGTTTTTCCCCTATGGTTATCCCTGCCGTATATCATTTTGTATTGTAAATACATTTAACTTAATTAGCGAAGGGAAGGGGAAAAGCATAATGTTGAGACAAAGGACAAAAGGGAAACCAATGCAGTAGCAATACTCACAAGACAATATGTTGGAAATGTACATTACAACTTGTGAAGGATGAACGAAAATGAGAGAGGGTTAACAAGTTTGAAACGTTATGATTTATACCTTACAATTACTGTAACACCACTGTACATCACTTTGATAATAAAATTGAAAAAATAAGCTGCGTAAAATATACTTTCACTGTATTGGCACAGAAAATAATATTCTTTATGTGGTAATATTTTAAAAATCAATACTGGGGGGAGTTCCGGGAAGATGGCGGAGGAGAATCTGGAATCTGAACAAGCTCTTGCATAGAAAACAGTTTCAGAGTTCCAGTGAACAGTCCCAAGCCAGAGAATCACACCAAGTGTGCCATCACAGGACAGAGAGTTAGTCAAGAGAGGGGAAGCCAAGCAGACACATCTGAGCAGCTGCTGCTGTGGCGGCAGGGTCGCAGCGGCGACCACCGCCGCGGAGGCATACCTGAGACGCAGTCCGGGATGAAGGAGCCAGACGCAGCGGACGAGCGGATTCTACTCAACACCAGCAAGAACCGACAAGGAGCGGACAACTTCATCCTGCACTTTGCAGACCAGAGACGACCCGAGATCCAAGACTCCGCGTGAGTAGAAGCCCCACTTCCTCACTCCTCTGGGAGCAGAGGAGGGAAGGCCACCCCTCCCCCCCCAGCACAGGTGATCTCCATCTTGGATACCGACAAAGCTCGGAGGAGCGGCTAGCTCCAGCTCAGGCCTTGGAATAGAGCTAGTCATTTGGCAGGTCACAGGAACTTGGCGGCGAGGTGACCTCACAGACTCAGTTCCATCCAGGGAGGGGTCGCCCAGCTCAGGCACCAGCCACTGGAGTGGCTCTCCTCGCTGGGTGGCCAGAGCCAGAGGCTGCCCCTCCCTCTAGCAGCCACCACAATCAATTGAAAAACAGAAACCCTGAGAATGGCTCCAGGCTGGGTGCTGTGAGTTTTTTTTTCACAAAATAGCCCCAGGGAAAAGCTACTGTTCATTGAAAGGCCTCAACTCTACCCAGAACCTAGCCTCATCACTGCATCCCCCTCTTTTGTGATTCTCAAAGCAGATCACCCTCCCAGTAAACTAACCTGGGAGGGGGATCTCAAAATCTTGGGTAAAGCAGAGCATTTTCCTGCCTGTTCCAACAAACTGACTTAAGAAACCAATCAAGCCACAGGACCTCAAGCTGACCACAGACTCCAACCAGACTCTGGTTACAGACAAAAGGGAGATACAGGACTCTTCCCACCCCTCCCAAAAAAAAAAAAAAAAAAAAAATCAAAGAACTTTTTTTTTCTTCTTCTTCTTTTCTTTTTTTCTTTTTCTTGTTTTGTTTTTTTTCGTTTTTTGTTACCTTATATATATATAAAAAATTTTTTTTGCTTTTCTAAAACTTTTATTAATCTTTAATTTTTGCCTCTTCTGAAAAAATAATTGTTTTCCATTAACTTTTTTTTTTTCTCCTCTTATAATTTTTATTTTAGGAATACGTGAATGTGTGTTTTCTTTTCTTTTCTTGTCTTCTTTCTCTTTTTCTTTCATTCTTAATTATCTTTTTGTTTTTTTTTCTAGCTCTACTGAACTTCTGATCTTTTCTTCTCACTTTCCTATCCTTTCCATCTTTTCCTCTTTGTTCATCTTTATGTGACTTAACTCTTGTCCTGCACATCCTCAGATAAACCCGTAGTTAACCAGTAGACCCTATCCCCCATTGTGTACACACTTAATCCACAAACTTATTACTCAATTCAAAACCTCTGAGACTTAAATTCACTAATAGCAGTACTTTATACCTATACAATATTTTAAGCATTTTTTTAAAGTTTTTCTCATCTCCTCTATGTCCCTCCCTTTCTCTCAACATATTCATATTCCTCTATAAATAGATGGTCTTTTAATCTCTAAAATAACATTAATTTTTACGTTTCTATTTTTTTTTCTGGTCTCTTTTCATTCCCCTTTCCCTTTCTTCTTTTTCTCTCTCTCTCTACTTACATCCTACCCAACCTATTTCCTGCATTGTGATTAGGACATAGTTAACTCTCCCTGTGCCTCCCCACACCAATCTATTCCTATTTTTTACCCACATCTCTTCCTAACCCTAATAATTTCTGGCTTTCCAAATTCTTCTCTGCGGTTCGAAGTTCTTTAACATATAGTTGTTTGATGTCGAATAGATGTATCTGTTGAACTAGATTGTATCTGTAGACTATTGACTGTACAAATGCAAACTTTGGTTGATGGTTGCCTTAAGATAGTGTTCTAGCACAAAACTGGTGCTATCTTCATCTCAAATGGGCAGAGTAAGCCGGAAAAACACAAGAAAAATGGCAAATTCGGGTATCTCAATTCCCAATCCTGATAATCAGGGGTTAGAACAGATAATGAATAATCCAGAGGAGAGTTCCCAAACAGCTCTACAAACACTGGTGGCAAACATGATAAATGAAAAGTTTGACAACGTACAAAGGACTCTGTATGAGCGTGATAGGGAGAGAGAGGAGGCATCCCAGAAGTTTATACAGGAATATCATAAGCGTGAGGAAGCTACTCAAAAACTGATACAGGATTTGCGTGAACAACTTGAGAATACTCAAAGAGAAAGGGAGGAATGGCGTGAGCAGGCTGAGAACACTCAAAGAGATCTGCAGGAATCCCACGAACGGGAGGAAGCTAATCAAAGAGTAATACAGGAATTGAGAGACCAGGTAGAGAACACACAAAGATCACTAAAGGCATTCATGGAATCCATTAACAAAGAGCTGAAGGAAGTCAGGGAGACCACAAAGGGAATGCTGAATGGAACCCAAGAGAAGGAATGGGAGCCCAAAGAAACCATAACCAATCAACTAAGTGATTTGAGGACAAACACTGAACACCAAATTAAGGAAGTAAAGAAATTCATACAAGACCTAAAACAGAGCTTCAACAAAGAACTTGAAGCCATCAAAGCTGACCAACTAGAAGGAAAAGAGATAAAAAACAAAGTAGAGAGTCTTGACAGCAGGTTAGACCATGCAGAAGATCGAATCTCAGGGATTGAAGACAGCCTAGATATTATAGAGAAAGAACATACAACCATCCAAGACAAGTCCAAGAAATATGATAGATCTATCCAACACCTGGAAGACACCATCAGAAGGCCTAATCTAAGGATAATGGGTGTAGAGGAACACCTAGAAACAGAAGTTAATGGTCTAGGAAATCTGTTTAACAGGATCCTAGCAGAGAACTTCCCAAACATGCAAAAAGATAGGCCTGTCCAGATACAAGAAGCCTTTAGAACCCCAAATAGACCAGACCAGAATAGGACATCCCACCGTCACATTATAATCCACACAGGATCAACTCAGAACAAGGAAAAGATCCTTAAAGCTGTCAGGGAGAAAAGGGTAATCACTTATAAAGGGAAACCAATTAGAATCACCTCAGATTTCTCAGCAGAGACAATCAAAGCAAGAAGAGCCTGGAATGATGTATGCCATGCCCTAAAAACAAACAACTATCAACCAAGAATACTGTACCCAGCTAAACTCTCCTTCATAACTGAAGGCCAAATAAAAACCTTCCATAGCAAAGAAAAATTGAAACAATACATCTCCACCAAACCAGCCCTACAAAAGATTCTTAAAGATGTCCTACACATAGAAAACCAACAAGACCGCAATAAAGGCCAAGAAACTGCACCCAAACTGAGAATCCAAGAACCATAGGAAGAACCCAGTTTTCGCAGCCCCCAAGAAGGTAGATAACATGGCAGGAACTCCCAAATACCTCTCAGTCCTATCTCTTAATGTTAACGGACTGAACTCTCCAATTAAGCGACATAGACTGTCTAGTTGGATTAAAAAACAAGACCCTTCTATCTGCTGCCTGCAGGAGTCACATCTTGCCCGTAAAAACAAACACATTTTCAATGTTAAAGGCTGGAACAAAATCTACCAAGCAAACGGACCGCATAAACAGGCGGGAGTTGCAATCCTAATATCAGATAAAATAGACTTCAAATTAAAATTCATGAAAAGAGATAAAGAAGGTCGCTACATACTAATTAAAGGATCTCTCCTTCAGGAGGATATTACAATTCTAAATATCTATTCACCAAACAATGGAGCACCCAAATTTATCAAAGAAACACTACTTTCCCTCAAATCCCATATAGATCCAAAGATATTAATCGTTGGGGATTTTAACACACCACTCTCCCCACTAGATAGATCAACTCGGCAAAAACTCAACAGAGAAACCGCAGATCTAAACAGCTGCATAGATCAACTAGACTTAACAGACATTTACCGAACATTTCACCCAGCAGCATCAGAATACACGTTTTTCTCAGCAGCACATGGAACGTTTTCTAAAATAGACCACATTTTAGGCCACAAAGCAAACTTGTCTAAATTCAGAAACATTGAAGTTATACCTTGCATTCTCTCTGACCACAAGGGAATAAAGTTAGAACTCAACACCAAAAGCCACCAAAGAAAGTCCGGTATCACATGGAGGCTGAACAACACACTGCTGAATCATGAGTGGGTCATGGAAGAGATTAGAAAGGAAATTCAAATGTTCATGCTATTCAACAAAAATGAACACACAAAATACCAGCTCCTCTGGGACACAGCAAAGGCAGTACTCAGAGGCAAGTTTATAGCTCTGAGCTCCTACATCAACAAATTGGAGAGATCTGAAACTAGCAATTTAATGACGCATCTAAACCTCCTTGAAAAAGAGCAGCAAGATAAACCCCAATCCAGTAGACGGAAAGAAATAATCAAAATTAAATCAGAATTAAATGAATTAGAATCCAAAAAAACTATAGAAAGAATCAACAAAACAAAGAGTTGGTTCTTCGAAAAACTTAACAAAATTGACAGACCCTTAGCAAATCTTATCAGAAAAAGAAGAGAACACACCCAAATTAATAAACTCAGAGATGAGAATGGAAACATCACCACGGAAACAACCAAGATTCAGAACATTATAAGGGAATACTTCTCAAAACTTTATGCTAATAAGTTTGAGAACTTGACAGAAATGGACCTCTTCCTAGCAAATATTGACATGCCAAAACTAAACCAAGATGAGGTAAACTATCTTAACAGGCCCATATCAAGCATTGAAATAGAAACAGCAATAAGAGACCTCCCAGCTAAGAAAAGTCCAGGACCAGATGGTTTTACAGCGGAATTTTACAAGGCCTTCAAAGCAGAGCTCACACCAATTCTCCTCCAACTCTTCAATGAAATTGAAAGAGAAAGCTCACTACCGAACACATTCTATGAAGCCATCATAACCCTCATCCCAAAACCAGGTAGGGACTCATCAAAGAAAGAGAACTATGGACCCATTTCTTTGATGAACATTGATGCGAAACTTCTCAACAAAATTTTGGCCAATCGACTTCAACAATTCATCCAAAAAATCATACACCACGATCAAACAGGATTCATTTCAGGGATGCAAAGCTGGTTCAATATACGCAAATCAATTAATATTATTCATCACATCAACAGGAGCAAGAATAAGAACCACATGGTTATCTCAATAGACGCAGAAAAAGCATTTGACAAGATCCAACACCCCTTTATGATGAAGGTTTTGGAAAAATTAGGAATCCATGGAACATTCCTCAATACAATAAAGGCTGTATATGACAAACCTACAGCCAGCATTATACTCAATGGTGAAAAACTAAAGCCATTTCCTCTTAACTCAGGAACAAGACAAGGATGCCCACTCTCTCCACTTCTCTTCAATCTAGTATTAGAATGCCTAGCTACAGCAATAAGACAAGATGCAGACATAAAGGGGATCCAAATAGGGAAAGAAGAAATAAAACTCTCCCTCTTTGCAGATGACATGATCTTGTATTTAAAGAATCCCATAGACTCCACTCCCAAATTACTCAAGCTGATTCAAAACTTTGGCAAAGTAGCAGGTTATAAAATTAACCCCCAAAAATCAATGGCTTTTCTGTATGCCAACAGTGAGAAAAGTGTGGCTGAAATTAGGAAAGCAACTCCATTTGTAATAGCCTCACAAAAAATAAAATACCTAGGAATTAACTTAACTAAAGAAGTAAAGGACCTTTATGATGAAAACTTTAAAATCTTGAAAAAGGAAATCAACACAGAACTTAAAAAATGGCAAAACCTCCCATGCTCCTGGATTGGAAAGATTAACATCGTGAAAATGGCAATACTGCCCAAGGCTATCTACAAATTCAACGCAATACCTATCAAAATTCCACCCTCATTCTTCAAGGAAATAGAAGAAGCATTCCAAAAATTCATATGGAACAATAAAAGACCCCGAATAGCAAAAACGCTCCTCAACGGAAAGAACACTGCTGGAGGAATATCAATACCAAATTTCAAACTCTACTATAAAGCCATAGTAATCAAAACAGCTTGGTATTGGCATAAGAACAGACCTCAGGACCAATGGAATAGAATTGAAAACCCAGAAATGAACCTACAGACCTATAGCCATCTAATCTTCGATAAGGGAGCTAAAACAATAGAATGGAAGACAGACAGCCTCTTCAGTAAATGGTGCTGGCAAAACTGGTTAACTACATGTAGAAAACTAAAGCTAGATCCTTATATATCACCCTGCACCAGAATCAACTCCAAATGGATCAAAGACCTTGAACTCAAAGCAGACACTCTGAAAACATTACAGGATGGAATAGGAGAAACCCTGGGTCTCCTTGGCTCAGGCCGAAATTTTCTGAATAGAGACCCGGAAACACAACAAATCAAAGAAAGGCTGGACAAATGGGATTGCATAAGGTTGCAGAGCTTCTGCAGGGCAAATGACATAGCTAGCAAGATCAATAGAAAGCCCACGGACTGGGAGAAGATCTTTACTAGCCATACAACGGACAAGGGTCTCATATCTAAAATATACTTGGAACTCAAAAAATTAAACCACCCAACAACAAATCCTCAAAGAAACAACTGCCCAATAAGTAAGTGGGCGAAAGACTTAAAGAGAAGCTTCTCTGAAGAAGAAAGAAGGATGGCCAATAGACACATGAAGAAATGTTCAACATCCCTAGCCATAAAAGAAATGCAAATCAAAACAACATTGAGATATCACCTCACTCCAGTTAGAACAGCAAAAATCAAGAACTCTAACAACAACAGATGCTGGAGGGGATGTGGACAGAAAGGAACCTTACTTCATTGTTGGTGGGAATGTAAACTTGTTCAACCACTTTGGAAAGCAGTATGGAGGTTCCTCAAAAGACTCCACATAGAGCTCCCCAACGACCCAGCAATCCCACTTTTGGGCATTTACCCAAATGATCACAAACAAGGCCACACTAAAGCTACCAGCACAACTATGTTTATTGCAGCATTATTTACCATAGCTAAGACATGGAACCAACCCAGATGCCCCTCAGTAGATGAATGGATCAAGAAGATGTGGTATATATACACAATGGAATTCTATGCCTCCATCAGAAAGAATGACATTTCCCCATTTGTTAGGAAATGGAAAGGCTTGGAAAAAATTATATTAAGTGAAGTAAGCCAGGCCCAAAGAAACATAGGTCCCATGGTTTCCCTTATTTGCAATATCTAGTATAGGTATGAGTCAAGCGGAAAAAGTCAGATAATGTGATGTTAGGAAAACAAAACCTCAAATATGTATTTTAATGTTTTTGTTTCTTTCATGCATGTGTTTCTAATGCATTTATAAGATTATTTCTTTGTTGCTTTGTATGTCCCTCCCCCACAGTGTAACCCCTGCTTTCACTATATTTGATGTCAGTATAACATGTGGAGGAGACGGGGACAAACAAGTCGTTTAAGGATTCAGGTGGACCTGTTGCAACAATGAGAAGTACAAAATGTCATGTCAAAACCAGCTTTACAATGTCGTTGGGGGGGGGGGAGGGGGGGTATGATTGGGTGGGAGGGAGGGGGGAGGCTGGGAAGGGAGGTGAAGGGTAAACAAAGGAGGAGGATGCAATGCTCGGTAAGAAATGTATGCATTATCCTGCCCATGTAATTGTAACCCCTCTGTACAGTATGTTCTCAAATAAAATAAAATAAAATTAAAAAAAAAATCAATACTATTTGGCATCTAATTTGAATTAATTACCCCTTCTTTATTAGAGGGTAATCAACTTGAATGTTATCCAACTAGACAATATTTTCACAATATACTTGCCAAATTTTTCAAAAAAGAATAATTTTAGTATTTTATCATTCTAAAACAGAAAACAGTTTAATGCTATGGAAACCCATAATTTTTTAAAGTATGTTGTTTAGAGGACAGAATATATGTGTTCTTCAAAATTCTTATGACTAATAACTACTCATTTTTAAATTCTCAACATTCCTGAGAGATTCAAAACAGTACCTGTTTGCATGTTATGTAATTCTGCAATAGATGCAGTTTCCAATGGGGTGTTACAGATTGAGAAGTCAACAGAAAAATAGGCAAATTCTGGTAGAGGATAAAACTATGAAGCGTGTGTAATAATTAATTCTTCAAGAGTAAGCCATTGTTTATCAGAGTAAGCTATTATTTCTATGACCATCAATCTTTAGATTTATGCCATAAAATAATCCTAGCCCAACAGTTTTCATATTGTAAAAGGCACCTAAAATTTCTTAATTCACATCATGAATACTACACCTCTGCTAATGAGACACTCTCCTTGTTCTGAAAAGAACACCTCAATAAACTGAGCTGCATCATTTTTCCTCCACTGGTATTCTTGAGATCAGAAAACTTGCAAATATTATTTATATTTATACTTTTTTAACTATCATAGATATTCAGGATGCTAAGATAGGAAAATTATGGTTCAAAGCCCACCCAGACAGAAAGGTTTCTAAGAATGCTATCTCCAAAACTTCTCCACAAAAGCCAGACTCAAGTGGCACTGAGGTTGAAGTGGTAGGACACGAGACTTGATCATAAATAGGCTCAGAGACACTGTCCAGGCCAAGAGTTCAAGCTCTAGGACGAACCAATAAAACAAAAACAAAATTGAAAACAAACGCCAAACCTAGCATTTTTCTACATGTATACAGAGACACGTAAATAAGGAAATGGCTTCCTGTGTTACACATCGGTAGAAGAAAGTAGATGTCACACAATTACTCTCTTCATACCATATTAAACCAAACCCTTTAAAAAATTGGTTTTTCTAAATGTATAAACTAATGTCACCCATTTTTTTGGCAACTCTGTCTAGATTATTCACATTTACATGGTATACATGAAACTGTGGGAATTATCTATTAACTATGTTCTAATTATAACACTCTTGAAAGAATATCTAGGCAAATAGAATGCCAGAATCATTTGTGAATTTTTCAATTAATCCCTCTACTTAAAAAGAATTTTGTAGTATCCCATAGAATATGAAATTACAAACAAAACAAAAAAATATATTTTAAATTTAAATTCTAATTTACAAAGGTCTTCAAAGTCCTACATTAGACGAACTTTGCTATTTCTCCAGACTTAAGCTTTTGTAATCCTTCAACATTTATTTGGAATCCAACAGAATGAGGCTTACTTATTTTTCCAAATTTTTGGGTGGGAATCATGAACTATTTTGTATCTAGGAATGTTCTGTAATGATGAGAGCATTTAAAACTCAAGTGAGGATACATATGAGTTGCATTCAATAGGAAACTTGACTTCTCAAAACAATGACAAAATTAACCCAAACTTCTGTGTATTCTTTCTTGTTTGGTTTGTTTTACTGAGACAAAATTATTCTACTTGGTCCAGGGAAGTTATCGTTATGTAATTCCACTCTCTAACCTCCTGTCTGAGTGCTAGAATTCCAGGCTTGGAGCACATTGCCCTGCCATAGTTTTTTATTTAATCTAGAAACAGACTAGCAATTTTGAACTTCTCCTATGATCTTATGCACTAGACTGACTGCTCAGACTGTTCATATACTATTTTCAATGATGTTTTAACATTTGACACAGAATATGAACATTTTCAGACGCACCTGCAGGGTTCCCTGTTTCATTCCACCATGGATCCTAAACCATTAATAATGATTGTTTGACTCTCTTACTATCTCTGGTCACTACTTATGTAATATTCTCAACTTCTGGGGGAAAGTTCACTTGAAGGCTTTCTAATATTAAAAATTAACACTTGATTCTAGTCTTACTCAGGACATATTTTCTATTGTTTTCTAAGTTTTCTACATATTCTGAGAGTTATTTAATTTGTGTATTTTTGTGTGCACCTATAAGTGCCTCTGTGTGTATGTGTATGTCTGTATGTATGTAAGGAAAAATCTAAAGCTGATATTCAGCAATCTTGCTCTTGACTGGTATTCCAGGTTTTGGCTGGTTAACTATAGGTAGTGTCTCAAAGCCTATCATTTCCAAGCTGATTGCAATTTGAACTTCCCTGACTCCTTTAGATTCTTAGGTTTAATTTTTCCAGGAGTATCAACTTTTAAACTTCAAACACTTTTGTGAGTGTAAAGTCTAAGCTGTAGCTCATATTTTTAACTCAAGAATTCATATAAAGATAGATGAACATATATATTACATATCCTGAGGGTAGACTGTTAGAAATGTGATCATAAACAAAGTTGTTCTGAGATCTGAGGATTGGGGTTTAAAGCCATCACGGGTAGGAAAGTCCCGGAGGCTCTTTTCTCCAACAATTACCAGAAAAATGGAAGTGGCACTGTGGCTCAATTGGAAGAGCACTAGCCTTGGGCTACATTTCAGAGGGACAGCGCCCTTTCCCATATTTCAAGTGCCACGAACAACAAAAAAATATAAATATATAAGAAAAGGAAAGAAAAAGAAATGTGATCTTAGCCACCAGGTTCATTGCTAGTATAATTCCTGTTCACTCAAGATGGACTCTTTTTTTCCAGTTAAGTCTATTCTCCTATATCTGACTTGCATTAGAAACAGAATCATTCTTCCATTCTCCTTTTTGCACATTTACATGATTAGCAAGCGTGATTTAGACAGAGAGTGGCCTCATGCTTCATGTTCCACTTAGCAGTAATGCTTTCTCTATATCACTCCCATTAATCTACATACTGGACTTGGCATTATTGTTTCAATGTTTTCTTATTTGTAGAGTCTTCTATATTGTATTGAACACTTATACATAAACACAGAACTTCTTTTTCTCCTATAATTGCTATTGTTTCTGTTACTGTTAACTCATGTACACTTGGGAAATTAATGCTCAGCACATAGACTCACAAAAAATGATCTGAGAACCTTCTTCCCATTGAAAATTCACCTTAATTTACAGAGCACATAAGAAGTTTGAAGAAAATGTTCTCATGGATAATGTATTTATAAGCAATTTAAATTTCATTTCTCTTTAATAAGTTGTCTCTGAAACACCTGTTACCTCATGTCCAAAAGTGTCCTTGTGCTATTTCAGTGAAGCCAGAAAGCATTCATTTTTTTCTGGAGCAGCACCATAGATTGTTACTGGAAGTAAGTGGAAGCAACTGTTACTGGATGTGGAAACTGATCCCAGGAGAGGAATTGAACATTGAGAAATGACAAAGTTCAAGTTAACTATTGCTTTCCTTTTTACTGTACAATAAAAGAATCCAAGGCTGGAAGGAAAATCTGTCCCTGACTTTTTTGAGTGTGTCCTTTACTCATATAAAACTTTGTAAACTAGCCTAGGTTGGCTTTGAACTAAGACAGTAAGAAATCTCAGTGACATCAACTGGATGAACTTCTCTTTTGAACCATGAAATATTAGATGAAGTTTATTATAAAGCTACTACTTGACAATTTTTAACGAGCGAATATGTTTAGCAAAGAATCCACAACAAATAACTCAGCAAATGTAGGTGCACTACTAAATCATTTGGGAAGATTACTATTGAATTCATCATTCCTTTGGGGGAAATTTAAAGCCATATTTGCAATTTTTGTTGGTTGGGAGGATTGAACATTGATCCTGGGCATTGTCTCTCAGCTCTTCAGTACAACATGAGCACTCTACAACTTTAGCTCCAGCACCACTTCCGGATTTCTGGGGTTAATTGAAGATAATTGTTTCATGGACTTTCCTGACCAGGCTGGCTTTGAACCACAATCCTCTGGTCTCAACCTCCTGAGTAGCTAGGATAAGAGGAATGAGCCACCAGCACCTGGCTCATATTTGCATTTATGTGCACTTAATGTCACTATGTAGACAAAGAATGGAAATCTGAACCAAATGATGTGACATTGAAGCTTTTCAGAATTGAGGTAGCAATAAATATATCCTCCTTTCCCATTTTGTTACATTAATGACTCATGAGCTATGGGACTCTTACACTAGCATCCTTTCATCTTTATCGGTGTATTTAGTATAAGAAAATGTTCATAGAGAAATATAGAAAGACAGATTTTTAGAAAGCAAAGGAGATCAGGTATTAAAGAACAGCCTAGAAGGAGATACATTTATCACACAGAGATTAAGAACTAGCCTAGGAAATTTTGAATGCTAAAGGGAATGATGAATAAGCCAAGTTGATAGCTAGTTCTTCAATAACCAAAAATGGTTCCCTAGAAAAGTTTCTGCTATACCTTAGTTACTATCATTTTTCGTACCATCTGGAATTATTCCTTCTCTTCTGTCACAACTGTTAATTAACCTCTGCCCTTTTGGTGCGATGACTTGCCAAAAGAGTTTCCAAACCTCACTCAGACTACCCTTCTCATTGTGATTAGCAGTGACCACACTCAAAAGCTTGGAATCTTTGAATTTCCAGAATTAATCTTCACCTGACTTCTAAGCACATTGCTGGCATTAATTGCCATGACCTGATGAACAAAATATTTTTTTTCAACACAGTATCCTAACACAGGTAAAGTACATGAATTAGGGGCTATTTTCAGGTATCAGTATGGAAGGAGAAATTATATATTCCAAATATGGGTTCTTTATTTTGCATTTACTAACTAAATGTTCATTGTTGTTGTTGCTGCTGTTGTTGTTTTGGCAGTCCTGCGGCTGAAACTCAGCGCTTGGGAATTATTCCTCAGCTTTTTTTTTTCCTCAAAGCTAACCCTCCACCATTTGAGGCACAGGACCACTTCCAGTGTTTCCTTTTCAATTTATGTGGTACTTAGGAATTGAACCCAGGGTTTCATGCATGCTAGGCAATCACCATACCATGAAGCCACATTCCCAGAACCCTAAATGACTTTCTTAAGATGGCATTACATTTTCATTCTGTAACTATGTATCATAATTTTAACCAGAAATTTTTGCTAGAAAAGAGCATTGAACATAGAACTGAGTCCAGTAATGCTAGATGGACAATGGATAACTCACAATGTAGCCAGGGCACAGAGGGACTTACCTCATGGAGCTGGTACAGTAGACTGAGCGAGACAGCTCCTGACCCACAGGCTACCTTCAGAATGAGAGGGCCACCTTGGTTCCAACCACATGGGGATGCTGTGCCACCTCCTCCAGCACCCATTGAATCAGTTCCTGAGAGAGAAAGAGAAAGAAAGAAGGTCAGAATTACACTTAAGCCAAGTGCCGGTGGCTCAGGCCTATAATCCTAAGTACAATGGAGGCTGAGTTATGAAGATAGTGGTTTATACCCAGGCTGGGAAGGAACACCTGTGAGACTCTTATCTCCAAAGAACCACCAGAAAACTGGAAGTGGTGCTGTGACTCAAGTGTTAGAGTGCTAGCTTTGAGCTAAGGAGCTCAGGGAGCTGCCCTAGGCCCAAAGTCAAGCCACATGACTTGAAATAAGTGGATTTCCCACCACAAGAAATCGATTGAATCGCACCCATTGTCCTAGGGAGCATGGCAGAGAAGTCAGGCCGAGCTTCCTGTCAGCTGGGAGTCATTAGTAGGTCACCTGGCTTCTCTGTGCCTCAGTTTCACCATCTTCAAAACTGAACAAAATGAAGGATCCCGTTACTCATGGGGATAGGGTAATAAAGAAAAAGAGCCCTGTTTTGTTTCACAATCCCATACTTGTTGCACCATTAATAACACACACCATCTGAGATCTTTCCGGGTATCTTCCTATCATATGCTCACAGAATTGCCAAGAACAGTATCAGATGGCCCATCCCTCTGTGCCTGTCCCTGCTCCAGAGATCCCTCTGTATTAATCCCTTGTTTCCTCACAACTGTCCCATGAGGAGATTGAAGTCCAATGGTCGAGGTCCATCCCAGAGCTTCACCTCTGGTCAAGAATCGGCTGCTGTGGACTGAGTTTGGGACAATCCATCTAAACCAATGACAGCGTGGCGCTACATGTCTACCATCCCAACTACAGAAGACCAGGCCTGGTGGCTCATGCCTGAAACAGATAGGAGGACCATGATCCAGTCAAGCCTGAGCATATATTAATTCTCCATCTCAGAAATGCCCAAGACAGAAAATCTTGACTTGCATGGTAGAATACCTGACTGGAAAGCCTAAGGACTTGAGGTCTAACCCTAATATACCAAAAAGAACCAGAGTCCCAGTGCCAGAAGCTCATGCCTATAATCCTAGGTACTCAGGACACTGAGATCTGAAGATCACAGCTCAAGATTTAAAATAGGGTTGGCCTCACCCATAAGACGTCATGGTGAGAAGACCCAGAGTTTGATCTATGCTGTTGCGCTCCATACTAGCAGAACTCATATCCTTACTATGTGTTGGTCATGCTCTCTGTCCCCCTGGGAAGCCATACCCTATAGGCCACATTCCCAAGTCTTCGCAAGCTCCCACTGCCAACAACCAGGCCCAAGGGAGTACACAGCTCCATTGCACACAGATCCCTTATTCTTGTAATTAAACAGTGCTGTGTCCCCTTTAAGCCTCTCATCCTTCCAGGCCCCCAGACCTCAGCTGTGAAGCCCATACATGCCCCAAAATTAACAGGTAGAAGTTACCAAAGCATTCAGCCTCCTTGTTACAACCCACTTCTACACACACACACACACACACACACACATCCAGACTGGTGACAGAAGACTCATCCATGCAGCACCTGCAATTTGCCAACTGATCACTCACCTGAGCACAGTCAGGCTGCACAAGGAAAAAGATGATTTCTCTGTCTCTCTGTCTCTCTGCCTATGTCTCTATCTGTCTATCTGTTTTCAGGAGAAAGTTTGACCGAGCACAGAACACAAGGGCTCACACAGCAAGGGTGTCTATCTTCTGCATCCAACACCTCCCATCCCCAGAATAAAAGAAAAAGACCCCAGAAGGTAGGTGTAGACATCTTGCTCCCCAACTCTCACTAAATCCACCGGGTTTCCATCAGGGAGAGGAAGGGCGCAGACGTGTGGCAGTGTGGCTCCCACTGCTCCAGGCCAGAGGATCTGTGGTGCCCACTCCTCTCCCAAACGTGCATCTCCCCGTTTCCTGGGACACTAGCCGCTGGGGATGGGGGTGAGATCCTCAGGTCAACACCCAGCAACACCCCTGGGGCACATTTGTGGCAGGGTGTGGCCCAGACTGTGGGGCCCAGGGGAGACACCAGTCCGGGTCGGAGGGGAGGGGATATAGGGTAGCAGGTTGTGGGGCTGTGTGGCAGCCACTCACATGTGATGCTGGCAAAAGCTGTTGGCAGCAGCTCCAGGTGGGGTAAGCAAAAATGGCAGAGGCATAACAGACGCTCAGGCCCTGAGCAGAGGACAGGAGAGCCAGGACCATGTCAGGTCCACAAGCTGGCTCATGGCACACCATTGCACCATTGCCTAAGGAAATCATGGTTCTGAGCCCGCAGCACCAGGTTTGAAATGCTGCTCCATGGGGAGGGCTGGGGTGAGGGAGCCGGGGCTCAGGCAGGCACATGATGGGCCTGAGGAAGGCCTTTCCTCCTAAGCCTCGAGTCTCTTGCTCACCACTCAGCCACCTCTACCTCCCTCAACTGCTGGTAGTGGTGTCAACAAACAGAGGGAATCAAGGTGCTACTGGGAAGCATGGAATGTGGGCGTGGCTACCATTCTTGTATCCCATTGGTCAGAAAGAACTATGAAACAATGGGGATGTAGCTGGAATCCTGTGATGCAGGCAGAATGGGCGGAGTCAAAATGACGGCAGCCCCTTTCTCCCGGAGCTCTGTCCAAGCCAGTTGGGGACAAGAGGGTGACCTGCTTTAGCCGGATGGCTGCACAGATTGTTGTGTATGTCGGTTTGTTCCCAGACCTTGAACTCAGGATCTGGGCAAAATCTGTGAGTTGCTTTTGATCAAGGCTAGCTCTCTACCACTGGAGCCACATGGCTTTACTTCTGGCTTTGTTGGCACAAGTTGGACAAGAGTCTCAAGGACCTTTCCTGCCTGGGGTGACTTTGACCATGATCCTCCTTTCACAGCCTTGTAAGTTTTAAGGAGGACTGATGAGAGCCAATGATGCCTGGTTTTGCTGATGTTCTTGGACAGACCTGTGAGTTCCCTATCCTCAGGTTTAAGTGGTAGGAGCTGGAGCCCACAGTTTGAATACTGGTCCTGCCACCAACAAATGGCAGGAGATCCTATGAAACTCATTCCTATTCATATGATTACCAAAGGAATGTGATGTATGTCATGATTAAATGGGCAGTACTTGAATGATTAGTGGATAAAATTATACACAATTACATTATAGGACACTGGTCAATAATAATTAATACTTTATGAAGCATTTAATCAATCACATTAAATGGAGGCCAAATGAAATACGTACGAATTGGGCATCACATAGCATGGAGATGCCATTTTTTTTTCTGCCAGGACTGGGATTTGAACTCATGGTCTAGGTAACCCTGCTGTTTCACTGTGTGGGAAGGGGAAGCTTGCCTCCTTGAATTCAAGAAATTCAAGTCTGTTCCTTTGGCCTGAAATCGATGCCCACCACTAGAAAACATCCTATTTGTGTACATTTTAAATATATGATTTATATTTATATACATATGTTGATTCCATATTGCATATAGTGTAGTTATTTAATTTATTTTTTGTTTTATTCATGTATTGACTACACATTTTGTTGACTATTATGACACATAGAACAGTGATTACATTGATTACATAGGATATAGGTTTGCATATGCATTGCACATCCTTCCTGACACACAGGACATTCACAGAAAAGGAAAATATGTGTCACCATCAGCTTCTTACTACATGATTCATTTTTTGGGAATGCTGGCATCTGAACTCACAGCCTACAAGGCCCAATTCATGAATGGGTGAGTGTCAGCCAGCCATCCTGTGGCAAATTGAGTTGATAGGCATTTCCGAGTACCTGAGATTGAGCCCCAGCGGTTGACAAAATGAGAACAGATTGACATTCAGATGGTAGTACACTAATAAATATATATATTTATAGAGTGCCAGAGATGTCTATACATTATTCAGTTATATAGACTACATTCCTACCAATTCTTGGGTATTTATGCTACATGTAATGAATGTTACTGTTTTCATTCTTATCAAACTATTAAGTAAATCAATCAATATCCTGAAATCATTGCATTCTGTAAGTAATAGTATTCTTTTAATCTTCATAAATATTAAATAAAATCAACCTCCTGAAATGATGCTGTCTAATTTTATAAGAGCCTCATTCACCATCAGCTCATTCAACTGTGACATTGATAATATTACCTTGTTATACCCATGGATGGGAACAAGTTTCTTAGTATCTCCTGCCATTGATTGGTGCCTGGACTGGGATTCGAAGTCGGGGCCTACATTGTCATGTGGACCTATAACTTCCTCAATAGTCTGACAACCTTCAGCAATAGAAGGTGAAGTACCCTTTGCAACAGTGTCATTCAGACCCAGGAGGGTCACCGTGCGAAGGAAGAAAACATAAAAAGGCCATCTCGCTGCATTTTTTTCTGTACATTTTGGCCACACAAGGCCTGGGGGTTTAGGATCCCAGGATTTACTGTGGGTCCAATGGCTGCACCCCAGCATAGGTTGATCGAAGCTGAGGCAGAGTTACCAGAACCTGAGTTCAAGCCCCATGCTGAGCAAAATTAATTAAAAGAGGTTAGCACCCTGGCTTGCAATTCACCCCGTTTATTCTGCCATGCTTTGGATTTGAACTCAGAGTCTGGGAAAATCTGCAGCACTGTGGAAGAAGGGGAAGCTCACCGTATTTGAAGATAAGAAAGTCAGGCCTGAACTGTAAGCCAAAATTCAAGCCCTAGCCTAGGAAAACATACTATATATATACATTTTAAATACAGGATTTGTACTTACCTATAGATGTTCAGATGTTTGGTGTGGTTGTTCCTTGTAGTTTTTGTTTTATTCGTTTAGTTACCGTTGATTTTACTATGATGACACCCATTCCCTTTATTACATTGATGACATTCTATCACATGGAATCTAAATTTGTAGACGTGTTCTCCATCATGCCTGACACCCAGGACTCTCAGAGAAAAGGAAAAAAGTTTCACACTTGGTTTCTTACTGCATGATCCAATTGTTAGTAATGTTGGGATCTGAATTCAGGGCCTAGCATGACTAATTGGTGAATAGTTCAAGGTGACCACACTAGCCTGTGAGCAACAAAGGAGTTAGGCCATTCCCAGGATCTGACATTGATCCCCAGGGTGGTCCACAATAGTCATAAATTAATAATTAAAACATAGGATCAATATTTACATATATGTGTGGAAAGCATCTTGCCTTTGGAGTACTTTTTCTCCTTAATTTCTGTCTTATGTAAGTATTGTGTATTTTACTGAGTAAGGTAACAGATATAACAGTGCTTAAATGGAAGATAACATATTGCCCTGGCTATAGGGTTTCCTATGCATTCTCCATCCAAGCTGAGACCCAGGACTCTCACAGGACATGAAAATAGGTGAATTGATGGGCTTCACACATCAGGATTCATCTTTTGGCAGCTTGGGATTTGAACTCAGAGCCTATCAGGATCAATTGGGGAAAGGGTAAAGGTGAGGACACCAGCCTGTGAGCACCGAAGGAGACAGGCCATTCTCAGGACCTGACGTCGAGTCCCAGGGAGGTCCAGGCAGTCATAAATTCATAATTTAAATATAGGGTCCATATTTACATACATGTGTGGAAAGCATCTTGCATTTCGTGCACTTCTCCTTAATTTGTGTCTAATTCATGGAGTTATTGTGTATTTTACTGAGTATGGTCACAGGAATAACTGTGCTGACATGGATGACAACCTGTTCCCATAGTTATAGGGTAGCCTATGCATTCTACATCCTAGTGGAAGCCCGGGACTTTCACAAGAGAGGAAAACATGTTCAACGACTGGTTTCTGACAACCTAATGAATCTTTTGTCAGTGCTGGGATTTGAACTCAGGTCTGGGTATCTCTGTTGCACTTTGGGGGAAGGGAAATCTCACCGTCCTTGAATACTAGAATGTCAGGTCTGGTCCAGGGCCTGATTTGAAACCCCAGCACTAGGCAAAATAACAAGCCCGCCTTGTTATTTTTTGTATTTTTTGGTCCGGTTGTGGGGCCTGAACTCTGGGCCTGAGCACTGTCTCTCAGCTCTTCAGCTCCAGGCTAGCGCTCTACCACTTGAGCCACAGCTCCATTTCTGGCTTTTCTCTTTTTGCTTATGTGGTGCTGAGGAATCGAACCGAGGGCCTCAGGCATGCAAGGCAAGCACTCTACCACTGAGCCACCTTCACAGTCCGCCTTTTTAAAACATAGGATCTCTCTTTACCTACAAGTGTGGTATGCATCTTGCATTCAGTGTAGTTATTCTTTTTATTTTGTCTTATTCATGGATGTATTGTGTATTTTATTGAGTATGGTGATAGGTATAACTATGCTGACATGGATAACAACCCATTCGAATGGTTATAGAGTTGTCTATATAGAATTCTCCATCCTCGCTGAGACCCAGGACTTTCATTGGACGGAAAAAACAGGTGGATTGATTTGCTTCTCAAATCAAGGTGAATCTTTTGGCAGTGCTGGGATTTGAACTCTAGCCCTAGCAGGCCCAATTGGTGAATGGGTCATGGTGAACACACCAGCCTATGAGGCACTAAGCAGGTAGGCCATTCCCAGGACCTGAGATGAAGCCCTGGTGGGGGCCAATATAGTCATAAATTCATCATTTAAACAGAGGATCTATATTTCCATACATGGATGGGCAGCATCTTGCATTCAGTGTAGTCATTCTCTGTATTTTGTGTCTTCTTCATTGATGTATTGTGTATTTTCTTTATTATAGGATGACAGATATAACTGTGGTGACCTGGATGACAACCTATTCCCATGAGTATAGAGTTGTCTATGCATTCTCCATCCTAGCTGAGACCCAGGACTTGCACAGCACAGGAAATATGGTGGAATGACTGGCTTCTCACCTGAGGGTGAATTTTGGCAGTGCTGTGATTTGAACTTTGGGCCTAGGAGGCCCAACTTCCCAATGGGTCCACGTGATCACACCAGACTTTGAGCCACTAAAGAAATGGTCGTTTCCTAGGAACAGAGGTCGAGCACCAGGGGGGCCACAATTGTCCGGAATGCATCATTTAAACATGGGATATATATTCAAATCCTTGTGTGGACTGCATTGTGCATTTAGTGTAGTTATTCTATTTTGTATGCTATTCATGGATGTATTGTGTATTTTCTTCAGTATATGTTGACAGGTATAACTGGGCTCACATGATAATAACCTATTCCCATGGCCACAGGGTGGCCCATGCATTCTTCATCCTAGCTGAGACCCAGGGCTTGCACAGGAAAGGAACACAGGTTCAACAATTGGCTTCTGACATTAGCATGAATCTTTTGGCACTGCTGGGATCTGAACTCGCGGACCAGCAGACCCAATTGACGAATGGGTCCATGTGAGCACACCAGCCTGTGAGCCACTAAGGAGTAATGCCGTTCTCAGGACCTGAGATGGACCCCCAGGTGAGGGTGTGGGGGGAGGGCACACAGTAGTCATCTATTCATAAAGTGAAGGTAGTATGCAAATAAGTACACATTTGTATAGAGTAGGAGAGACGATAACTTGTGATGGAATCCAATCTACCATGTGTCTACTGATTCTTGGATCTTTCCTTATGCCTTTATTTCATGACTGATGATTATTGTCATGCTTAATCAACACTGCTTTACAAATAAGAGATACTCCATGAGTCTTGCCAATCATTTCCTAGTCACATCATGCATGAACTACTTATTCAATGAGATTGATCGCATTCCATGACTTTACCTGGTCCAGAAACCAGTATCTCAGGATTTCCCACCATTGCTTTCTCATAGGGGTGGGCTGAATTCAAGCCTCAGGCATGGAAAACATACTCCTTATATACATTTTAAAGACAGGATTTATACTTCCATACAGATGTTCAGTAGATACCGTGTTTGGTGTGGTAGGATTTATACTTCCATACAGATGTTCAGTCCATATCACATTTAGTGTGGTTATTCATTTTATTTCGTTTTTTATTCATTTATTTACGATTTATTTCATTGACTTTCATGACACCTATAACATTTATTACATTGTTTACATCATATCACATACCATCTAGATTTGTAGATGTGTTCTCAGTCATGCCTGACACCCTGGACTCACCCAGAAAAGGAAAACATATGTCACACTCGGCTTCTCTCTCAAAGATTAAATTTTTGGCAGTGCTGGGATCTGAACTCAGGGCCTAGCAGGCCCAATTCATGATTGGATGAGTGTGAGCACAGAAGCCTCTAGCCAATGAAGCTGTCAAGTGGTTCCCAGGCACTGAGATCAAGCCCCAAGTTTGGCCAAAACAACAATACAGGGATAGGCAGAGGGTAGTATACAAATAAATATATATTGTTAAAGAGTTCCAGAGCTGTCTATCTATGACTGAATGACATCTACTACGTTCCTACCAACTCTTAGGTGTTTATTATAACTCCATTGAAACAATATTATTCTTTTCATGTTAATAAACTATTAATTAAGGTCAATCAGCATCCTAGGATTATTGCATCCAATTTTAGACTAGACAAATGCATGGACTACTCTTTCAATCTGTATTCTTATGCATAGGAATGATTCTCTTGTGATCTCCTGCCATTGGGCCATTGGTAAGTGTAAGGATTAGGATTTGAACCCATGGCCTATTTTGACATGTTGGCTTATGGCTTCCCTGATAGCCTGCCAGCCATCAGCAATGGTAGGCCAGGTCCACTTTGAAACCATGTCATTCAGACACAGGATGGTCACCATGCAAAAAAAATCTTGTAAAACCCTGAGCCCTCTACAGCTCCCCACTTTTTGTGCTGTTCTGCTTTTTTTTCTTCCGGCAGGCCCTCTGGGCCTAGGGTCCCAGAATCAGCTTTGGGTCCCGAGGCTGCACCCTATCCTAGGGAGAGTGAAGCTGAATCAGAGTTGCCATGACGTGAGTTCAATCCCCGTGTTTGGAAAAATTAATTAACGAATTAATTCATTAATTAACTAACTAACTAAATTGAAATAATAAAGCTCCTTGGTTTGGAATTTCTGCCAGTTTTCTTTCCTAACCTGGGATTTGAACTCAGAGTCTTGATGAATCCGTAGCAATGGGTTGGAAGGCTCAGAGTTGCCATTACTTGAGTTGAAACCCCATGCCAAGCCAAAAATAAATAATTAAGTCACTGTCCTCAGCAGGGAAGTTAATTGTAAAGATGCTAGGGAAGGGATGGTAGGGAAAAAACAAACGAGTAGGCAACAATGCTCAATAGGAAATGTATTCATTACTTTGTTCATGTAACCGTGACCCCTCTGTACAACATTTTTACAGTAAAAAACGTACAAAAAATTATGTAGTGCTCAAGAAGAACTTTGGGGGTAAGGGATGGATGTCTGAATAGCTGTACAAAATTCTACACTGATTTTTTTCAGTGTTCAGTATGGAACTAAATAAACATAACTGTTTCTGTTACAAATGTTAAGTAACTGTCTTGGAACTGGGGCCAGTATTTCTGCCATTGCTGGGATTTGAGCTCACTGTCCAAGTAACTCTTTTGCACCTTGGGAGAAGGCTAAGCTCCTTGTCCTTGAGGAAAAGATTTTCAAGCTAGAGTTCCCAGGGCCTGAATTAAGGCCCTGCAATAGAAAAAATATTTGTATATATGTGTAATATAAGATATATAGGTACATATGTATGTTTATTTCATATTATGATTATTATTATTGGTTTTGTATTTAATTTTTCTTTTATTTATTTAGTATTATTATACACACAATATTTATGTTATGTACATATAGTATAAAATTATACACAATAATTCAGTACATTGAATCATTTTCATTAATACTTTATTAAATGTTGAAACATGATACATAATTAAATGGAGGCATTTGTCAAGTCATCACATGGTTAGAGTCTGTCCCTAGTATGAGCTTTGTCTTATTTATCTTTGGACAACTTCCTATAGGGATTTGTTTAAATGATTTATACTCAGAAGCTTTTTCTTGTGGATAGGCAAGTTGAGGGATAAAATCGTAAGTTTGCGGCTGGGAATGTGGCTTAGTGGTAAAGAGCTTGCTTAGCATGCTTGAATGCCAGGGTTTGAATCATCAGTGCCACATACTCAGAAAAGCCAGAAGCTGTGGTGTGGTTTAAGGGCTAGAGTGGTAGCATTGAGAAAAAGAAGCTCACAGGCAGTACCCAGGCCCTAATTTCAAGCCCCAGGTCTGGCAAAAACAATACGCCAGATTCCAGTGCCTCTGGAAACCTACTTTCTCAGGAGGCTGAGATCTTAAGATTGCAGTTTGAAGACAGCCTAAAGAAGGAAAGCCAGTTAGACTCTTACCTCCAATGAACCATCAAAAAACCCCATGTGGCACTGTGGGTCAAGGGGTAGAGTGTGTGCCTTGAGCTGAAGGGCTCAAAGACAGTGCCCAGGCTTCAGTTTGAGACACACGTCTGGAAAAAGAGTGAGGGATAATCACAGTACTTTTCCTATTTGCTAATTATGAGAATATTGTTTGGAAAATGAATGCTGATGTACACCAGAATTGGAGTCAGACCTCAAGATTCAAGTGTAACACATCCATAAGCCCAGCCTCTCAAATACTAGCATTATAACTTGTGTCCTACAGGGTTCTGAAAGGCACATTGTTGAAAGGCTTAATGTGCTCCCCAAGCCCTTTGTGATAAGCAGTTGACTTGTATTATCAATGTCATTACAGTTCTGACCCTAGCAGAGAACCAATAGCTCACACCCATCACCCGAGCTCAGGAGGCTGAGGTCTCTATCACAAGGTGAAACCAGCCAAGGCAGGGAAATCTAGCACATTCTGACTTCCTGTTCTGAAAGGTCAGGTGCTTAAGAAATTCCTGTGCTTCCCTTGGTGATGAGAAGTTACTTGCACTCTAAATGTTCTTGGAGTTCTTGAGTTACAGAAGAAGGAAATAAATATCATTGACCCATTCGGGGTTCAAATGAAGTTCTCAGGATCCAAGCCCTAGCTATGTTAGTAGGAAGAACTCCTGTGTAACACTGTATTTGAAGGACAGAAAACAGTTTCAAAAGCCAGGCTAGGTGCAGAGAACTAGGCCTGCAGGATTAGGAGGCAGAATGTACACACTCAACAGGGAAGTGAGCTGCAAAACCACTTCATTCATTCCAGGTACAGCCAGCAATGCGGGAAACCTGAAACTTTTGTTAGAGTTACAGCAGAGTCTGGCTTTTTTCAGTCTCTTCAAATGATGACTAATCAAACTTCCTCCCTCAGGTGAAGGGAGCCTCAGGCTATCTTTAGGTTACCTATAGAGAGCCAGTTTAGTGGGGGAGAGGGGAGGAACAGAGTAGAAAAAACCCTGCTCTCTGGTGATAAGGTGTGGGTTTTTGACTCTCCGTTTGTCAAGTTTGAAGGCCCTTCTATCTCTGCCAGTCCATTCTACTTACTACATTCTCCACATCATTAATGCAAATCCCCAGTCCAAGGAAGGGCAGGGCCATTTCTTTTCTGTTTCCAAGCATCTGAGTTAGAACCTGGCTCTGCCCTCTTGACTCTGGTGTATTTGGCTGCCTGAGAAGTGGGAAAGAGACAGTCATCCTGCTTTCTGTTTGTGTGAAGGCGATGCTGGTGTCCAGCCACACTGCAGAAAGCCTCATGACTGAGAAGTGTTCCCTTCTTTCCTTTTGACATCAAAACCAGATTCATCTATCAACTTTCTTTCTTCCTTCCTTCCTTCCTTCCTTTCCTTCCTTTCTTTCCTTCCTTCCTTCCTTCCTTCCTTCCTTCCTTCCTTCCTTCCTTCCTTCCTTCCTTCCTTCCTTCCTTCCTTCCTTCCTTCCTTCTTCCTTCCTTCCTTCCTTCCTTCCTTCCTTTCTTTCTTCCTTTCTTTCTTTCTTTCTTTCTTTCTTTCTTTCTTTCTTTCTTTCTTTCTTTCTTTCTTTCTTTCTTTCTTTCTTTCTTTCTTTCTTTCTTTCTTTCTTTCTTTCTTTCTTTCTTTCTTTCTCTCTCCCTCCCTCTCAATCTCTCTTTCTCTTTTTTCTCTCTATCTACCTACCTTCTTACCTAGGTAGCTATCTATTTGCCAGTTGTTGGGTTGAACTCAAGGCTTGGGCACTGTCTCTAGCACTCTGCTACTTGAGCCACAGCACATATTCTGGCTTTGTCTGTGTATGGGTGCCTTAAAAATCGAACCCAGGTCTTCTTGCATGCTAGGCAAGCACTCTCTCCTTAATCCATATTCCTAGCCCCTTCATTTTTTTCTTAATGGTATTTTTTACATAAGTATGCTACTATTTTATGTTCTCAAGTTTAATTTTCTGAATACCGGTTGCTTCTAAGAAACCTGATCTTCTGTTTCCCTGCCGGATTTGTGATTGGTCCTGCCTTGCCCTCATAATAAAATGTAAATAAAGGCTGCTGAGAGCTTCAGTGAGCATCATATAAAGACACAGGCCTAGAACCCTGGAAGAGAAAATCAATGGTCCTAAAATGAAGAGAATGATGCAGCATGCACAACTAGCATATCTGAAAAATAAACCAGTAAATAAAAGCAGAGTTTGCATTATGGGAGGCAATATACCTACACACATAAGTAGGTAGGGAACTGATACATATACTTGGCCTTCTCTTTTGAAATTTTGTGGCCATCCCAGGGCTTAAACTCAGGGACCGATGTGTTCCTGAGCTGATTTGTTGAAGGCTGAGGCTAACCACAACCACAGCTCCACTTCCTGCCAGCTGGTAGTTAATTGGACATAAGCAATTCCCAGGCTTTCCTGCCTGTCTGGTCTCCTGCTCAGTTTTCTCCTCAAAGCTGGAGCTCTACCCTCTGGGCCACTGCTCCACTTCTGGTTCTCTGGTGGTTTATTGGACAAAATAGTCACAGAGACTCTCCTGCTCAGCTGGCTTGAATGGCTTTCTCCTCAGGAGGCTTCAAGTGGTTTCCTCAGGGATTCACCGAGGAGCCTCTCCACACATATCCTTAGTCTAAATCTCGAGGAGTACTAGTGAAAAATGGAAACATTGTTATACCCTAGTTGCAGGACCCCCACCAAAAAGACCACCGAGAGTCAGACTTTACAGCTGTTTTAAGGTTTTATTTAAACGGGCTGTGTCTCAGGCCTTGTCCTACACTCTGACACAGCAGCACCTAGGATAAGAGCCCCAAGGTAAAGATTTGCAGTGTATATAAAGTCACACAACCAACCAGGTGTTTGGATTACCACCATGTGTTGCTCTGCTAGAAATAAGCAACAAGTGGTCACTGCCTCAAAACTTTAACCCTTCATTCTCCCCCCTTGACTTATGGTCCTGAGACACAATCTTGTGGCTCCAGCCTCAAACAAACTCCAACAGCTCTTGATCTTGAACGGGTATAGCCATACTATTAAACAACAATACCAATAAAAATCAGTTCATTTTTCTTTTCTTGAGGTGTATGCAGAGTGGTTGTGTAGGATGCTTGGAGACTTCCCATGTTTCCCCACTGTTGTCCAGGGAAAAGGGGTCAGCCAGTCTGGCGTGGGAACAGTGAATCCAAGCAGCAATGCCATCCACCTTAAGGGCAGTAGCACACCCTTAAGCAGGGCTACACACCAGTAGCGCCATGTAAGGATGGAACCATGTAAGGTCTCTTCCACCGTGGCTTCAGAAATCTCAGGTTGTGCCCTCGCACAAACACCCAGTGCCCTGGTTTAAACAAATGGGGGGTAGGAGTAGAAGCAGAATCATCTAATGCTCTAAGCTGGGGCCACATCCTCTTATTCACCAGCTGTAAATAGACAAGCTTACACAGAAATTCAATATCATCCAAATCATCAAGCAATTCAGTCTGAAGGCTAGGGATAATGAGTGGAAGGTGTCCATACATTATTTCAAAAGGGTAAAGCCAAGCGGATACGGTGAATTTCTTACTCTAAACAGGGCAAAAGGAAGCAGTGATACCTAGTCTGGGCCAGTCTCCAAGGCCAATTTAGTTAAGGTCTCTTTTAGAGACCTTAGTAGACTTTTCACCCTAGTCAATTTAGTTAAGGTCTCTTTTAGAGACCCTAGTAGACTTTTCACCAAGTCTGTCTAGAGCCTGCAACTTCTGCTTTATGTCTGTTGCAGCTTGATTCATATAGGCAAACATAATCATCTGAGCCAACTCCTGGATCTCAAGATCATATGGATATATTGACTAAAAGCTTCCCTGAGCTGCTGAAGATATGCTGCGGGACTTTCTTTTCCTCCCTGTCTAACATCATAAACTTTGGCCATATTAGTAGGTTGGCAAGCCTCTGCCTTGAGACCTGCCAACAGAGGTAGGAAATAGACAAGGAGTCACTCCCTATTTCAACTGTATTGGAGTCCCATGTTGGTCAGATCTCAAGAAAATAGGCAGTGATCATGACAGGATCTGTGATAGGTGCTCTTGTGGGGCCAGGGATATGTTTCCGGCCTGCCTCTTGGATACAGTCTCTCTCTTCGGTGGTAAAAAGGGCCTATAAAAGCTGACTAAAATCATCCCAAGTGGACTGATGGGTAAAGAGAACAATTTCAAGCAAACAAATTAAATCCTAGGGTTTCTCAGAAAAGAGGGCATTTTTGGTGTGCCAATTGTATAGGTAACTGGTAGAAAATGGCCAATATTAGAGTTGCTGTTGACCATCCACATCCACAGGACCTATGGTGCATAAGGGAAAAACAGCTGTATTAGAAGGGGGGTTGATCCCTCAGTATGGTTGAGTGACTGGCCCCTCAGTAACTTTAAGGGCAGGTGCCGAGTGTTCTATAGCTCCGTCCTCCTCTTGATCATTCTCAGGTTCTCCAAAAGGAACCTGGAAAGAGAATATGGGGGAGGAAACATTTCTTCTTCCATGTTATCTCCCTGAAAAACTGGGGGCTACATTTTCTTTCCCTCTGTCTCAGTTTCTTTTTGTAAGTCTAGGGGGCTAGATGGAGTGGTGCCTATGGTTTCCAGTCCTGTCAGACGTACAGTCCAAAAAAACTATAAACAGTACAAACAAAACACACGCAGGCTTGACAGTTACAAAAAAGCTTACAAAGTGGAGATGTCCCAAATTAGTCCACTGACTACAGTCACGGTGTGGTTCCACACCCAGGCCACACAGCAGAAGGAGCAGAGCCACAGTGGGCAAGTTGGGCCTCTGTTAGGAGGCCCTCGTCAGTTCTGGCCCAACACTGAACCGAACCCCACACCACAATTCACATGGGGGTATTCCAACGACCGACCCCCCCTCCCCACACAGTGGGGTTCCAAGGACACCCGCCCCACATGGCAGGGTTCCAAGGACCCCCGCTCCACAAGAGGATCTAGGACATCTCTCAGTTCCTCCAGGGTTGTGGTGCAAGGTTGCCTGCTTCAACAACCATTTACGAATCGGGTGGCCATCCTCACAAAGGAAAATGACAGTAAAACAGACAAATGACAGGACCAGACAAATTAGCAAAGACAGTACTGTTTTACCTTTGGAGTCTGATATCTCATGGGTCTTTGGGGGGATCCCGGACGAGCCCCCACTAATATGTTATACCCAGGTCGCAGGATCCCCACCCAGACCATCGATTGTCAAACTTTACAGCTGTTTTAAGGTTTTATTTAAACAGGTTGCAGCTCGGGTCTCATCCTACACTCCAACACAGCAGAGCCTAGGAGGAGAACCCCGAGCTAAAGATTTACAGGGTTTTTAGAGGCACACAGCCAACCAGGTGTTTGGATTACCACCATGTGTTGCTCTGCTAGAAACAAGCAAGTTTTGAGATCACTGCCTCAAAACTTTAACCCTTCATATGAAGATGCTACTAGTGTGTTCTGGACACTTAAGGTTGGAGACACAAAACACTCATAATTATTAGATCATTTTATAGGCAAAAGGTGCAATGCAGACTGTATGAGGATCAGTCCAGCTTTTGGTCCTCATATCCTGAGACAGTAAATTCATAGCAGCTCAATGCTAAGTGTCAGAACTGGCATGTACTTTGGATAATTGCTCCCAAATCCTGTGACACTCATTTCTCACTTTTGGCCTCAAACCTGTGACCAGAGGGGAAGATGAGGAGAGAAAACCCTTCTCAGGGCAGCTATAAAGAACATTGGGTAGTTTACTTATAAATTAAAACCTTGTGAATGACCCTGTTAAGAAGTCAGATTGTCCAGATTAAAAATGAAGAAGAGTAGAAATAAGATTCCAGTGGTGCTGTCTGTAATCCCAGGTCCTCAGGAGGTTGAGATGTAGAGAAACTTAGTTTGAATCCAGCCATCGTAGGAAAGTCCATGACACAGTTATTTCTAAGAGATCATAGAAATTCCCAGAAGTCGACCTGTGACTCAAGCTTAATGCAGTACCCTTGAGCAGAAGGAGCTCAGGGACCATGCATAGGCTCATATTTCCACCCCAGGACCTGCCCCCTCAAAAAGAGCCTGTACTTCCATGTCTTTGTCTATGTATTGTATTCTTATAGGTGAAATTCCCGAGTAGCTATGATGAATAGCACCAACCTAGGAAATTTGTATTCAGTACAATGAGTTCATAACATAGAGACTTCTTTCAAGATAGTGCATGGTCCGGGGCTCCCTTCACTGTTCACAATGTTACCTAAGGGTTTCTCTGCATCACAAGCCTGCTGGAGGAAGTCTCTCTCATTGTCTGGACAGGCACACAAATGCCCTCACTCCTGTACAGCTGGGTAACAAACAACTCCATCTGGGCCAGTTAGTGAGGGCTCTGAAGGTCACAAAAAATAATCCCTCTTTGTACCTTTAGCTATCTCTCTTCCCAGTGCTCTGTTTTAACAGGAGACCTTCATTTGTGCCACCTCCCATGGCAGGCCAAGTTCTATGCACTTATCCTGCCTTTGTGAAACTATATTCTGGTGTTCAGTTACAGTGCTCAATATAATTCAGGAGTCCTTCAGGCAGACAACTAGGGCACTGAACATAATGAAATGATTCATTGCAGGCATTGTTGGGCTTATGATGCCTCTCCTATGTTTCCAGAAGCTTGGGAAATCCAAGCACATGTTGGATATCACAAAGCTTCCTGTCATCTAGGACTGGTGAAGCTCATCAGGTTTTAAAACTTTTGACTTCTCCTAGTTGGGCCCTGGGTGCCTAGGTTTTGGGGTTGAACACAGGGCTGGGTGCTGACCATGAGCTCAGTACAGAAGCCCAGTGCTTTACCATTTTGTGTAACAACATCACTTCTGGTCTGTGATGTGTGTGTGTGTGTGTGTGTGTGTGTGCACACCACGGTGTGTGTGTGCACGGGTGTGTGTGTGCATGCACACATATACATGAGTCCTGAAGCTTGACCTCAGGACCTGAGCTCTGTATCTAGTTTCTCTTGTATAATGATATCCCTCTCCCACTTGAGCCACAGAGCCACTTGAGGCTTTGTCCTAGTGATGTGGTCCTAAAAAATGAAGCCCACAATTTCATATATACAAAGCATTCTACAACTAAGGCACATTCCCAGTCCTCTACTTCAGCTTGGTTACTTTATTTCTGTCTTTTTTTATTGTTGTTGTCGTCGATTGAAGGAGTTGATGTCTTGGCCTTGGTGCTGTCCCTGACCTCTTCAGCTCAAGTCTTGTGCTCTACCACTTGAGCCACAGAACTACTTCCGGTTTTCTGGTGGTTCATTGGAGCTAAGTATCTCAAGGACTTTCCTGCCTAGACTAGTTTTGAATCATGATCCTCAGATCTCATCCTCCTGAGTAGGTAGGATAACCTACATGAGCTCAAGCACCCAGCTTCCCCTTCAGGTTCTTAGTAGTGAATTAGAGATAATAGTCTCATGGTACCTTTTGTGTCTGGGATAGTTTGGATCTTAGATGTTTAGAACTCAGCTTTCCAAGAAGGCAGGATGACAGTCTTCAGCTACTGACCACTTGGTCATGGCCTATGCTGCAAGGAGGTCCATGGCTCCACGTGGTGGAGTGCTACCCATGAGCCGAAGAGGTAAGAGTCAGTGCCTCACCCCCAAGTTCAAGGTTCATGACCAAGGAAAAACCAAACCAAACCATTGTCTGCTGTAGACAACTCACGAGTCTTCAATAATACATAATTTTGTCCCTGACATGGGGGCCTATCAGAGCCTCAATATTCTTGTCTGTATAATCATCTAAGTTATGGAACTCTTACATAAACAAGATGTAAGAATGCACCCGGTTAAGGACATAGCACATGGCACTCTTTGCACCGCTCAGCACACATCCTGTGAAAGACTCAGCACCCAGCTCTCAATGCAGGACTCAGCACACTGCATCCTGTGAAAGACTCAGCACATAGCACCCTGTGCAGGACTCAGAACAGCGCACCCTATGGAGGACTCAGCACATAGCTCCATTCCACAAGCTGTCATTAGAATTAGGGTGCTTTCATCAGTATCAACATTCTTTGAGGAAAATTTTTACAAACCAAACAAGTTCACATCTAATGGTTTAGTGGGGTGTTTTTCTGGGGAGAGGGTGTTAGCCATGGGGTTTGAACTCAAAGCTCTACCACTTGGAGCCACATTTTGAGGTATTTCTCAGACTTCCTGCCAGGACTGGGTTTTGAAGACCTTGAGCAGCTAGGATGACGGGCATAAGCCAGGATGACATGGGTAACCGGTGGAGCTGGGTTGAAGCGGTTTACATGTGGCTAAGTCAGGTTAGGTGGCAGCTGTCAGCACCAGACTCCTAGCTTGCACTGTAATGAGGTTTTTGAAGTTCTGTCCTTCTATAATTACAGTTCGAATATCCTACCTTTTTTTTGGCATAAAACCTGGGGCTTGAGTTAGAGCTTAGACACTGTCCCTAAACGTTTGTGCTCAAGGCTAGCACTCAATTGATTGAAAGACAGCAGAACTTCTGAGTTTTTTGTTTTGTGGCACTGAGGAATCGAACCCTGGTCTTTGTGCTTACTATGAGAGCACTCAACTCCCGAGCCTCAGGAGTGAATGAGGTATAAATAGATAGAGATTCCTGTATAAAAATATTATATACAGAAAAAGAGAATTCTGCATGTTATCAAATTATAGATAATATTGCTACCAAATATTAGGTATTAAATTATGTCTACATTTAATGATATGTCTCAGTTAACAATTAATAAAGCATAAATTAATAATTACTCAATATCCTATAATTGTTTATCATATATGTTCATATATCCATACATACAATTAGATATTTCATAGAATGAGACCAATGTCTCTATATTATTAAATTATGCATCGTCTGTTACTCCCAATTATTTGTTATTTAATTATGTCTCCATGTAATTTTTATTCTGTTAATGTTTAATAAAGTATTAATTAAAATTAGTGCACATAATACACTTATTGCATCTAACTTTATCCTAGAATGATTCACTACTAATTCAATCTGTTTATCATTTACTGTAGTGGCAATTCTTCTACCTATGATGTTTTTTACCTTTATTACATCCTATTACATAGCATATAGATTTGCATCCAAATTATACATCCTATCTGACACTGAGCACTTTCACAGAAAAGGAAAACATGTGTCATGCTTGCTTTCTCACTCCAAGATTACATTTTTGGGAGTGCTGGGATCTAAACTCAGGGCAAGAAGGCTCAGTTCATGAATGGGGGACTGCCAGCACAGCAGCCACTAGCCAATTCAGCTGCCAGGTAGTGCCCAGGCCCTGAGATTGAGCCCCTTATGTTGATTCCAAATTGTGCTTAGTGTAGTTATTCATTTTATTTTTTTATTCATTTATCATTTATTTTATTGGCTGCTATAACACATGGAATATTTATTACATTTGTTAAATAGGATATAGAATTGCCTATGTATGAGACTTCACACCTGACACCCAGGACTTTCACAGAAATAGAAAATAAGTGTCACCCTGAGTCTTAATGCATAATTCAATTTTTGTGAGTGCTGCCATCTGAACTCACAGCCTACAAGGCCCAATTAATGAATGGGTGAGTGTCAGCACACCAACCTGTGGCAAATGGAGCCGACAAGCAGTTCCAAGCACCTGAGATTGAACCCCAGGGGTTGACAAAACAGCAGATGGTAGTACACAAACAAATATAGATCTTTATAGAATGCCAGAGATGTCTATACATTATTTAGTTATATAGGCTACATTCCTACCAATTCTTGGGTATTTATTATGCCTGCATTTACTTAATATTACTGTTTTCATCCTTAATGAATTATTAATTATATCGACCACTGTCTCGAAACTATAGTGTCCATGTAAGTAATAGTATTCTTTTAATGTGTCAAAAATATTCATTAAAATCCATCGGCTTCCGAAAATCACTCTCTAATTTTATGCTAGTATAATTCATGAACAAGTAATTCAACCTTGATATTCATAACTTTCCATTGGTATTCCTATGAATAGGTACAAGATTCTTAGTATCTCCCTCCATTGGTATGGGTCAGGACCTGGCTTTGAAGACAGGGCCTATGTTGCCGTGTTAGCACATGGCTTCTCTAGAAGCCCGACAGCCTTCATCAATGCCAGGTTACCAACACTTTTCAGCCCTGTCATTTATACCCAGGATGGTCACCTTGAAAAGAAAACAAATGTAAAACGGGCAGCCATCTGCAAGTTACTGGTTTTTATTCTGTGTCGTTTGATTTATTTATTTTTCCTGTCAAGCCTTTGAGGCCCAGGAACTTAGGTTCGGCTGTGGGTCCAGTGGCTGCAACCCAGCCTAGAGTGATCAAAGCTGAGGCAGAGTTGCCATGCCCTGAGTTCAAGTCCTGTGCTAGACAAAATAAAAATACATAATACATACATGCATATGTACATATAGACATTAAAAACATTTAAACAATTATTAGGCTACTTGGCGTTTTATTCACACCATTTTTTCTACCTGGCCTGGGATTTGAACTCAGGGTCTGGCTAAACCTGCAGTACTGTAAGGGAAGGGAAAGCTCACAATGCTGGAAGACAAGAAAGACAGGCCTGTTCCTTGTACTCACAAAAATAATATTCGTATACATTTTAAATACATGATTTGTATTTACATACACATGTTTACTGCATATTGCAGTTAGTGTAGTTATGAATTTTATTTTGTTTTTATTAATTTATTATATATTTTAAAGAGTATGATTACATGTATAACAATTTTTACATCCTATTACACAAAACATAGATTTGCCTATGCATTATACATCATTCCTGAGACCCAGGACTTTCACTGATAAGGAAAACAAGTGGGACAATTGCCTTCTTCCACCAGGATTTTTTGGCAGTTCTGTGATTTGAACTCTGGGCCTAGAAGGCCAAATTCATGAATGGGTAAATGTTTTCACACCAGTCTGACGCAAGTGAAGTTGTCGGGCAAATTTGAGGAACTGAAATGAAGCCCTAGGAGTGGCCAATAGAAAAACAGATAGATGTGTAGATTGCAGCGTGTGTGTGTATTTATATATGTATATGAATCTATAAATAAAGTTATATAGAGAGACAGTCATTTATGTAGATTCTAGTGTATAACTCTATATAAAGAATGATGACCTATATCTTATTTTGTATATTCTATTACTATGAATTATTTGGTCTAAAATTATGCCTCCATTAATTAATCACGGTAGGAGACTTAATAAAGTGTTAATTAAATTAATCAATGACCTACATTTATTGCGTACGATCTTATACTACCATGCCTAGCTAATTAGTAGTTCAATTGCTATATTACAAAGATTCTGTTATTGTTCCTATAGATAAGAACGAGTAGGTAGAAGTCCCAGCATCAAACTCAAGGCCTACGTGTCTTGGTTAGGCTCAGGCTTCACTGACCGCCCACAGCCTTCGGCCATGCAAGGACATGTACAATTTTCAAGCTGAGTCATTGAGAGCCAGGATGGTCATAGTGCAAATGAAACAAAGGTAAAAGTGTTGTCTAAAACTTCCTGGTTTTTCCTCCTCCATCTTGGTTGGATTATTTTTTTTGCCAGAGCTGGGATTTGAAATTGGGTCCTAGGATCCCTGGATCATCTGTGAGTGTAAAAGCTGCACCCCCGTCTAGGGTAATCAAGGCTGAGTCAGAGTTGTGGTGACCTGAGTTCAAGCCTCGTGCCTGCCCCCCAAAAAACGCTAAGGTCCTGGCTAGCAGTTTGGACCATTTTATCTGCCATACCTGGAATTTGAACTCAGGGACTGGGTAACACTATTATGCTCTGGGTGAAGTGAAAGGTAACCTAGAAGAAAAAAAATCCGGAACATTTCCCAGTGTGTGAATTCCAGCCCTAGAACTGGCAAAAATAATATTTATATGCATGTATAAAATATATCATATATATGTATTTGAATAGATATTACATATTGTACCTAAGGCACAATATTTCCACGGAAAGGAAATCAGGTCAACATTGGCTTCTTACTCCACCTATTTACTTCAGCACTCCTGGAATTTGAACTCAGGGCCTGGAATGTCTAATTCATCAAGGGGTCAGTTTAAGCACAGCAGCCTCAAACAAATTCAATGCCCTGCAGTTCACAGGACCTGAGTTCTATCCCCAGGAGTGGCCAATATATAAATAGATAGATGTGTAAATTGCTGCAAATACGTGTATATAAATATATATAAAGAGAGAAAGAGAGAGATGTATATGTGTATTCCACTGTACATTTAAATATAAATAAATTTATAGAATGTGAGAGGTCTATATATTATTAAATTACATGTAATATATTACTAATAATTATTAGGTATTAAATTATGCCTCCATTTAATGAAGTATCATGGATTAAGGCACAATAAAGTGCTTCCTTGTGTAAATGGAGCTCAGGGACATTTTCTAGGCTCATAGTTCAAGCCTCAAGATCTGCACTAAAAGAATAAGAGCCATTAACTGCATGTGTCTGTGTATATATGCATGTATATCTTTCAGTGAACATCCATAGTCGTTATGAAGAATAGCTCCTAGCTAACAAATTTGCTTTGAATAGAATGATGTCATAGCACAGAGAGTGCTTTCAAGACAGTGCATGATCCTGGTCAAAAAAAATTTAAGACCCTGGCTTGGAATTTGCACCATTTTTCTGACAGACCTGGGATTTTAACTCAGGGTCTGATTAACTCTCTGGCAATGTGGGGGAGGGGAAACCCACCATCGCTGAAGACAAGAATTTCAGAGCAGATTACAGGGCCTGAATTCAAGCCCCAGCATGGGAAAAAAATAATATTCATACATGAGATCTCTTTACATACATGTTTTTACTCCATAGATATTTATTACCTTTATTTATTTTTCATTTATTTTATTTAGTATTATTACATATATAACATTTATTTCATTTATTACATCATATGACATGGACTTATTTGCATATAGATTATAAATAATACAGAAACCCAGGACTTTCACAGAGAAGAAAAAAAATGGGTCAAAATAGGCTTCTGACTCCACATATACAATTTTAGCCATGCTGGGATTTGAACTCACAGCCCACAATGCACAAATCATGAATGGGTCAGTTGTAAAACAAAAGCCTTTGGCAAACTGAACTGCCAGCCATTTCTGAGGACCTGTGATCAAGCAATAGTAGTGGCGGATAGATAGATAGATAGATAGATAGATAGATAGATAGATAGATAGATAGATAGATAGATAGATAGATAGATAGATAGATAGATAGATAGATAGATAGATAGATAGATAGATAGATAGAGAGATGGACGGATGGATGGATGGATAGATGGATAGATGTGTAGTTTGCTATGTATATGAGAGAGAGAATGTGAGGATATTAAATTATATATACTATGAATTATTAGTTATTAAATTATGTCTCCTTTTAATGAAATGAAGTATCATGGTTGAATACTTATTAAAGCGTTAATGTAAAAGTAGTCAGTATTCCTTAATTGGGAGAATCATACCATGGTGCTAGAATGGAAGACATTATCCAATACTTTTTGTGTGGCATTCTATAAGGAATCATGAACTAACTGCAAATTTGTTACTTTTATAACATTCCATTAGGCATTCCCATGGATAGGAATGATTTTCTCAAGATCTCCCTCCATTTATAGGTGGCAGTCCAGGCACTTCAACTCCAGGCCTGGGTATTTTACTTCAAAATGCAAACCATTGGAATGACACTGTGAAGATTTCAGACTGTCAGGATGAAAGAAAAAAAATGAGAAGAAAAGAAAGCTAAGTGTCAGTGGATCCTACCTGTAATCCTAGCTCTTCAGGAGGCTGAGAGGTAGAGAATAGCAGTTTGAATTCAGCCAGGACAGGAAATTCCACCACACTCTTTTTTCTGAGGGATTACAGGAATAAAAAATTCCCATGAATGTGGCTATGATTCAAGGGCAGAGCGCTACCCTTGAGCAAAAGGAGCTTAGGACCATTGCCTAGGCTCATAGTAAAACCCTCAGACCTGCCAAAAAAAAAAAAGCCAGTAACAACAAGTCTCCCCATGTATGTATACATATATTTCTATTGGTGACGGTCTAGAGTTCCTATGATTGAAGGTATCCAGCTAGGAAATTTGCTTTGAATAGAATGATTTCATAAAACAGAGAGAGTTTTCAAGACAGTGCATCTTCCGGGGCTCCTCTCACTGTTCCCATTGTAGCCTGAGGTTTTCTCCACATCGGGGACTGCTGGAAGAAGTCTTCCTCAATGTTGGAACAGGCCTCACTCCTGTACAGCTGAGTGATAAAAAAAAAAAAAAACTCCTTCTAGGCCAATTAATGAGGAATGTTGGTGGGCTCTGAAGTCCAGGAGAAAAAGGCCTCTATGTACCTCAAGCTATCTCTCTGCCAAGAGCTCTGTTGTGACAGGAAGACTTCATTTGTGCACCTCCCATGCCCAAGTTCCCTGCACTTATCCTGTCTTTGTTAGCCTATGCTCCAATGTTGAAATAATCTGCTACAATTAATTCAAGGGTCCTTCTGGCAGACAACTAGCAAGCTGAACCTAATGAAATGATTCATTATTTGCAATGATGCCTCCTTGGGTTTCCAGAAACTTGCTAAATCAAAGCACATTTGTAATATCACTATGCTTCTTGTCATCTAATGCTGGTGAAACTCAACAGATTTTGAAACTTTGACCTATCCTAGTTGGACCCTGGGTGGCTGTGTTTCAGAGTTGAACACAGGATCTGGGTACAGACCATGAGCTCAGAGCAGAAGCTCAGTTCTTTATCATTTTGTGTCACAGCTTCACTTCTGGTATCTGTGTGTGTATGTGTGTTCATATACTTATCCTGAAGCCTCAACTCAGGACCTGAACATTGTACCTGAGTTATCCCTGTACAAGGATAGCAATCTACCACTTGAGGCACGCAGCCACTTCAGGCTTTTTTCTAGTGATGTAGTACTAAGGAATCAAACCCAGGGATTCATACATACAAAGCACTCTACCCATAAGACACATTCCCAGCACTCTAATTCAGGTTTCTTTCTTTCTTTTGTTGGAAGTTGAAGGAATTTAAGTCTAGGCATGGGTGCTGTTCTTGAGCTCTTTAGCTAAAGCCAATCGCTCTACCACTTGAGCAACAGCACCCCTTGAGGTTTTTGGTGGGTCACTGGAGAGAAGCATCTCAAGGAATTTCCTGCCCAGGCTGCCTTTGGACCATGATCCTTAGCTCTCAGCGTCCTGAGTACCTAGGATGACAGGCACGTGTCAGCAACGACTAACTTCCACTTCAAGTTTCTAAGTGGTGGATAGGAGATAATAGTCTCAGGGGACCTTTTGTGTCTGGTATAGTTTTGAACCCAGATCGTCAGATCTCAGCTTCCTGAGTAGACAGGATGACAGATCTTAGCTACTACATGCCTAGACTGTAACAGTCTGTTGCAAGGGGGTCCTTGGCTCCATGTGGTAGAGCACTACCCATGATCCCCACTGGTAAGTGTCAGTAGCTAGGCCCTGAGTTCAAGGTTCATGATCAAGAAACAAAAACCAAAACAATTGTCTGCAGGAGACAACTCACTAGAGTTAGGTACACACATAATTTTGGCCCTGACATGAAGACATATCTGAGCCACAAGTTTCTCATCTGCACAATCATCTTACTTGTGGAGCTCTTACAAGAACCAGATGAAAAAATGCACCCCATGAAGGACTCAGCACACAACAACTCATGAAAGACTCATCACATAGCTGTAACCCACATAATGTCATTAGAATTAGGGTGCTTTCACCAGTATCACCATTCTTTCAGAAACACACCACAAACAGTCCAAATTTAGATTTTAGAGGGGTGAGTTTTTTTTGGGGGGGGGAAGTCAGCCACGGGGATTGCACTGAAATGTTGGGGGTACTGTCCTAAGATCTTTTGATCAGGCTAGAACTCTACCACTTTAAGCCACAGCTCAGAGTCTGAGCCACAGCTCAGACTTCCTGCCAGGGCTGGGTTTTAAACCCACCAATGTCAGATCTCAGCCCCCAAATATCTTGGATGACAGGATGAGCAAGCCAAAAGCATCTAGTCCATGGAACTGTTGCAGCGGTTTACCTCTGGCTAATTCAGGTTAGATGGCAAATGTCAGCACTAGACTCCCAGCTATCTCTGTGAAGAGGTATTTGCAACCCTATCCTTATAGAGTTGCAGCCAGAACATTCTATATTTTCTTTTTTTTGTTTGTTTTGGTGCCAGTCCTGGGTCTTTAGTAAGGGTCTAGACACAGTCTCTAAGCCTTTATGCTCAAAGCTAGTGCTCGAGTGTTTGAGCAGCACAACTTCTGCATTTTTCTATGCACATGGTAGTGAGGAATCCGACCAAGGGCATCGTACTCACTAGGCAAGCACTCTACCACTGAGCCCCAATAGTGACAAGTGTATAAACAGATAAATGTGTAGATTGGTAGACAGACAGACAGACAGACACACAGATAGCTAGCTAGCTAGCTAGCTAGCTAGATAGATAGATAGATAGATGTAGATATATTTAACCAGAGATATCTGTAAATTATGAAATTGCATATATGATATTTCTGCCAAATATTGGCAATGAAATTATTCCTTCCTTTTTAAGTATCATGATTGAATATATAATGAAGTACTAATTGAAAATTAGTCAATGTAGTATAATTGTTGTGTATAATTTTATAATATAATCCTACACTAACTACTAATGTAATTGTTACATTTACAACATTCTATTTGTACAGATGTCTACTAGGAAGCGTTTCTTTTTTTAAATTTAATTTTTATTTTTTTAATTTGTGTTTTGGGGTCCGGTCCTGGGGCCTGAACTCTGGGCCTGGTCGCTGTATCTCAGCTCTTCAGCTCAAGGCTAGCGCTCTACTACTTGAGCCACAGCGCCACTTCTAGCATTTTTCTTTTTGCTTATCTGGTGCTGAGGAATCGAACCCAGGGCCTCTAGCATTCAAGGCAAGCGCTCTACCACTGAGCCACCTTCCCAGCCCTGGAAAGCGTTTCTTAGAATCTCCAACCAGCCATTCATTAGTGGTTGTCCTGGGATTCAAACTTCAGTCTGAAGTTGCTGATTTCTGCTTGGCTTCCCTAATAGCCCGCTAAACATCAGCAATGTAAGGTCATGTATATTGTCTGGGCATTGTTATTTAGACCCAGGATGGTACAATACAAAGGAAAAAAAAAAGTAAAACCACCCGATTGAACTTCTCAGTTTTATCATTTTCCTTTTTATTTTTATTTTTTTGCCAGCCCTGAGATTTGAACTCAGGACCTAGGCTCCCAGGATGGACTTTGGCAGAGATGCCAAGACTTCAGTTCAAGCCTGGTGCTTTACCTAAAACCAAATAATAATAATAATGATAACAATAGCAATAACAATAACAAAATAATTATAATATTAAGGCCCTGTCTTGGAATTTGCACCATTACACTGGCAGGCCTGGCATTTAAGATCAGGGTCTGGGTAACTCTGAGGCACTGTGGGTTAAGGGGAAGATCACCGTCCTTGAAGACAAGAAGTTCAGAAAAGTTTCAAGGGCCTGAATTGAAGTCCCAGCATTGGAAAAAATAATACTCATATATGAGATCTATTTACATACATGATTTTATTCTATATGACATTTATTACCCTTATTTATTTACTATTATTTCACATAAACCATTTACTTTATCACAGCATATCACATATACTGAGACCCAGGACTTTCACAGAGAAGGAAAAAATGTGTCAAAATTGGCTTCTTACTCCATGAATACATTATTGGCCATGCTGGGATTTCAACTCAAGGCTTACAATGCACAATCCATAAATGGGGTCACAGCCTTAGCACACCAGCCTCCAGAAAACTGAGCTGCCAGGAAGTTCTGAGGACCTGTGATCAATCCAAATTAGTGCCATATATATATATACTGACAGAGGGAATGTGAGGACATTATTAAATTATATATTTTTACAAATTAATAGTTATTAAATTATGTGTCCATTTAATGAAGTATCATCATCTAATACTTACAAAATCATTAATAAAAAATCAGTCAATATTATCCTTAATCATACCATGGTGCTAAAATGGAAGACATAAATTCAATAATTTTTGTGTGGCATTCTAAAATAGAGTCATGAATTAACTGCAAATTTAATTATTATTTTATAACATTCCACTAGCATTCACATGAATAGGAATGAGTTCGTGAGGATCTCCCTCCATTTGTGTGTGGCTGTCCTAGCATTCGAATTCCAGGCCTGGGACATTTACTTCGAATGCAAACCATTGGAATGACACCGTGAAGATTTCAGGTTGTCACCAAAAAAAGAACAAGAAGAAAAGGAAGCCAAGTGTCAGTGGCTCTTGCCTGTAATACTAGATCCTAAGGAGGCTGAGATGCCAATTTGGATTCAGCCTGGGTAGTAAAGACTGCGACATTCATATTTCTTAAGAGATCACAGGAAATCAAAACAAAATAATAACAAAAAATCGTGAGTGGCCCCGTGGCTCAAGTTGCAGAGCACTACCCTTGAGCAAAAGGGCTCAGGGACAGGGCCTGGATGATGGGCATTCAGCAGGTTGCCCATGCCCAGCCCCCCAAAATGGGCAAGCTGGAACAAGCCCTCAGAGATTACTAAGTCTGAGCAGGCAGCTTGAACAAGCATCCTTCACTGCAGTTTAAGAACTAAAGCCAGGAAATCTTTGCGTGGGCTGGTGTGTGCAACTGGAGTGTAAAACGGGTGAATTATGTCCTGGCACTTGTCAAGGGAAACCACAATTCTTAGGCTGTAGGTGATGTCCAAGGTTGTGGCTCCATATCCTCTATCCCTCGGTAGGATGTGAGCCTAGGCCTCTGGGGGCTGGTGCCATAACTCATTCATCATTCCTCATTGCAGAGTCTCAGGCTGGTCCCAAATCCTGGGAAAGATAGAAAATAGGCAGCAATTTCTGTGCCCAAAGGGGTAATCCAATAAATCCCACTGTCATAACTCCCGTTAGAAATAAGCCTTGGGCTTCGAATGTGGCTTACTGGTAGAGTGCTTACTTAGCACAAATGAAGCCCTGAGTTCGATTCCTCCCTACCACAGAAACAGAAAAAGCCAAAAGTGGCACTGTGGTTTAAGAAATAAAAGTGATTACCTTGAGCAAAAGAAGCCCAGGAACATGCCCAGACCCTGTGTTCAAGCCCCAAGACTGGCCAAAATAAAAAGTGAGCATGGTGAGACATTTTCTAATGGGACTAAGAAGAGGGCTGAGGTTATGGGTAACAGGTAGAGGGCAGGTGCTGTTGGCTCACCCCTGTAACCTTAGCTACTCAGGAGGCTGAGATCTGAGGATCCCAAATCCAGGTAGGAAAATATATATGAGAATCTTTTCTCCAATTAAACTCCCATAAAGCCAGAAGTAGAGCTATGGTTGAAGTAATAGAGTGCTAGTCTTGAGCACAAAAGATCAGGGATATCGTCCAGGCCCTGAATTCAAACCCCAAGAATGGCACACGCAGACACTCACACACACACACACACACACACACACATACACACACATACACACACAAACACAACAAGATAGAGAATTTGAGAGTCAGCCTGCACAAATTCCACCTCTAGAAACTCAGTATTTAAAAAAAAGAGGGAGGAGGGAAGGAAAGACTTGTTCCAGGAGGTGATATAATCAGTGCCAAATGTCTGCAGGATTTCTAAGATGTGGAACAGGACAGAGAGCCTCAGGCACAAGGTACAGCAATGGCAAAGGTATTGAGGTGTGTTGTAAAGCAGGTGGTGTGGATGGAATGAAGGTTCTGTGGCTTCAGACAAGTCTGGCCTAACACTGAAGGTTGGGTCAAGTTTTGTACTTGAGTCACAGGTGGGGAAGAGGGTGGTGTACCAGAATGAGGCCCAGTGAAATATTAGCTTGACTTTTCACCAACTATCCCAGCCAATTTCCGTGATTGGAAGCCTATTTTTCACAGCTCCTGACCCTCAGGCCCTCTGCATGGAGGAGTCAGGACAAATGCAGGGAAGAACTCTTGCTTAAGAAAAGTTTCTAGATCAATCCCACCAGTGACCCAACCCCTGTAAATCCTTGCTACTCAGGAGACTGAGATCAGAGGTCGTGGGTCAAAGCCATCTCAGGGGAGGAAAGTTACTGAGACTTTCTTGCCCATGAACTAACAAAAGCCAGAAATGGAGCTGTGGCTCAAGTGGTAGAATGTCCACATTGAGAGAAACATTAAGAGACTACAGGTCAGACCCTGAGTTCAGGCCCCAGTACTGGCACCTAAAAAATAAAGGAAAGCTTTCAGGAGCTCCTAGTCCACTGTGTTGAAAGCCAGATCAGCCAGGCATGGGTGGCTTATGCTGGTCCTCCTAGCTCCTCAGGAGGCTGAGATGTGAGGATTGCCGTTCAAAGCCAGCCTGGACAGGAATGTCCGGGAGACTCTGATCTCCAATGACCCACCAGAAAACCAGAAGCGGTGATGTGGCTGAAGTGCTAAGCTGAAGAGCTGAGAGACGGTGCCCAGCCACAGAGTTAGAGCCCCATGACCAATACCTGGCTTGCTTTGACCTCATGCTGTGGCTCTAGGAAGAGTACTTTCCAATGGGCTCCTGATGGTCTTCCAATGTCTATGTGTCCTACAAGTCTAGAGAGCAGCTTCCTTGAAGGCCTTTGCCTACAGAGCGGGACACAGTACAAGATCAGGAACAAGCCTTGTGGCATGGAGGTCATCGGCTGGGTCATCAGAAGGGCATCTGCCATGAGTGCAGTGTGGATCTGAGTACTAAATCAATGTCTCAGACCACAGTTCTGGGCCAGAAGGGGTAGACCAGTTAACACCGGCTCACAAGGGAATCACAAGAATGTGAATTTTTCAGGTACACCTAGGACAGGTTTTGAGTTGGGCTCATGTGAGACTTGTAGGCTGAGGAATCCAAAGCAGGCTGGCTGCTGCTTGTAGCAGTCACTATATCCCAGGAGTCCCAGGGCTCAGAGCCCTGCTTAACTCACCAGTGCTCAGGAGCAGATGAAGGTCTGAAATTATAGGCCAACTACAAAGGAGCATCCATAGTGTCCTTCCCTTGGTTCTGTGGCCCCGTGCTGCGATGGAGGGGCAGGTTCCATGGAACTTACTGTCATAGGCCAGACTCCTCAGCCCAAGAAAGACTTAAGGAGAAACAACTGATGTAGCTTGAGAGTTTACTATGATTATGCCTCAGGACTGCCCCCAGTTCTAGCTCAGCTTATCATTACTACCTTCTTCTCTGTGTGTGTGTGTGTGTGTGTGTGTGTGTGTGTGTGCGTGCGCATGCATTTGCATGAGTGCATCTTGGTAGTAGGGCTTGAATTCAGGGCCCATGCTCTGTCCCTCAGTTTTTTCATTCAAGGATAGCAGTCTACCACTTGCGCCACAGCTTTTCTTCTAGCTTTCAGGTGGTTCTTGGGAGAGGAGATTCTCACAGATGTTTCTTGTTGGGCTGCATCTGAATGTCAGTCCTATGATCTCAGCCTGCTGAGGGAGCTAGGAATAAGAGACATGAGCCATTAGCATCTGGCCACGCTTTCCTTCTTGGATAAAACAGAATACCTATTTCCTAGTCGAGCACCCATCTACAGCTATCCCTCCTTCCCCTTCCCCTAACCCTCTGGGCTTCAGAGGAAACATTCCCGCCCCTGAGCACAAAGAAATAGGATGCACTGACAGGTTTGAGCATTATGTTCTCCACACAATCAGGGGCTGCTGGGAGCTGATGTAGAGGTCAGAGATCTAGGCCAGGGCAAGTAGACAGCTGTTAGAACAGAAAGTATGAAAAGACATCCGTGCAGCTGCATGGGAGTGGCTCATGCCTATAATCCTAGCTACTCAAGGCAGACACTGGAGGATCAATCAAGATTCAAACTAGCTTGGGCATACTCTTATCTCCAAAGAATCACTAAAAAGCTGGGAAGAAGAAATACTATAATTCAAATGTTAGAGCACCAAACTTGTGCAAACAATCTAAAGGTTACCACCTAGGCTCTTCAAGCCTTGGAAAACACACACACATACACACACACACACACACACACACACACACACACACACACACACACACACACAACCCATATGCATGCAAATCAGAGATTTCTACACTGTTACCTTTGGGTATTCTCTATCTTTTTCCCCACTAAAATTGGTGGTTGTTGGCCTAAGAGTTCGATGCATCCAACACCTCCTGACATATATAATTTTGGGGAACCGAATGGCTATAACGTCAGACTTCCTCAACCCCTAGCTCCTTGATTGGGTCATGGTCTATCAAGACCCTTTGGGGTTCATTTTACAGACTCGCCAAGATCCTTTAAAAAGGCATCACATGCTGGGCACTGGTGGCTCACGCCTCTCATCCTAGCTAATCAGGAAGGTGAGATCTGGCTTCCGAGCCAGCTTTGGCAGGAAATTGTGTGAGACTCTTATCCTCAAAGAACCATCAGAAAACAAGAAGTGTCCCTGTGGCTCAAGTGGTAGAGTGCAAGCCTTGAGAAAAAGAGCTCAGTGACAACGCATATGGACAACAACAAGGAGAGGCATTGCATGTTGGCTTTGGGATTGGCATGTTCCACATATTGGAAATTTCAAGTGTGCCAACATAAAACAGTACCTCCTTTAGTCCCGTGATCCTCTATCTTGTACACACCCTAGCCTTGGCCGTGCTTCAGGTCAAAATGGCTCTGGCTTGACCTGAAGGCTCCAAGGAGGAAGATCGCAGACCTATTGCCCCGGCTCCTTCCTCCCTGCTCACACTGCTGCTTCTGCTCTTTGCCATAGACATTCTTCCTGAAATCCATCCATGAGCTCATTGACACCAACACAGTGGTGAGTGGTGGGTCCAGCCTAACCCAAGGAAGTCAGAGGTGGAAGTCAGCCTGGGACTAGGAGCTTCTACTCTGGGTGTGAGCTGAGGCCAGGGCTAACATTTATTTCATTCTGATCCTTGCAGGGGTAGGGAGACAGTGTAGACACAACATTGAGTCAGATAAGACAGGAATCTGTAGGACCCCTTGTGTGGGGGAGGTTGTGGGACTCAGGGGGCCACTGTTCTTGGTACTCCTCTCTCGGACGTCCCTCTCCCTCTCTCATCCCTCAATAGTAAAAGAGAAACTTTAAATAAGGATGTCAAAGAGGGGGCAGGGAAGTATTTCCGTGTGAACCAGACTTGTACTTCATATTCATCCTAGCCCCTAATTCCTATTTATCTGAGTTTTGGCCATATGGGTATGGGGGCGGGGGATCATCCTAGCTGAGAATGTGGCTCAGTGATAGAGTGGTCGCCTAGCAAGCCTGAAGCCTTGGGTTCGATTCCACACAGCAAAAGCTGGAAGGGGAGGTGAGGCTCAACTTGTAGACCTCCAGTCTTGATCAAATAGACCTCAAGGAGAGTGGCCAGGCTCTGAGTTCAAGCCCCATAACTGGAAGAACAAATCTTTGTGGAGGCTTTATTTTCCCTTTGGAAACAATTTATTCTTTGTGATAAGCATAACATGGGCCTCTTCCCTGGCCACCAATGGGCCATTAGATGTCCCTGGAATTTGGGCCTCCTCCCAGCAGCCTCTGCTCTACTCAGCCCACAGTTTTTCTTCTTATCACCAGGCAAATGGAGTCCTAGAGAAGCCCACCTGGCCACCTAGTACTGGTGGCTGCTGAAGATTTTGGGACTCAGTATGTCACATAGGGAGTCATCATCCCCTTCTGTCTACAGAAAAGATGGGACGGAACACTGCAAGCCTGAGCATACCAGCTGTGGGAAGTTCTGGATGTGGGGATCAGCAGCAGGACATGCTCTGTGGGGGAGTCCTGGACGGGGCATGGAACCCTGACCTCTCCTCTTGTAGTTTCCACACTATCCTGAAGTTGCAATTCTTCAAATCCTTTCTGCTTCTCCCTCATTTTGCCCACCCAGGAGCCTGAGGAATCTGAAGCATCTGCACTGGTGGGGAGTTCAGCCTGTGTCAGCAACTGGAGCCCTGTGTAGGAGCGACAGCAGCTCCTGCAGCTATCTACTCTTCATCTTCTCCTGGGACAACCGGCACATGCACTTGGCTTTCTCCTGACACAGCTGATCCAGAATGAACATCTGTCCTTTACATGCCAGGAGGGATTCCTGGACGGTGCGGATATGTGCCGACAACTGGTTGCATCGATGGTGGAGCTCATCTGCAGGACTCTGGAAGTCTACTTCATCAGGCAGGTCGTGGATGAAGTAGATTTTCTTTACAGATGCCCACATGTCCCACTTCCCATTCTCTCACAAGTTGTGGTGACAGCTCACGGTGCGGGGGACCTGTGGCTGCAGCTCTATCTGGCACTGAGCTGTCCAGGGTAGAGGGAGTGCCTGCAGCAGTCCGGCAGGAGTTTCCCCTGTGGATCTCAGCCCCCGAGAGTGCTAACAAAGCCATGTTCCTCTCAGTTTGGGGGCCATCTCCAACATCTGCCATGGGCACATTGAGGAGAGAGTCACTTCCTCAGCTTTTGCTTCTCCAGGGTTCACAGATTCCCCTTCCCCAAGGAAAGTCAGGAAACTCACCTGGGCCTGCAGGTGCTCCTCCTGTGGACTGGTCACTTCCAGGCACTTGAATCTGTCCTGCCACTTTGGGGGCACCACCTATTCCCCCCATTTAGTCGGACCCTGCACTTGTTTCAGCTGCTCCAACAGCTGAGTCTGCTTCTGCAGGTGCTACTGCAGGACCTACTACTTGGAGCACAGCTGATCATTGGAAGTGATGTGCTGTTACACAGGTGGCTCTGAGCTCCTGCAGTTAGGCTAGGGACTGCTCCTGCTGCTCCTGCAGCTCCTGAGCTGCTTGTCTCTCTCTCTCAGCCACCTCTTTCCCTTCCTCTATCTTCTCCTCTGAGCAGTCCAGCTGTTCCCGCAGGTGTTTCTTCAACTGCTGCTCTGAGTCCATGATGCTGGTGAGATCCTCCTTCTCACTGCTCACCCTGTCGAGAGCGTCCTGCAGCAAGGCCACCTGTTCCTCCAGCTGTGGTTTGCACACACATGCACATCGTGGGGTCTCGGGGATCTCCTGCCAATCCTTGGTTTTCTCCTCTAGTCTTCCCAGTTTCTCCTTCTGCTCCGCAATCTGGAGACAGAGCCTCTGGTTTTCCTGTACCTAGATGTGAAATTGTTCCTCCAGGTTTTCCAATCCTATCTGCATGCGGTAGGCTTAGGCCTGCAGTTGCTGCTCCTCCTGAGATGGATGCTCAGGGGGTCATGGTTCTGCCAGCTTTGTTCTCAGTTCCCCCAGCTATTCTCTAGGTGCAGCACCTACCTCGATCCTCACTCCTTCTCCTCTGTCAGTTGGTTTACCTGCTCAGTCAGCCACCAGGCTCCCTCCTTCTGCACGGACCTCTCAATGTTCAGGTTCTGGGAGAAGGTGTCTGTCTCCAGATTCGCTGCAGTCACCATTCAGCTCAGGTTGTCCTGTAGTCTCTTTGGTACATCACGACTCTGCAGCACTTGTTGGAACTTGCAGATTCTGTTCTTCCTGTTGCTCCTCGATATCCAGAGTGATTCCACCTTCTCCTAAAACTTTGTGTTCACTTGCTCGAGGCCATAGAAGCTTCTGACCTTTTCCTTGAGCTGAAGTGTTACAACATTCAGCTGTTCGAACAACATTTCAATCTCCTTCTGTAAGTAGTAACCAGAGAATCCACCTCCTCCAACGCCCCCATACACTGCTCTGTGGCCTGTAGGCAGCTGGTGAGAGCTTCATGCTCCATTTCTCTGTCTTCAGCCATGAGCTGCATGTGGGCTGGTGCCGATTGTAAATCACTTTCTGCCAAAACCAACCTCTGTATGGGTAGCTTGTGGATGCCTAAGCTCAGTTTTCGGTGCTTTGTGCACTTGGGCTATCTTCTCCTTCTCTTTCTCTTGTCAGTCATGCAGGTTTGTTTTTTCCTGCTTCAGTGCTTGGATCTTGTCACAGAGCACCTGGTTTCTTCTTTTGCTGCAGTATAGGGCAGGCACCACATGACGGTAGCACCTCTGTAGATTCTTGGTGGTATCAAGAACCTTGACACTCTGGACCCTGGTATCTGTGACTGTGTCCAAAGGCAGGGAAAGCCTATGGTAGGCATCAACGTTAGCCAGACCCTCCGTTGAATCACCCTCCCCAGTGGTGTTTGTCTTTGGGATCCTTCTCTTTTTTGTATTCTTTGTTTTCTTGAATGTTGAAGGTCTGACGAGAGGATTCTTCTACTGGTGTTCTGGCAGTAGTTTGTTGCCCGCAGCTCTGTCTCGGAGTCTTCTTGTTTCAGACATCTGAGCACTTTGATGGGAAAGATGGGCTGGACACATTCCCAGGCTCTGGGAAATCCTCTACTCTCCCACTCATTGGCTAGGTCGTCAATTTCTTATTGTACTCCAAATTCGCCTCGAGACTCTTGCTTACCATTCAGTTACCTCTACCTTCCTCAAATGCTGGTTGTGGTGTCAACCAACAGATGCCGGAGGCTGCACAGATTGTTGTGTATGTCTGTTTGTTGCCAGTCCTGGACATTGAACTCAGGATCTAGGCACAGTCCATGAGCTGCTTTTGCTCAAAGGTACCCCTCTACCACTGGAGGCACATGGCTCGATTTCTGGTTTGTTGACACTGAAGTTTGACAGAGGTCTCAAGTACTTTCCAGCCTAGGGTGATTTTGACCATGAATCTCCTTTCATAGCCTTGTAAGTATCATGGAGGACTGCTGAGAGCCACTGGTGGCTGCTTAATCATTGGTCTTGCTGATGTTCTTGGACAGACTGGTGAGTTCCCTATCTTTGGGTTTAAGTGGTGGGAGCTGAAGCCCACAATTCGAATCCTGGTCCTGCCACCTCCAAATGGCAGGAGATCCTAAGAAATTAATTTTTATCCATATGAATACCAATGGAATGTTATGTATGTCATGATTGAATGGGCAGTTTTTGAATGATTCTAGGATAAAATTATATACAATTATATTCTAGAATACTGACTGATTTTAATCAATACTTTATGAAGCGTTTAAAAAATTACATTCATTAAAAGGAGAAATAATGAAATATCTAAAAATTGGTTGTCACATAGCATAGAGATGCATTTTTTTTCTGCCAGGACTGGGATTGCAACTCATGGTCTGGGTAACTCTGTTGCACTGTGTAGGAAGGGGAAGATTGCTTTCTTGAAGTCAAGAAATTCAAGTCTGTTCCCTAGGCCTGAAATCGATCCCCACCCCTAGAAAACCTCCCATTTGTGTACATTTTAAGTATATGATTTATATTTACATACATATATTGACTCGATATTGCATTCAGTGTACTTATTCATTTTACCTTTTGTTTTGTTCATGTAGTAACCATTTATTTTATTTACTATTATGGCACATAGAATATTGATTATATTGATTACATTTATTACATAGGATATAGGTCTGCATATGTATTCCATTTCATACTTGACACGCAGGACTTTCACAGAAAAGGAAAACATGTGTCACCATCTGCTTCTTACTCCACGATTCATTGTTTGGGAGTGCTGGCATCTGAACTCATGGCCTACAGGGCCAAATTCATGAATGATTGCGTGTCAACATGCCATCCTGGGGCAAACTGAGCTGACAGGCATTTCCCAGGACCTGAGATTGAGCCCCGGGGGTTGACAAAATAAGAACAGATTGGCATACACATGGTAGTATGCTAATATATATATATATATATATTTATATATACATAGATACATAGATACATATATATATATTTATAGTGTGCCAGAGATGTCTATCCATTATTCAGTTATATAGATTACATTCCTAACAATTCTTGGGTATTTATTATGCCTTCATATAATTAATATTATTGTTTTCTTCCTTAATAAACTATTAAGTAAATCAGTGTACTGAAATTATTGTGTCCCTGTAAGAAATAGTTGTATTTTAATAAGCAACTCATTCAACCATGACACAACATTCAATCATTATTCCAACAAAGGGGAACTAGACTCTTAGGATCTCCCACAATTCGGACATGACATGACTGGGATTCAACTCTAGGCTTATATTGCCCCGCAGGACTATGTCTTCCCCAGTACCCTGCCAGCCTTCAGCAATACAAGGTGAAGTACCCTTTGGAGCTGTGTCATTCAGACCAAAATGGTCATGGTGCAAAATGTTAAAACTTCATCCCACCACTTCTTCTCTATGAGTTCCCCCACACACAAGGCCTGGAGGTCTAGGATCCCAGGATCGACTGTGGTTCCAGTGGCTGCACCCCAGACTAGGGTGACGGAAGCTGAGGAAGAGTTGCCGTACCTGAGTTCAAGACCTGGCTTCGCAAAAAACAACAACAACAACAACAACAAAATTATCTCCCTGGCTTGCAATTGGTGCCGTTTTTTCTGCCAGGGTTTGGATTTGAACTCAGGGTCTGGGTAACTTTGCAACACTGTGGACAAAGGGGAAGCTCACCGTGCTTAAAGACAAGAAAGTCAGGCCTAGTCCCTAGGCTTGAATTCAAGCCCCAGCCCTGGGAAACATACTATTTATGTACATTGTAATGATAGGATTTGTACTTATAGATGTTCAGTACATATCCTCTTTGTTGTGGTTATTTATTGTATTTCTATTTAATTGATTTATTTACCATTTATTTTATTGACAGTCGTAGCACACATTCCATTCATTATTTTGATGACATCCTATCACATAGTATCTAGATTTGTAGACGTGTTCTCCATCATGTCTGACACCCAGAATGCTGAGAGCAAAGGAAAACAGGTGTCACACTCGGCTTCTTATTCCACAATTCAATTGTTGGCAGTGCTGGGATCTGAACTCAGGGCCCAGCAGACCCAATTCATGAATGGGTGTGACAAAACGGCAACTTCTAGCCAAGGAAACTGCCAGGCAGTTCCCAGACCCTGACATCGAGCCACAGGGGTGGACAAAATAGCCATACATGGATAGGCAGGTGGTAGTATAGCAATAAATATATATTTGTATAGAGTGCTAGAGCCATCTACCTAGGATTCAATGAAATCTACGTTCCTACCAACTCTTAGGTAGTTATTATGCCACCATTGAAGGAATAGGATACTTTTCAGGCTTAATAAACTATTCAATAAGATCAGTCAGCATCCCAGGATCATTGTGTCTAATTTTAGACTAGACCGATCCATGGAGAAACTTCTCAATCATGAGTTTGCTCACATTCCATCAGTATTCTGATGCATAGGAATGAGTCTTTTGAGAAATGCCCCAATTGGTTGGTGTCAGGACCAGAACTTGAACTCAGGGCCAACATTGCTGCAAGGGCCTATGGCTTCCCTGATAGCCCACTAGCCTTCTCCAATGCAAGGTGAAGTACCCTTTGTAGGCATGTCATTCAGACCCAGGATAATCACCGTGGAAAGGAAACCATTGTTAAAAATCCATCCCTCGGCTTTCTCTCTCTCTCTCTCTCTCCCTCTCTCTCTCTCTCTCTCTCTCTCTCTCTCTCTCTCTCTCTCTCTCTCTCCGTGTGTGTGTGTGTGTGTGTGTGTGTGTGTGTGTGTGTGTGTGTGTGTTTTCCTGCAAGACTTCAGGGCCTAGGATCCCAGGATTGGCTATTGTCCCATGGCAGCCTGCCACCCTGAGGTGATTGAAGCAGAGGCCAGTATAGTTCTAAATTCATATATTGACATACATGTGCGGACAGCATCTTGCATTCGGTGAACTTCTTCTCCTTAATTTGTGTCTAATTCATGGAGATATTGTGTATTTTACTGAGTATGGTGACAGTTATAACTGTGCTGATATGTATGACAACCTGTTCCCATGGTTATAGGATTGCCTATGCATTCATTCTCCATCCTAGCTAAGACCCAGGACTTTCACAGGAGAGGAAAACAGGTGCAATGACTGGCTTCTGACATCAGGATGAATATTTTGTCAGTACTGGGATTTGAACTCATTTCTGGGTAACTCTGTTGCACTGTGGGGGAAGGGGAGGCACACCATCCTTAAAGACTAGAATGTCAGGCCTGGTCCAGGGCCTGATTTGAAGACCCAACACTGGACAAAATAAGAAGACCAGCTATTTTAAACATAGGATCTCTATTTACATACAGGTGTGGTATGCATCTTGCATTCAGTATAGTTATTCTTTTTATTTTGTGTTTTTTTTCAAGGATGTATTGTGTATTTTATTGAGCATAGAATGACATATAAAACTGTGCTGACATTGATGACAACCTAGTCCCACAGGTCTAGAGTTGCCTATGCTTTCTTGATTCTTGCTGTAACCCAGCACTTGCACAGTACAGGGAAACAGGTGCAAGGATTGGCTTCTCACATCAAGATAACGCTTTTGGTAGTGCTGGGATTTGAACTTGGGGTCTAGGAAGCCCAGCAGCCAAATAGGTCCACATGAGCCCATCAGCTTGTGAGCCACTAAGGAGTTAGGCCATACCAAGGACCTGAGATCGAGCCCCAGGATGGGGATGGGGCATAATATTCATCCATTCATAAGCTGAAGCTAGTATGCTAATTACCTATTTGGATAGAGTAGGAGATGTAGTGAGCTGTGTTCGTATCCTATCTACCATTTAAATACCGATTCTTGGATCTTTCTCAATGGCTCCAGTTCCTGAATGTGATTCTTTTTGTCACACTTCATGAACTCTTATCTTGCCTATCATTTCCTATGAAAATCATACATGAACTAAACTCTTCCCTAGGCCTGAATTCAAGCACCTCATAACATTTATAGACATGTTAAATATATGATTTATACTTACATAAATATATTCAGTCTATATCATGTTTTTTGGAGTGATACATTATATTTTATCATTTATTTATTTATTTAGCATTTATTTTTTGGACCATGAGTGCAACTATAACATTTATTGCATTTATTCCCATCTATTCCATAGCATGTAGCTTTGCAGACATATTATGAAATTGTACAGAAAAGGAAAACAGGTGTCACCCTTGAAATCTTACACCAGGAAGAAATTTTTGGTAATAATGGGACCTGATGTGAAGGAAGGGCTGAGAGGCCCAATTCATGAATGGGTGAGTGTCAGCACCGCAGCCTCTAGCCCATTCAGCTGCCAAGTGTATCTCAGGACCTGGGATCAAGCCCCAGGTTTGGCCAAAATAGCAGTAACTTTCTATGACGATGGTGGTATATAAATATATATATAAATTTATTTATTTATTTAGTTATTTATTTTGGGGTTCGGTGGTGGGCCCTGAACTCTGGCCCTGGGCGCTGTCCCTTAGCTCTTCAGCTCAATGCTAGCACTCTACCACTTGAGCCACAGTGCCACTTCCGGCTATTTTCTTTTTGTTTATGTGGTACTGAAGAATCAAACCCAGTGCCTCAGGCATGCAAAGCAAGTGCTGTACCACTGAGCCACTTTCCCAGCCCAAATACAAATTTAGATATTTAGGTACTGCTAGAGGTGACTATCTAGTATTCAATTTATTACCTTCCTACTGATTCTCATGTATTTAATGAGGACTCCATTTAATCAATAGTATTCTTTTAATGAATAATAAACTATGAATTAATTTCAATCCCTGTCCAGTGATTATTGGGTCTAATTTTATGCAGGACTGATTGACAGACTACTCTTCCAACCATGATATTAATCACATTCCTCTGGTGTTCCTATGGACAAGCAATAGTTTCTTAGACACTTCAGCCCCTTCTAAGTGCCATGACTGGGATTCGAACTCAGGGCCTACTGTCCATGTTGGCCTATGGCTTCACTGATAGTGCCAGCCTTCAGAAATGCCAGGTGACCTACAGGTTGCAGGCATGTCATTCACACCCAGGATGGTCAATGTGCAAGGAAGGAAAACAGAAACTGCTGACCGCCCGCAGTTTGTGGCTTTTATTCAGTGCTGTTTTCATTTTCTTTTCCTGTGAGCCCCTGAGGCCTAAGACCCCAGGATGAGCTGTGAGTCCAGAGGCTGCACCATCCGAGCCTAGGTTGATGGAAACTGAGGCAGAGTTGCCACAACCTGAGTTCAAGCCCCGTGCTTGGCAAAAATTAATTAATTAACACCACTATTGAAGCTCCCTGTCTTGGATTTTGTGCCATTTTGTTGTCTACCAGGCCAGGGATGTCACTGGGATCTGGGTAACTCTGATGCATTTGGGGCAGGGGATGGGAGAAAAGGAAAGCTCTCCTCCCCTGAAGACAAGGAATTCAGGCCTGTTCCCTAAGTCTGAATTCAAGCCCCAGCCTTGGAGAACATAACATTTATTTACATTTTTATTATATCATTTATACTTACACCCATGCATTCAATCTATATCTTGTTTTTTGGAATGATTCATTATATTTTATTATATATTTATTTGTTTACCATTTATTTTATGGACTGTGAGTGTACCTATAACATTTATTACATTCATTCAAATCTATTCCATAGCATGTAGCTTTGCAGACAAATTATAAACATCATACCTGACAACCAGCACTTGCAGAGAAAAGGAAAACAGTTATTACACTTGCAATCTTACTCCAGGAAGACATTTTTAGCAATGCTGGGACCTGAACTGAGGGCCTAGAGGCCCAATTCACGAATGGATGAGTGTCAGCACCGCAACCTCTAGCACATTCAGGTGCCAGGTGGATCCCAGGACCTAGGATGGAGACACAGATTTAGCGAAAATAGCAATACCTTTCTATGCAGACGGTGGTATACAAATAAATATATATTTAGATATTTAGATACTGCCAGTGATGTCTACCTAGTATTCAATGACATATACTATTTCCTAGTGATTTTCAGGTATTTAGTGTGGACTCCATTTAATCAATAGTATTCTTTTAGGGGATGGGAAGGTGGCTCATTGGGACAGTGTTTATCTTGCATGCAAGAGTCCCAGATTCGATTCCTCAGCAACACATGGTAAAAAAAAAAAAAAAAAGCAGGGAATGGCACTGTGTCTCACATGGCCCCACCCTAACCCTGAGCTGAAAAGCTGAGGGACAACGCCCAGGTCCAGAGTTCAATCCCCACTACTGACAAAACACACACATACACACACACACACACACACACACACACACACACACACAATGTTTCCATTTAATGCATAATAAACTATAAATTAAAATCAATCCACATCTTGTGAACTGGATTTAATTTTTGCTAGACTGATTGAGAAACTACTCATGCAACCATGACATTGACCACATTCCTCTAGTGTTCCTATGGACAGGCATTAGTTTCTTGGGCTCTCCAGCCCTTTGTAAATGTCATGACTAGGATTCAAACTCAGGGTCTAGGTGCACAGAAGCCTATGGCTTCGCTGACAGCCAGCTGACAGCAATGCCAGGTGACCTACAGGTTGCAGTTGTGTCATTTTGACCCTGGATGGTAACCATGAAAGGAAGGAAAACCAAGTCTCGCAATTCATGGCTATTTTTCCTTGCCATTTTTACTTTTTTTTTCCTGTCAGCCCCTGAAGCCTAGGATCCCAGGATGGGCTGTGGGTCCAGAGGCTGACCAACCCAGGCAAGGGTGATGGAAGCTAAGGCAGAGTTGCTACAACCTAACTTCAAGCTCTGTGCTTGTCTAAATAAATAAATAAATAAATTCATTAATATATGTAAATATATAAGAAAATAATAAATTATTAAAATATATTGAAAATTAAAAAATATTAAAAATACTGATGGGGCTCCCTAGCTTGGAATGCGTGCTCATTTTTTTTTCTTCCAGGCCTGGGATTTGAACTTGGAGTTGGGGAAACTCTAGTGCACTGTGGGGAATGGGGAAACTCACCCTCTTTGAATGCAAGCAATTCAGGCCTGCTCTCTAGGCCTCAATTCAATCCGCAGCCCTGTAAATTAATTTTCATCCAATTTTCAATGATTATTATCTACATACTTATGTTTACTGCATATTGGTTTTTGTATTATTTATTCATTATATATATTGACTATTATTACACTTATAATACATATTAAATTTACTACATTTTATGAAAATTATACAGATTTGTATATGTATTATATCTTAATTTAGACCTAGGAAATTCACAGAAATACTATATTAGATGATCCCATGCTTAGAAAAACAGAAAGAACACACCAACTAAAGTCTAATTTATCCCTAGGCACCACAGTGGCTCACATCTGTAAACTACTCAGAAGGCTGAGAACTGGAAGATGAAATTTTAAAGCCAATGAACACAGAAAAGCCTGAGAGATATCATCTCTAATTAACTGGCAAATGCCAGGCTACAGGCATAGCTGAAGTGGTAGAAAATCAGCTATGAACAACAAAGCCAAGAAAGAGCAAGCTGACTTCAAATGTGAGGAGAGGAGGTAGGGAGACAAAAGGGAGAGAAATCCTCCAAAAACAGAAAACAAAACGACAATACACAAATCCCACCTAATTTATGGTACCAACCAAGCTGAAAAAAAATGAAGCTTGTGCAGTTGTATAACTTTACATATATATATATATATATATATATATATATATAATGCATGTATATATATATATATATATGTATATATATCTTTAAATAAAATAAGAAACCAGCCAATGAATAAATACTTCTGAATTAGTACCTTAACCATGGCATTATACATTATTTATACTAAAAGTGTATTCCAAGTTCTTTTTTCAGAATCAATCTTTAAGAAATTTGTTCATGTGCCTGGCACCGGTGACTCATGCTTATAATCCTAGCTACTCAGGAAGTTGTGATCTGAGGTTGGTGGTTCAAAGTCAGCCGAGGCAGGAAAGTCCAAGAGACTCTTATCTCCAATAAACCACTAGAAAACCGAGGTGGCACTATGACTCAAGTAGTAGATCGCTCGCCTTGAGCTGAAGAGCACAGGGATAACCCCTGAGTTCAAGCAACTGGACCAAAAAATAAATAAAAAAAGAAGTTTGTTCATGCAGATAATAAAATTCTAACATTCTGAGCTTTAGGAAACTTTTCTGCCAGGGTCTTATGCTCTTTAGGCAAGTACTCCACTATTGAGATACCTCACAGTCCCATTGTTTTGTTTTAAATTTTACAATCCAGTTTATTCCCAAAATGCTAAAAAGTACCTACTGTCCCCACAGAAGTGAGGTTTTATTCAGAAACCCAACCTTTTGTGCTATGAGGCCTCCCCTAGTGTATTTCGTGGTAGGCACTGAGGAAAACTCATAGGACCCAAATGCAGAGAGTTCATAATTGTAGAAATAACCGTGAATAGAAATAAATTCAATTGTCCCGACCTTCTAGGGAGAAATCCTATGTATTGCATTGCTTACATCCTATCACATACCATCTAGATTTGTAGATGTGTTTTCCATTATGCCCGACACCCAGGACTCTCCCAGAAAAGGAAATCAGGTGTCACACTTGGCTTCATACTCCAAGACTAAATTTTTAGCAGTGCTAGGATCTGAACTCAGGGCCTAGCAGGTACAATTCATGAATGGGTGAGTGTGAACACAACAGCCTCTAGCCAATGAAGCTGTGAGGTGGTTCCCAGGTGCTGAGATCGTGACCCAGGATTGGCCAAAGCAGCGATACAAGGATAGGCAGAGAGTATTATACAAATAAATATATGTTGGTATAAAGCACCATAGCCGTCTATGTATGATTGAATGACATATACTACATTCCTACCAACTCTTAGGTATTTATTATACCATAATTTATTATACCATATTTATTATACCATACTTTTCTTTCCATCCTTAATAAAGCATGAAAATAAGATCAATCATTGTCCTAGGATTATTTCATCCAATTTTAGTCTTGACCAATGCACAAAATTCTCGTTCAATTGGTATTCTTATGCATAGGAAGCTGTCAGGACCTGGATTTGAATCCAGGGCCTATGTTGACAGGTTGGCCTATGGATTTCCTGCGAGCCTGCCAGCCTTCAGCAATGGCAGGTCAGGTCCAATTTGCACCCGTGGCATTCAAAACCAGGATGGTCACCATGCAAAGAAAAAAAAAATAAACACCCATCCCTCTGCAGCTTGCCACATTTTGTGCTAGCTTACTTTTTTTTTCTTTCTGCAAGCCCTCTGGGACTAGGATTCCAGGATTGGGTATGGGTCCCGAGGCTGCACCCAGCCTAGGTTGATCGAAGCTGAGGCAGATTTGCCACGACATGAGTTCAAACCCCATGATTCGCCAAAAAAAAAAAAAAAGAAAAAAGATAAAAACTAATTGATTATTTAACTAAATTTAAAAATAATAGAGCTCCCTGGTTTTGAATTTCTACCAGTATTCTTTCCTAGACTGGGATTTGAACTCAGGAACTTGTAGCAATCTGAGGGAAAGTGCAGATTTGCTACTACTTGAGTTCAAACCTCGTGCCAAGACAAAACTAAAAAATTAAATCACTGAGCTTGACAGGGGGCGTAGTTGTGAAGATGGGATATAAGGCATGATAGGGGGAAAACAAAGGAGGAGGTAACAATGTTCAATAGGAAAAATACTCATGACCTTGCTCATGTAACTGTGAGCACTCTGTACAACATTTTTACAATAAAAAAACAAACAAAAAAAGAAATAATGTAGTATTCCGAGAAGCACTTTTGGGTTAAGAGGAAGATGTCTGAATAGATATACAAAATTCAGCACTGCTTTTAATTTAATGTTCAGTATGGAACTGAATAAACTGCTTCCATTAAAAAATTGTCACTCAGTATAATTTGTGGAGGAGATCAGGCAAAACAAGTCATTTAAGGATACAGGTGGACCTGTTGCAACAATGAGAAGTACAAGTTGTCATTTCAAAAACGAACTTTACAACTTTGGTTCAGGGGGTGGGGAGAATTGGGTGGGGGGATGGGGAGGGGAGGCTGGGACCGGATGTGAAGGGTAAACAAAGGAGGATGATAAGAAATGTACTCATTATCTTGCCCATGTAATTGTAACCCCTCTGTAAAGTATATTCACAAAAATTAAAATAAAAAAAAAATTAAGTCACTTTCTTGGAACTGGGGCCAGTATTTATACCATTGGTGGGATTTGATCTCACCGTCCAGGTAACTCTTTTATACCATGGGTGAAGAAAAAATTTACTGTCATTGAGGAAAAGAAATTCAGGCTAGAGTTTCCATGGCCTGAATAAAGGCCCTGCAAAGGAAAAGCTATTTCTATACATGAGTAATATATGATATATACTTACATAAGTATGTTTATTACATGTTATGATTCTCAATATTGATTTTGTATTTTTATTTTTAATTGATTCATTCTTTTAATGTTTATTTTATTATATTATTATTCCCATTTACATTTTGCACATCTATTATAAAATTATACACAATAATTTAGGACAATGACTCATTTATCATTATAATTTTTGCGTTGAAACAGGATACATAATTGGAGGCATTTCTCACAGTCTTCTCACGTTTAGAGTCTCTCCCAAGAATGAGCTTTGTCTTATTTATCTTTGGACACCTTCCTATAGGGATGTCTTTAGATGATTTATACAGAGAAGCCTTTTTTATAAATTTAATATATATTTTATTGTGAAAATACTTTACAGAGGGGTTACAATTACATGGGCAAGATAATGAGTACATTTCTTATCAAGCATTGTAGCCTCCTCCTTTGTTTACCCTTCCCATCTGTTCTCATGTGCCGCGCAGTGCTCTCCAGACACCTCTTTGCTTAGCTCCCTTATCAAAGATTAGATGGCTATAAGTTTGTAGGTTCATTTCTGGGTTTTCAATTCTATTCCACTGGTCCTGAGGTTTGTTCTTGTGCCAGTTTTGATTACCGTTTTGATTATTATATCTTCATAGTAGAGTTTGAAATTTGGTATTGATTTTCCTTCTGCAGTGTTCTTTCCGTTGAGGAGCGTTTTTGCTATTCCGGGTCTTTTATTGTTCCATATGAATTTTTGGATTGCCTCTTCTATTTCCTTGAATAATGAGTTTGGAATTTTGATAAGTATCACATTGAATTTGTAGATAACCTTGGGAAGTATTGCCATTTTCACAATGTTCATCTTTCCAATCCAGGAGCATAGAAGTTTTTGCCATTTTCTAAATTCTGTTTTGATTTCCTTTTTCAAGTTTTAATGTTTTCATCATAGAGGTCCTTCACTTCTTTGGTTAAGTTAATTCCTAGGTATTTTATTTTTTGTGGGACTCTTACAAATGGAGTTCCTTTCCTAATTTCGGCCCCACTTTTTCATTGTTGGCATACAAAAAAGCCATTGATTTATGAGGGTTGATTTTATACCCTGCTACATTGCCAAAGTTTTGAATCAGCTTGAGTAATTTGGGAATGGAGTCTATAGGATTCTTTAAATACAAGATCATGTCATCTGTAAAGATGGAGAGTTTTAATTCTTCTTTCCCTATTTGGATCCCCTTTATGTTTGCATGTTGTCTTATTGCTGTAGTTAGGTATTCTAATACTATGTTTAAGAGAAATGGAGAGAGTGGACATCCTTGCCTTGTTCCTGAGTTAAGAGCAAATGGCTTTAGTTTTTCACCATTAAGTGTAATGCTGGCTGTAGGTTTGTCATATACAGCCATTATTGTATTGAAGAATGTTCCAAGGATTCCTAATTTTTCCAAAACCTTCATCATAAAGGGGTGTTGGATCTTGTCGAATGCTTTTTCTGCATCTATTGAGATAACCACGTGGTTCTTATCCTTGCTCCTGTTCATGGGGTGAATAATGTTAATTGATTTGCGTATATTCAACCAGCTTTGCATCCCTGAAATGATACCTATTTGATCGTGGTGTATGATTTTTTGAATGAATTGTTGAAGTTGATTGGCCAAAATTTTGTTGAGAAATTTTGCATCAATGTTCATCAAAGAAATGGGTCTATAGTTCTCCTTCTTTGATGAGTCCCTGCCTGGTTTTGGGATGAGGGTTATGATGGCTTCATAGAATTTGTTCGGTAGTGAACTTTCTCTTTCAATTTCATTGAAGAGTTGGAGGAGTATTGGTGTGAGCTCTGTTTTGGAGGCCTTGTAGAATTCCGCTGTAAAACCATATGATCCTGGACTTTTCTTAGCTGGTTGGTCTCTTATTGCTGTTTCTATTTCAAGGCTTTGTATGGGCCTGTTAAGCTGGTTTAACTCATCTTGGTTTAGTTTTGGCATGTCAATATTTGCTAGGAAAAGGTCCATTTCTGTGACGTTCTCAAACTTATTAGCATAAAGTTTTGAGAAGTATTCCCTTAAAATGTTCTGAATCTTGTTTTTTTCCGTGGTGATGTTTCCACTCTCATCTCTGAGTTTATTTATTTGGGTGTGTTCTCTTCTTGTTCTGATAAGATTTGCTAAGGGTCTGTCAATTCTGTTAATTTTTTTGAAGAACCAACTCTTTGTTTTGTTGATTGTTTCTATAGTTTTTTTGGATTCTAATTCATTTAATTCTGATTTAATTTTAATTATTTCTTTCCATCTACTGTATTGGGGTTTATCTTGCTGCTCTTTTTCAAGGAGGTTCAGATGTCTCATTAACTTGGTGGTTTCAGATCTCTCCAATTTGTTGATATGGAACTCAGAGCTATAAACTTGCCTCTGATTACTGCCTTTGCTGTGTCCAAGAGGAGCTGGTATTGTGTGTGCTCATTTTTGTTGAATAGCATGAACATTTGAATTTCCTTTCTAATCTCTTCTTTGACCCACTCGATTCAGCAGTATGTTCTTCAACCTTCATGTGTTACTGGACTTGTTTGGTGGCTTTTGGTGTTGAGTTCTAAATTTATTCCCTTGTGGTCTGAGAGAATGCAAGGTATAAATTCAATGTTTCTGAAATTGGACATGTTTGCTTTGTGGCCTAAAATATGGTCTATTTTAGAAAATGTTCCTTTTGCTGCACAGAAAAACGTGTATTCTGATGCTGCTGGGTGAAATATTCGGTAGATGTCTGTTAAATCTAGTTGATCTATGCAGTTGTTTAGATCTGCTGTTTCTCTGTTGAGTTTTTGCCGAGTTGATCTATCTAGTGGGGAGAATGGCATGTTAAAATCCCCAACAATTGATGTCTTTGGATCTATGTGGGATTTGAGGGAAAGTAGTGTTTCTTGGATAAATTTGGGTGCTCCGTTGTTTTGTGAATAGATATTTAGAATTGTAATATCCTCCTGAAGGAGAGATCCCTTAATTACTATGTAGCGAACTTCTTTATCTCTTCTCACAAATTTTTATTTGAAATCTATTTTATCTGATATTAGGATTGCAACTCCCGCCTGTTTATGGGGGCCGTTTGCTTGGTAGATTTTGTTCTAGCCTTTAATATTGAAAATGTGTCTGTTTTCACGGCAAGATGTGACTCCTGACGGCAGCAGATAGAAGGATCTTGTTTTTCAATCCAAACTAGACAGTCTATGTCGCTTAATTGGAGAGTTAAGTCCATTAATGTTAAGAGATAGGACTGAGAGGTATTTGGGAGTTTATGCCATGTTATCCACCTTCTTGGGGGCTGTGAAAACTGGGTTTTTCCTATGGCTCTTGGATTCTCAGTTTGGGTGCAGTTTCTTGGCCTTTATTGTGGTCTTGTTGGTTTTCTATGTGTAGGACATCTTTAAGAATCTTTTGTAGGGCTGGTTTGGTGGAGATGTATTGTTTCAATTTTTCTTTGCTATGGAAGGTTTTTATTTGGCCTTCGGTTATGAAGGAGAGTTTAGCTGGGTACAGAATTCTTGGTTGATATTTGTTTGTTTTTAGGGCATGGCATACATCATTCCAGGCTCTTCTTGCTTTGATTGTCTTTGCAGAGAAATCTGAGGTGATTCTGATTGGTTTCGCTTTATAGGTGATTAATCTTTTCTCCTTGACAGCCTTAAGGATCTTTAAGGATCTTTTCCTTGGTCTGAGTTGATCCTTTGTGGATTATAATGTGACGGTGGGATGTCCTATGTTGGTCTGGTTTATTTGAAGTTCTGAAAGCTTCTTGTATCTGAATATGCCTATCTTTTTGCATTTTGTGAAGTTCTCTGCTAGGATCCTGTTAAACAAATTTCCTAGACCATTAACTCCTGTTTCTAGGTGCTCCTCTACACCCATTATCCTTATATTAGGCCTTCTGATGGTGTCTTCCAAGTGTGGGATAGATCTATCATATTTCTTGGACTTGTCTGGGAGGGTTGTATGTTCTTTCTCTATAATATCTAGGCTGTCCTGAATCTCCATGTTTAGATCTTCTGCATGGTGTAACCTGCTGTCAAGACTTTCTACTTTGTGTTTTATTTCTTTTCCTTCTAATTTGTCAGCTTTGATGACTTAAAATTTTTTGTGGGAGCTTTGTTTTAGATCTTGTATAAACTTTTACTTCCTTAATTTGGTGTTCAGTGTTTATTCTCAAATCACTTACTTGATTGGCTATGGTTTCCTTGGACTCCCATTCCTTCTGTTGGGTTCCATTCTGCATTTCGTTTGTGGTCTCTCTGACTTCCTTCAGCTCTTTGTTAATGGATTCCATGAATGCCTTCAGTGATCTTCGTGTATTCTCATCCTGCTCTCTCAATTACTGTATTACTCTTTGCTTAGCTTCCTCAAGTTCATGCCTTTCCTGTAGTTCTCTTTGAGTGTTTCAGCCTGTTCATGCCATTCCTGCCTTTCTCTTTGAGTATTCTCAAGCTGCTCACACAAATCCTGTATCAATTTTTGAGTAGCTTCCTCACACTCATGATATTCCTGTATAAACCTTTGGATTGACTCCTGTCTCTCCCTTCCATGCTCATACAGAATCCTTTGTAGGTTTTCAATCTTTTCCTGCATTGACCTTTTGTTTACCTCCATTGAACTTTTGTTTGTCTCCTCTCTCTCCTTATCATGCTCATACAGAGTCTTTCGTATGTTTGCCATCATTGTTTGTAGAGCTATTTGGGAACTCTCCTCTGGGTTATTCATTATCTGTTCTGTCCCCTGATTATCATGAGTGGGAGTTGAGATACCTGGACTTGCCATTTCTCTTGTGTTTTTCCGGCTTACTCTTCCCATTTGGGATGAAAATAACATGTTTTGTTATAGAACATTATCTTAAAACAAGCATCAACCAAAGTCTGTATTTGCATAGTCAATAGTCTGCAGATACAATCTAGTTCAACAGATACATCTATTCAACATCAAACAACTATATATTAATGGGCTACGAAACACAAAGAAGAATTTGGTAAACCAGAAATTATTAGGTTTAGGGAGAGATATGTGTTAAAAATAGGAATAGAGTGATGTGGGAAGGCATAGGATGGGTTAACTTAACTAAGTCATAATCTCAAAGCAGGAAATAGGTTGGATAGCATGAGTGTAGGGAGAGAGAAAAAAAGAAGAAAGATAAAGAGAAAAAAAAGATACCAGAAAAAATAGAAAAATAAAACTAACAATATTTTGCAGAAATAAAAACACACTATTCAGAGAAGAACGTGGATATAAGGAGAGAAGAGGAGGGATATAAAGGAGATGTGAAAAACTTAAAATAAAAATACTTAAAATATTATATCGCTATAAAGAGGTAGTACTGCTATTAAGGAATTTAAGTCTAAGAGGTTTTGAATTGAGTGATAAATTTGTGGATTAAGTGTGTACACAGTGGGGGATAAGGTTTAATAACCAACTACGGTTTTTTCTGAGGATGTGCAGAAAAACAATTATGTCACATAAAGAAGAACGAAAGAGAAGAAAAGGTTAAAAGGATAAGAAAGAAAGAAAAAAAGATCAGAAGTTCAGTAGAGCTAAAATAAACCAAAAACAATTTTTAAAAAAGAAAAAAAAGAAAGGACAACTCACACACATATATACACCTAAAATAAAAATTATAAGAGGAAAAAAAGTTACTAGGAAAGAATTTTTTTAAAAAAGGTAAAAATTAAAATTAACAAAATGTTATAGAAAAAAATTTTTTTATAAAAGGGACAAAAAAAAAGAAAAAAAATGTTCTTTGATTTTTTTGAGAGTGGTGGGAAAAATCCTGTATCTCCCTGTGTCCTAAACTAGCTTCTTTTTGGAGTCTCTGGTCTGCTTGTGGTGTTCGATTTTCCTGTGGTTTGGTTGGTTTCTTAAGTCAGTTTGTTTTAACAGGCAGAAAAATGCTCTGCTTTACCCAAGATTTTGTGATCCTCCTCCCAGGTTAGTTCAACGGGAGGGAGATGTGCTTTGAGTATCACAAAAGAGGAAGATGGTTTTTTCCTCAAGTTTGGAGATACTGTGATGATGCTAGGTTCTGGGTAGAGTTGAGGCATTTCAGCAAACATTAGCTTTTCCCAGGGGATAGTTTGTGAGAAACTCATGGAGCCCAGCCGGGAGCCACTCTCAGGGTTTCTGTTTACTGAATTTCAATTGATTTTCAAGGCTGCCAAAGAGAGGGGCAGCCTCTGGCTCTGAATACCTAGTGAATAAAGCCATTCCTGGGGCTGGCGCCCGAGCTGGGTAACTTTTCCCTGGGTGGAGCTGAGTCTGGCAGGTCAGTTTAGGTTCTTTTGACCTGCTAAATGACTCTAGTTTTCTTCCAAGGCCTGAGTTGGTGCTAGCATTTCCGCCGAGCTTTGTCAGTATCCAAGCTGGAGATCTCTGGTACTGGGGGTGGGGAGGAATGGCCTTCCCTCTTCTGCTCTCTGATGAGAAGCCTTTTCTTGAGGACAGGCAAGTTGTGGGATAAAATTGTAAGGGGAGGCTAGAAATCTGGCTTAGTGGTAAAGAGCTCACTCAACATCCAGGAATACCAGGGTTTTAATCCTCAGTGCCACATACTCAGAAAAAGCTAGATGCAGTGGAGTGGCTCAAATGGTCGAGTGCTAGCCTGGAGAAAAACAATCCCCAGGACTGTCAAAAACAGTAGGCCAGATGCCGGTGGCTCACACCTGGAAAACAACCTTCTAATGAGGCTGAGATTTGAAGACCACAGTTCAAAGATAGCCTAGGCAAGAAAAGCCTGTTAGACTCTTATCTCCAATGAACCACTAAAAAATCCCATGTGGAGCTGTGGCTCAAGTGTTAGAGAGTTAGCGTTGACTGAATTGCTCAGGGACAGTGCCCAGGGTTGATACAAGACACACAACTGCAAAAAATTGAGGGTTAATCAAAGTACTTTTCCTGTTCGCTAATTATGAGAACATTCTCTGGAAAGTCAACACTGATATACACAAGAACTGGAGTCAGGGCTGGGAAGGTAGTTGGGCTGGGAAGGTAGCTAAGTGGTAGAGCACTTGCCTTGCATGCTCGAGGCCATGGGTTCGATTCCTCAGCACCACATAAGCAAAAAAAAGAAAAAAAGCCGGAAGTGGCGCTGTGGCTCAAGTGGTACAGCGCTAGCCTTGAGCTGAAGAGCTGAGGGACTGTGCCCAGGCCCAGAGTTCAGGCCCCACAACCGGACCCAAAAAAAAAAAAAAAAAGAATTGGAGTCAGATCTCCAGGCTTAAGTGTAGCAGGTCCACATGTCCAGCCTTACAGACTCTAGCATTGTAATCTTGTGTCCACAGGGTTCTGAAAGGTCCAATGTTGAAAGGCTTAATATGCTCCCCAAGCCCTGTGTGATAAGCAGTTGACTTGTATTGTCAATGTTATTACAAGTTTGAACCTAGCAGAGTACCAGTAGCTCTTGCCCATCACCATAGCTCAGGAGGCTGAGGTCTTAGGATCACACTGAAGCCAGCCAGGGCAGGAAAGTCTATGACACTTTGACTTCCACCTCTAAAAGGTCAGATGTTCAAGAGCTTCTTATTTTTCCCTTGGTGATGAGAAGTTACTCTAAATGTTCTTAGTGTTCTTGGCCCATTAACCCATCCTGGGCTCAAATGAAGTTGTCAGGATCCAAGCCCTGGAACAATTAGCAGGAAGAACTCCAGTGTAAAACTGTATTTGAAGGACAGAAAACAGTTTCAAAAACCAGGCTAGGTGAAGAGAACAAGGAGGCAAAATATACAAACTCAACAGGGTATTGAGCTGCAAAACCACTTCATTCATTCCAGGCACAGCCAGCAATGGGGGGAAACCTGAAACATTTGTTAGAGTTATACCAGGGTCAGGCTTTTCTCAGCTTCCTCAAAAAAATGACTAACCTTCCTCCCTCACGTGAAGGGAGCCTCAGGCTATCTTTAAGTTACCAATAGAGAGCCAGTTTAGTTAGGGAGAGGGGAGGAAGAGAGTAGAAAAGCCCTGCTCTCTGGTTTTACGGAGTGGGTTTTTTACTCTCCATCTATCATATTTGAAGGCCCTTCTTCTACCTCGGCCAGTCTTTTCTCCTTCCTTCATTCTCCACATCATTAATGCTAATCTCCAGTACAAGGTGAGGTAGGGTCATTTCTCTTTTGGCTTCAAGCAGCTGAGTTAGAACCTGTCTCTGCCCTCTTGTCTCTGGAGCCTTTGGCTGCCTGAGAAGTGGGAAAGGGACATTCGTCCTGCTCTGTTGTTGTGTGAAGGTGATGCTGGTGTCCTTTCTCTCTCTCTCTCTCTCTCTCTCTCTCTCTCTCTCTCTCTCTCTCTCTCTCTTTCTGTCTCTCTCTCTCTTTCTTTCTTTCTTCTTCCTGTCTTTCTTTCTTTCTGTATCTATCTATCTATTTATGTACAAATGTACCTACCTGCCTACCTACCTACCTACCTACCTACCTAACTACATACATAGTTATCTCTTTCACATTTCTTGGGCTGAACGCAAGGCCTGGGCACTGTCTCTAGCATTCTGCTACTTGAGCCACAGCACCAAATCTGGATTTTTCTGTGTATGTGTTACTGAGGAATCAAACCCAGGGCCTCATACATGCTAGGCAAGCACTCTCCCACTAATCCACATTCCCAGTCCCCTCATCTTTTTTCTTAATGGTAGTTTTTTACATATATATGCTACCATTTTGTGTCCCCAACTATAATTTCTGAATACCGTTTATTTCTATGAACTCTGAGCTTCTCTTCCCCTGCCTGATTTGTGACTGCTCCTGCATTGGCCTCATAATAAAATGTAAATAAAGGCTCCTGAGAGCTTCAGTGTGCATCATATAAGGAAACAGGCCTAGAACCCTGGAAGAGAAAAGCAATGGGGCTGAAATGAAAAGAATGATACAGTGTGTACAATAAGCATATCTAAAACATAAATCAGTAAATAAAAGCAGAAGTTTTGCGTACAGCCTTTTTACACTTAGGGAAGTAATATACTCATGTAAGTAAGTAGGACACTTATTCATAAATTTGGCCTTCTCTTTATGAATTTTCTTTTGTGGCCATCTCATGGCTTAAACTAAGGACGCGATGCATTCCTCAGCTGCTTTTCACAAGGCTGAGGTTCTACCACTGCCACAGCTCTACCTCCAGCCATCTGGCTGTTCAATGGACATAAGCGCCTCCCAGGTTTTCCTGCCTGGTCTGGCCTGTATCTCCTGCTTGGCTTTCTCTCTCAAAGCGGGAGCTCTACCCTCTAGGCCACTGCTCCACTTCTGGTTTTCTGTTGGTTTATTGGAGACAATAAACCTTTCCTGTTGGGCTGGCCTTGAATGGAGATCTCCTGAGGAGGCTTCAAGTGGATTTCCTCAGGGATTCACCTAGAAGCTGCCCCACCGAAAACTTTAGTCTAAATCTCGAGAGGTACTAGAGAAAAACAGATACAGAAACATGCTTATAGTGTGTCCTAGATACTTAAGGTTGGAGATACAAAACACTCATAATTATTCGATCATTTTATAGACAAATGGAGCAATGCAGATATTATGAGGATAGGTCCAGGTTTCGGTCCTCATATCCTGAGACAGTAACTTCACTGCAGCTCACTGCTAAGTGACAGAACTGGCATGTCCTGTTGACATTTACTCCTAAATGCTGTAACACTCATTTCTACTTTTGGCTTCAAACCTGTGACCAGAGGGTAAGATGAAGAGAGAAAACACTCTCAGAGTAAACAGCTATAAAGAACATTAGGTAGTTTACTTATAAGTCCCAACCGTAAGAATGACCCTATTAAGAAGTCAGTCCAGATTATAAAACAAAGAAGAATAGAAAGAAGTTGAAAGTGGCTGCTGACTGTAATCCCCGCTCCTCAGGAGGCTGAGATGTAGAGAATTTGAGTTTGAAACGAACCAGTGGGAGAAAGTCCTTGACAATGTTATTTCTAAGAGATCACAGAAAAACCCATAAGTGGGGCTGTGACTCAAGCTTAATGTACTACCCTTGAGCAAAAGGAGTTCTTGGACCAGGCCTAGGCTCATAGTTCAACCCCAGGACCTGCCCCCTCAAAAACAAACCTGTACCTCAATTTCTTTGTGTATGTATGGATGTATTTCTATAGATGAAACTCCTGAGTAGCTATGATGAATTGCACCAAGCAAGAAAATTGTATTCAATACAATGAGTTCATAACACAGAGACTGCTTTTATGATATTGCATGTTCCAGAGGTCCCCTCACTGCTCTCAATGTAGCCTGAGGGTTTCTCTGCATCCCAGGCCTGCTGGAGGAAGTCTCCCTCATTGTCTGGATAGGAACACAAAGGACCTCACTCCTGTACAGCTGTGTACCAAATAACTCCATCTGGGCCAATTATTGAGGATGTGTGGGCGGGCTCTGAAGGTCAGGAGAAAAAGGCGTCTTTTTACCCTTACCTATCTCTCTTCCTACTGCTCTGTTTTAACAGGAGACCTTTATTTTTGCCACCTCCCATGGCAGGCCAAGTTCTGTGCTCTTATCCTGCCTTTATGAGACTATATTCCAGTGTTCAGATACAGTGCTCATTATAATTCAGAAGGCCTTCAGGCAGACAACTAGGGAACTGAGCATAATGAAACGTTTCAGTGCCGGCAATGAAGGGCCTATAATGCCTCTCCTAGGTTTCCCGAAGCTTGGGAAATCCATGCACATGTTGGACATCACAAAGCTTCCTGTCATCTAGTACTGGTGAAACTCATCAGGTTTTGAAACCATTGACCACTCCTAGTTGGGCCCTGGGTGGCTAGGTTTGGGGTTGAACTTAGGACCTGGGTGCTGACCATGAACTCAGAGCCGAAGTCTAGTGCTTTACCATTTTGTCAAGCTTAGCTTCTGCTTCCTCTCTGTGTGTGAGTGTGTGTACGTGCATGTGTGTGTGCATACACTAGTCCTGGAGTATGAACTCAAGACATGAGCACTGTACCTAGTTTCTCTTGTACAAGGTTTGCCCTCTTTCACTTGAACCACAGAGCCCCTTCAGGTTTTTCCTACTGATGTGATTCTGAAAAATCAAGCGTAGGGTTTCATATATACAAAGCACTCTACCCCTCAGGCACATTCCCAATCCTCTACTTCCGGTTTGTTAGTTTGTTTCTGTCTTTTTTGTTGTTGTTGTCATTGTAGGAGCGGAAATCTGGGCCTGGGTGCTGTCCCTGAGCTCTTCAGCTCAAATCTTGTGCTCTACTACTTGAGCCACAGAGCAACTTCCGGTTTTCTGGTGGTTCATTGGAGCTAAGTGTCTCAAGGACTTTCCTGCCCACGCTAGCTTTGAACCGTGATCTTCAGATCTCATCATCCTGAGTAGCTAGGATGACCGGCATGAACCACAAGCACCTAGCTTCCACTTCAGGTTTCTTAATGGTGAATTGGAGATAATAGTTTCATGGTCCCTTTTGTGTCAGGAATAGTTTGGAACCCAGATCTCAGCTTCTTGAGAAGACAGGATGACAGAACTCGGTTATAGAACCCTAAGCCGTGGCACTCTGCTGCAAGGGGGTCCGTGGCTCCGTGTGAAGGAGTGCTAGCCATGAGACCAAGAGGTATGGGTCAGTGCCTAGGCCCTGAGTTCAAATTTCATGACTTAGAAAAAACAAGACAAAACAATTGTCTCCTGTAGACAACTCACTAGTCTTCAGTAATACATAATTTTGTCCCTGCCATGGGGACAGATCTGAGCCTCAATATTCTTTTCTGCATAGTCATGTCAGTTGTGGAGTTCTTACAAGGACAAGATGAGAGAATGCACCCTTTGAAGGACAAAATACATAACACTCTTTTTTTTTTGTCGGTCATGGGGAATGAAATCTGGGCCTGCACTCTGTCCTTCAGCTCGTCAGCTCAAGGCTAGTGCTCTACCACTTGAACTACAGCGACACTTCCAGTTGTCTGATGGTTTATTGGAGATCAGTTTCAGCGACTGTCCTGCCTAGTCTGGCTTTGAACCACTATCCTCAAACCTCAGCCTCCATATTAGTTAGGATTACCGGCGTGAGCCACTGGTGCCCGGCTACAAATAACCCTTTTCACAGGACTCAGCACACAGCATCCTGTGAAAGACTCAGCACCCAGCACCCAATGCAGGACGCAGCATACTGTACCTGTGAAGAAATCAGCACATAGCATCCTGTGCAGGACTTAGCACACAGCACCCCATGAGGGCCCTAGCACCCCAGAAAGGACTCATCACGTAGATGTATCTCACAAGCTGTCATTAGTATTAGGGTACTTCATCAGTAACACCATTCTTTCAGAAACACATCACAAACTGAACAAAGTTCACATCTAATGATTCAGAGAGGTATTATTTGCGGGGGAGTCAGCCAGAGGATTGCACTAAAATGTTGTGGGTACAGTCCTAAGATCTTTTGCTCAAGGCTAGAGATCTATCACTTTGATCCACAGCTCACAGTTTCACAGACATCCCGCCAGGGCTGGATTTTAAACCCACCAGTGTCAGATCTCAGCCCCCGAGTATCTTGGTGACAGGGGTGAGCAAGCCAGCAGCATCTGGTTCTGCGGGGCTGAGTTGCAGTCGTATACCTCTGACTAAGTCAGCTTAGATGGCAGCTGTCAGCACCAGACTCCCGGCTTGCTCTGTGATGAAGTATTTGAAGTCCTATCCTTATAGAGTTGCAGTCACAACATTCAAACTTTTTTTCATGCCCATTCTGGACCTTGAGTAAGAGTCTAGACACAGTCCCTAAGCTTTTATGCTCAAAGCTAATGCTTGACTGCTTGAGCGAGAGCACAACTTCTGGATCTTTATGTGCATGTGGTAGTGAGGAATCAAATCCAGGGCTTTGTATGTACTAGCCATCATTATATCACTAAGCCCCAGGTGTGACAAGTGTATGAACAGATAAATGTGTAGATTCGCATATATGTATATACATATATATATTTACATATCTATGTATAAAACAAGAGAATGAATGTCTGTATATTTTGAAATTACATATATTATATTACAACTCATTATTGACATTCAAATTATTTCTTCCACTTTTAAGTATCATGGTTGAATACATAACAAAGTATTAATTGAAAATTAGTCAATGTAATCAAATTTCGTAGCCTTTGAGACTACTAACGTGAACCAGTATACTTATGATGCATAAAACACAAGACAATCAAATGAGGCACATTGAAAATACCTTTATTTACAGTCGAAATGGCCTGCATTTAACTTGTCCTGGGCTGTACACTCAGTGGCAAACCAGCACCAACCACGAAATCTCAGACCTCCAGTGAGTGGGCAGCCACACATAGTTAATTGGTCTGCAAAGCACCAACTCCCCAAATTATCATCTCCAAAGCTCCAAACGTCAATAGGTAAGGCTTTGTCCTTTTCCCTTACTCCCTCCTTCTTTATAGACTTTCCTTCATTTCCCTTTTCCCCTTCCATCCCTTCCTTTTTCTCTTTAGGCCTCTCCACTATCCACAGGCCTACACTTCTCTGACATGGTGGCCAATTGGCATACTTTCCCTCCTACTCTCCCTCAAATTCCTCTTCTCCCAAGTCTTTCCCCTCCTTCTGTCTCACCACTTCCTTCCCTTGATTTTCTCCAATTCCATTTCTCTGACCATGCAGCGTATACATAGGTTGAACACCTCCATCACTCCAGTGGGTCTCCTGCCTAACAGTTTTCAACCATCACTTCACAAACTGCCAGTTCCCCAATAACTTCCTCACAGCTAATCATGTGAGGATGACATCCTACCCCATCCAACAACATACCCTGACCCTTTGGTGGCATGTCCCTTGCACTCCAGTGGGCCAGGACATGGGGCCACATTGATTAGTGGGCCCTACTGGTTATTAGGGCCCCGCTGCTTTATACACACCCTACTGGTTTTCATGTCCAATTAGATCCTTGATTCCTTCTTACCAAATCCTAAAAATTCCCTTCTCTTCACCAAATGAACAGGCTTAAAATATATATTTAATAGAAAACAAGTAAATTATAGAAACACACTAGTTAGCAGTAATTAACACTCAGTAAGTCTTATCCTTAAGGGATCATCTGAGTGTCTGAACAGTTCATCTTGCAGCGTTCTGTGTATATTGGTCCTAGCACCACCAAATATGGTCCTTGCCACTTTGGTTCTAATTCAGGAGCATGATAAATTTTTACACCAGCTGTCCAGGCAAGAAAGAGTGGGTGAGGTTTTTTTTTGATCTCCATTTCTTAGTTTATTTCACTTACTTAAGGTCTAGCTTTTGAATTTATTGCTGAAGGAGACTTGCTATAGATTAAACTACATTACTCTCCCCAAAGAAATTTGCCTTCCAATTGGATTTAATTTCTTATTTTATATTTGAACTTATCTGTTGCCATCATGTTTATTTATTTTTAAATAGTTTGTATTATTATTTTTAAGTAGTTGTAGAAAGAGGTTCCCATTCTACAAAACAGTACATGAATACAAGGTGTCTGACAACATTGTCACCCATCCCTCATAACCCTTCCCTTCTCACACTTTTTTTTAAAAATTGAGATAAGTGATTACATATATTTCACATATTTCACAACATTGTGGAATTGTGATACTTAGTTAAAGTCACAAACACATTTTAACCTTGACAAGGCAAATTATCGTTATCATGGTCTAAAGTTTGTTAATTATATGAGCTTTGACAATCCAAATTATTTTTCTCTCCTCAGGTGATGTTTACATTTTGTTCCCTTTTGCTTAGTGTAAGCTATTCCCTCTTTCCCTCTTATTCCTCCCTTCCTATCAGTGTGTTTGGGTTACTTAGTTATTTTTCTTCTATGTCCAGTGCAGCTGATGGACACCTTTGTTGTATGTTCTTCCATTTTCCACTTATTCTGTTCCTCCTCCTGGCTTCCCTCCATTGTGTGCATATTTCAACCATCTACATAGTCAAGAACATGGAGTCATTAACGGTGATACAACAAAAAGTGTGGCTGTCCTTTGTTTCTCTAGTCCTGTTTAATTTGTCATACCTTCTTACATTTTGGCTTTAGAATCCCCATATCAGGTAGACCCTGTGCCATTTGTCTCTTTGTTCTTGGCTTACCTTACTCAAATAATTTGGTCTAGTTCCATCCATTTCCCTACAAATGGCATCATTTTATCATGTCTAATCGCTGCATAGTATTCCATTGTATATAGGTACCACAATTTTTTGATCTGCTTATCAGTAGTGGCTCATCTGGGTTGTTTCCAAATCTTGGCTATTATGAACAGTGCTGCAATAATCATTAAGGTGTGTGTGTCTTTGTATACTGGTTCCTGCTGATCTGAGTAGATGCCTAGGAGTGGTATGGCGAGTTCATAGGACAGGTTGATATTTAGCTTTCTGAGGTACCTCCAGACTTCTTTCCAAGTGGTTGTATTAGTATACATTCGCACCAGCAATGAAGTAATGCTCCTCATCTTTGCATCCCTTCCAGCATCTGTCATTGTCTGAATTTAGGATGTGGGCCATTCTGACTGAGGTAAGGTGATATCTCAGAGTTGTTTTTATTTGCATTTCCTTTACGGCCAGGGATGATGAACATTTCCTCAATGTTTCTTTGGTGTTTTTACCTCTTCTTCTGAGAACTCTCTTTAGGTCCCTTGATCATTTCAAAATTGGTTTCTTAGGTTTGTAAAGGGTTAGTTTCTTGAGTTTACCATATATAATGGATATTAGACCCTTGTCTGATATATTGCTGGTAAATATTTTTTCCCAATTATTTGGCTTTCTTTCTAGTTTGGTTACTAGTTTTTATCTGTGCAGAAACTTTATTTTAAGGTAGTCCCATTTAGCGAGTCATTCTCCAATTTGTTGTGACCCTGGGAATCTGTTCTGGAAGTTCCTGCCTTTGCCTATAAGTCCAAGTCTCTCTCATACTCGGTCCTGCAACAGTTTCAGAGTTTCAGGCTTGATGTTAAGGTCTTCAATCCATTTTGAGTTGATGTTAGTGTATGGTGATAGGCTAGGGTCCACTTTTAGTTTTCTGCATGTGGCCAGTTTTCTGAGAACCAGTAGTTGAAGAGGTTATGATTCTTCCACCATATGTCTTTGGCTCCTTTGTCAAATATCAACTGACTATACATATGCGGCTATATTTCTGGGTCCTCTAACCTGTCTCACTGATTTTAGGGTCCCTTTTTGTGCCAATACCAAGCTGTCTTTGTTATTATGGCTCTATATTAGAGCTTGAAGTGCTTCATCATGATCCCTCCTGCATACTTTCTTTTGCCTAAAATTGTTTTGGCTATGCTAAGGCTTTTGTTGTTCCATATGAAATTTTGGAGTATTTTCTCTATTTCAGTAATGTAAGTCATTGGAACTTTAATGGGAATTGCATTGAATGTGCTTATTATTTTGGGCAGTATGGCCATTTTCACCATATTATTTCTGCCTATCCAGGAACATGGGTAGTCTTTCATTTTCTGGTATCCTCTAAGATTCCTTTTTATAGGCTTTTATACTTTTCATGAAATAGACCTTTTACAACTTTGATTAGGTTACTTCCTAAATACTTTTTTTTGAGGTTATTGTGAATGAAGTTGTTTCCTCGATGTCCATTTCTGTTTGTACTTTGTTGGTTTACAGAAAGCCGACTGATTGGGGCTGGGAAGGTGGCTCAGTGGTAGAGCGCTTGCCTTGCATGCATGAGGCCCTGGGTTCGATTCCTCAGCACCACATAAGCAAAGAAAAAAAAAGCCGGAAGTGGCACTGTGGCTCAAGTGGTAGAGCACTAGCCTTGAGCTGAAGAGCTGAGGGACAGCGCCAGCCCCATAGTTTAGGCCCCACAACCAGACACCCCCCCCCCAAAAAAAAAAGAAAGCCGACTGATTTTTGTTGGTTAATTTTGTATCCTGGTACTTTGCCAATTTGGTTTATAAGCTCTAAGTGTTTGGAGATGGAGCTTTAGGGATCGTTAATTTATAAAATAATGCCATCTGCAAAAAGAGAGAGTTTATATTCTTCCTCTTCTATTTGGATCCCTTCAATGTATTTTTCTTGCCTTATTGTTCTGGCTAAAAATTCCAGAACTATATTGAAGAGGAGTATAGAGAGTGGGCATCCTTGCCTTGTTCCTGTTTTTAGGGGAATTGGTTGTAGTTTTTCCCTATCAAGCATAATATTGGCTTTTGACCTACCATGTAAGGCTTTTATTGTCTTATGAAATGTTCCTTCTATTCCTGTTTTTTCCAGAGCTTTTAACATGAATGAGTGCTGAATTTTATCAAAATCCTTTTCCAAATCAATGGAGATAATTATGTGGTTCTTGACCTTGGATCTGTTGATGAGATGGATTACATTTATTGACTTACATATGTTAAACCATCCCTGCATCTCTGGGATGAACCCTACTTGGTCATAATGTATGATTTTTTGATATATTTCTGGATTCTGTTGGCTGCAATTTTATTGAGGAGCTTTGCATCTGTCTTAATCAAAGAGATTGGTGTGTAGTTCTTTTTTTGTTGGGTCTTTGCCTGGTTTGGGGATGAATGTGATATTGGCTTCATAGAATGAGTTTGGGATTACTTCTTCTGTTTCTATTTCTCTGAAGAGCTTGAGGAGTATGGGTATTAGCTCCTCTTTAAAGGCCTTAAAGAATTCTGTAGTGAATCCATCAGGTCCTGGGCTTTTCTTGTTGGAAGATTTCTTATTACTTCTATCTCATTGTAGGTTATTGCCATTTGTAATTGATTTATTTCTTCTTGGTTCTGTTTGAGCAATTTGTATTTATTTTGTTTCATGCAGGAAAAGAAGTTTATTTACCAAAAGGCTGCCCCCACCATGGATGGTGGAAAAGCATGACTGAAAAGGTAGGAGGTCGACCCACCTCTGATCAAGACTTATCTAGGCCAGGGACAGGAAGAGGTGTGCTCAGGTGCTGGAAAATTGTGACCACATTGGTTCTGGATGTGACCTCAGGGTCTGGCATCCTCCGAAGGTCAGATGGGAGGCATGTGACCAGAGTTGGCCTAGAATGTGGCCTAGAAGGAGAAGGTGATTGCTTCCAGATCTGCCAGTTACCTATGTAACAGATATTGGGTGGAAACTTAGCCAAGAGGGAGGGAGGTGTCCCTGTTCAGAACTTACATTCCAGCCATTTGATAATTATGAAAAAAAGGGTGAAGATTCTCTCTGGCTACTTCCTGTTTGCAAGCTGCATTGACAGTAAGGGTAAAAGGCTGATATGTGGTCCCATCTAGGAGAAGGCAGAGGCCAACAGCTGTCACTTGGGCATTGAGTCCTTAGATAAAGTCACGAGGAGGCAAGTCTCTTGGACGAAGTCTGGAGATGTCTCATGATGCATTCAGGGACAGAAAAAAAATACTAGAGAGCAAATAAATGGCAAGAGGAAAGACTTGGGGCTGAAAATGTTGGTAGAAATGTCCCTACCTTGTTCTGACACCTGGCGACTAGATAGAGAAGAAGTCAATTAACAAAGGCAAGAATATAAATTCCTGTCCAGTTGAAAGTTAGACAGGTATGGACATTAGATGGGCAGTCTTCTTACTTCAATTGACGTCCCAGCTCTGGTTAATTTTGACAAGGCAGGCACAAAGTGGCTGATGTGGTATCATCTCCTCTTACTCGTCTCCATGTTCCTTTGTTCCCCAGACTGGCTGAGTCTAGGTGCTCGTTGTTGGGATAGTTAGTCCCAGTTGGTATTCAAGGAAGCTTGAACTCAAGGCTAGCGCACTGCCATTTTGAGTGATGGTACCACTTGTAGTGTTTGCTGGTTAGAGATAAGAGGCTGGAGCCAGCTTCCAGCCTGGCTCTTTGCAGGTTATTTGGGAGATAGATTTTGAGAGATTTTTCAGCCCAGGCTGGCTTGCACTGCAATCTTTTCCACAAAACCTTTGTTATTTCCAATTAAAGCAACAAGGAGATCAAATATAATAAGTAGAGCTTGCCTTGTCCTTATCAAGAATTGACCAAATATTCTGCAATGACAAAACTCGTTAGATGTGAGAATCTTAGCACAGATATGTCCAATATGTTAGAATCATGTAGTCAGTACTAGACTACACAACATAAAACAAAAAAGGCAAAACTCAAAATTTAAGATTTTTGATAACAATATTGAGACATCTTTGCTAACAAAGCACATCAGATGGTTGGGCTTCAGTTACCAGGGTCTGTGAAAAGAGCAACTCGTTAGCAGTGCATATTAGAGTAGATGGATGGAGGAGTAGCAAGCTTAGTGGAAGTGTAAGGGTTGGATGGAGCCAAACCCTTAAACCAACACGTGGCCAATAGTGAACTCAAGATGGCGAATTTCTGAAAAAAAAATGCAAAGAAACCCTGAACAAAAAAAATCAAGCCTAGTTTGGCTAGCCTTTGAGAGGGTACCTAGAGGGGGTCCCTGGGAACCAGTCCATGTTGCACGCTTCAGGGCACAATCCAAAAAGTTGTAGATATATAGAAAGTTGGACATGAAAGTAGAGAGCAAAGAGAGCCTGAAGGTAAAGAGACTTCTGACAATGTACCATTGCAGAGGCATAAATGGTCTAAATCTGAGAACAGCAAAAAATATTAGGTCATTTGGCTATCCAGGGAGCGCAGGAGGCATGTCATAGGTGTTTTACGGCTCGGGGATGACTCACAGGACCCCATTAAATGTGTTAGAGAGTCAGTTTGGTGAGTGAAGGAGAGCTGACCAGGAAGAAGCGGTGTCCTGGCTTGCCCCAGACCTCTATAGAGAGAAATGGCTAAGCCCCCCAAACCAGGCATTCTCCACTTCAGAGATGACCATCCTTTCTGCTAAGGGCCGTAGGAGCTCTGTGGAAAGGCGCCACATCTGAGCAGAGATTGAGCAACAGAAAGCTGTGGAGAGTAGTTTCATTCACCAGAGTAGAGAAATGGTGTGGATGTGGATGTGAAGGTCAGCAATGGTATTGGTGAAAAGTCTCACATGTTGTCTTAAGGCAGTTTGGTTTGCAGAAAAGGGGTGGTTAGGAAATTCTAGCATTTCCAACTCAAAAACCTCATCCCAGTCATGGCACCATTTGTAAGGTATATTAAATAGGTAGATTTCATTAAGTAGCCCATGAAGAGAACACCACAAGGTATTCAGGCATGAAAAGAAGTTTATTTATCGAACTGCTGCCCCCACCATACATGGTAGAGAAGAATGGCTGAAAAGTCAGGTGTTAACCACTGTTGCTGTCTCGGGTTAGGCTAAGGCACTTATGCAGGCCAGTATGGAGAGGCAGAAACCACCATGGGTCTGGACTTGTTCACTGCAGCTGTCCCCACTTCAGCCACTGCTGCCGCCCCAGGCTGGTCTGGGCAAGTGTCAAGAGGCATTGTGCCCCAATTCTGGGTGGTTTGCCACCATTGCCAGCTGCTGCTGCTGTTCCAGGTTAGGCTAAGCTATTTACATCAGCAGGACAGAGGTTTCACCCTGAGAGTTTAGGATAGTTCACCAATGTTGACAGCTGCTACTGCTCCTGACTGGGCTGGACTACTTGTACCAGCCAGGCAGAGGCGCTGTTCCAGGGAGGGTGAGGGGAGTATTTGTTCCAGCTCTGCCTTCTGAGATTTCTGTTTGTATATTCTGGGTTGACCCAGCTCTTGGGAGTTCCTGTGAGACTTGGGATGCTTGTGGGTGTGTGGTTCTCAGAAGGTCCAGACTCGGGGCACTTAAGCAGCTTGGCACAAAACCCCGTCACATAAGCTGCGCAACATGGAGCCCCACCACCAACAAAGAGTGGGGGAAGGGTCTTCCCACTTTACTGTCTGTGTAGGATTTTCCCTTTTCTTTTTGCACTTCCTTTATCTCTCTGAGTAATTGCCTTTTTTTGTGGGTCACTTGGAGAAACAGAGCATTGAAATCCAAACTCTGTATTTGGTTGGAGAGAGCTGTGGTGTTTCCCTGCTGTTTCATCACCTTCTTGCTCCCTCCCGTTCAGGTGGAGTTTTTCTTAACCGGCAGGTGGGCCTTGGTTACCAAAAGATAGGTACATAAAAGAATATGTTGTAAAGCCTGCAGATTGAAGTTAGACACTTCTGTTAATATAGCCTTCCTAATTTTAGGAACGCAAGGGGGTGTTCTACACTAAAATATTTCAAAGGGATTGAATCTTTTAACATAAGGGCTGCATCTTGCTCGAAAGAGAGTGAAGTGGAGGAGGCTTACCTAGCTATGGCCAGTCTCTGTATTTAATTTAGTTAAAGTTTCCTTTAAGGTCATATTCATTCTTTCTAATGCTTAAACTCTGAGGCTTGTAAATGGATTGTAACTTCCAATTTATTCCTAGGGAATTAGTTAATAATTGAGAACTTGGGCCATGAATGCAGGGCCATCTTTGGACCCCACAGATAAGGGTAAGCCAAATCAATGTATTATTACAGCTCAGCCTGAAAAAATGTCTACTATTACTAACAGATACTAATAGCCATACTTTCCAGGCTTTACCTCTGTGGAGTCCACTTTCCAAAATTCACCATCTGAGGTTCCTCAAATATGAATTATTTTCATATGTTCCAGCAATTCAGCATTTACCTGTTGGAAATTACCTACACACATTACAAAGTATTGTCAGGCTGAGGCCACACCGGTTTTCAGAACAGTTTTAGGCAGTGTCCTCAGGCAATTTACCAGGTTGCAAATATCTACATGTAAAATGACAGAAATCTTGATCCTGTATGCATTTTTCACAAGTTCAGTGTCAACATTTGCACACTTATTAACACTGTTTTTGCTTCTTCCTTTAGTATTGATGACCAGTATTTCTAGAGAACCAACTAGTTTTAGAGTGGTCTCCCAAGATACCTGATCAGCTCAGATGTTTCCCTGTATCTTAGGGTCTCTAGTTTCTTTAACTCCTGTAAAGTGCTCGGAAGATTGGAGACTTCTTCAATTTTATTCTCCTCCTTTTATCTTTTTTTTTTTTTTTTTGGGTCCAGTCCTGGGGCCTGAACTCTGGGCCTGGGCGCTATCCCTCAGCTCTTCAGCTCAAGGCTAGCGCTCTACCACTTGAGCCACAGCGCCACTTCTGGCTTTTTTCTTTTTGCTTATGTGGTGCTGAGGAATTGAACCCAGGGCCTTGAGCATGCAAAGCAAGCGCTCTACCACTGAGCCACCTTCCCAGCCCTCCTCCTTTTATCTTAAACTTGCTTTCATGATCCCACTCTCCTTCTCAATGTGCTCCTTAACCTGCAAGTGTTTTGGCAGGGTCACAGGAGAGTTCCCTTGACTGGCTAAGTGCTGCTCCTTCTCACAACACCTTTGCTTGCTCTTCAGCTCCTCCCTTAGGTTCACAAAGGTGCTATTGAGAGGTATTTTTCCCACCTCCACCTGTTCCACTGGGACACGATGCTTCTGCATTACATTTATGGTGAAGATCTCAGCAGTCTTTTGGGGCTTTTACTCTAGTAGTTTCTCTTTCTAGTTTTCCACTTCAGTGTATTTTTGTGACAGATCTTTCAACTGTTTGTTTAGCATTTCTGCTTTTCTTCCTAATGCTCTTTCCCTTTCCATGGCATTCTCTATCAAAGCAAGTGGTCTTTAACTCTTTCTGAAGAGAAACAATCTCTTTCTTGAGCCTGATATTTTCCTGTTCTCTTTTCTTGGCCTCATCTTCTATGACACAGCACTTCCCCGTCTTCTCTGCTAACTACTCTTTCCTACTTTCTCTGTTGCTTTGAATTTCTGGTGACACTTTTCAAAGTTTATAATCGATATATTCTTTTATCAGGTCCAAATCTTTCTTTCTTTTTTCTTTTTCTTTTGGGTCCGGTCGTGGGGCCTGAACTCTGCCCAGGAAACTGTCCCTCAGCTCTTCAGCTCAAGGCTAGCGCTCTACCACTTGAGCCACATTGCCAATTCTGGCTTTTTTCTTTTTGCTCATGTGGTGCTGAGGAATCGAACCCAGGGCCTCATGCATTCAAGGAAAGCACTCTACCACTGAGACACCTTCCAAGCCCCCCAGCTCCTTTTTCATAGCCATAATTTCTTAATGAAATTCAGAGGTCCTTTGCATGTTTCTTCAGAGCTATGAACTCATTTTCTATGTGGTTAATGTGATTACTTAACCTGTCATTTACATTTTCCAGGTGGTGAATGTTATTACTTAACCTTTCATTTTCTATCTTTCTCCTCCTTGGACATTCCTTTTCCTAATGTCCATTTTGCTTGCATTAAGCTCACTGATCTAGTCCTAGAGGTTCTCTACTGCCATTTGCAAATGATCTGTACTGTCTTTGTCAAAGCTTTCTTGATCCCTGTTCTGGTGTTCCTACCAAAACTCAAACTCTTTTCTTAGACTTGTTTTTTTTTAGGGTGTCTCTGTTATCAAACACCAACTGAGCAACCACTTTACCTCAAAACCTTCTAACTTTTCAAGCTTTCTTCTAATATCCGTGGCTGATTGGGCAACAAAGGCCATATTTAGGGCTCTTTGATTCTCCAGAACTTAAAGATCTATAGCCTATATGTCCTACAGGCTTCTGGCAGAAGTTCCAGAAAAAACATTAGGGTACTCACTGGGGAAGAGTACCATCTCACTCACCTTAGATTGAAGACTTGGCTTTCTAGCCACTGCGGTATCCCTGCTAGCTGAACCTGGAAATAATTGGTAAACACCTCCATACCTCGACTGCTGTAAGCCTCAGCTTGGGTAAGTCTGGGGAAAGACTTGTTCCAAATAGTCTGGTTCAATAGTGGGGCTACTGTGTTCCAAGGACCACCTTTAAGTCACTGAGCAGGATTCACTCCCTTTTCTACCAGGTGAAACACACCTGTAAAATTTGCTGACAGACATCCCAGATGTGCTTGTGTGTGAAAATTACTGTCTCTAATGAGGCAATGAGTCCCTGGTTTTATTTTTTCTGAAAAGGATGGATTTTGCTCTTTCCAGTTATACAGGTCACTAGTTGTAAAGGGAACATATATTAGAAAGGGGGCCTGCCCACCATCTCCTCCTTGTTCCTGTCTCAAGGGTAATAAGGGTAACATACCACTTTGTACCACCTCAGTCTGCTACAAGTAACCACTTTTAGTATGGGAGGACTCATTAAAGTTGCTGATGACAAAGAATAGGAGAGAGAGTACATCAGTGCATCTTCCTCTGAGGGATTCTGTAAACCTGGGGGAGAATATTTTTTGGATATGACAACCTAAGGCCTTGTTCTTCCATCCTGAGAAAAGGAGTAAACAGGTGCATACAGGACATAGATAGAACTATCGGCATACATACAAAGACCAAGATCCACAGACACTTAACCCACATGTCCCATACCTCTCAATGTTGACCTCTACAGGAGGTCCCAGATGTCAGAGAGAACGTCCCAGATTGCCTCTTGAGGAGGCTACAGATGACCTCTGGAGGATGTCACATATGTCCTCCCTAGGAGGCCCTAGATGACCTCTCATGGAGGTTCTAAATATATTCCCAATGAAGTATCAGATGACCTCCAAAGGAGTTTCCAGATGTCTTTTCAATGTAGCTGAGATTACCTCTCATGTAGCTCCCAGATGGCCACTCAAGGAGGCCACATGAACTCCAGAGAAAGTTCCAGGTAACCCTCATGAGAAAGCGACAGATGACCCCCAGAAAAGGTCTTATAAAGCTTCTCAAGGAAGTCCCAGATGATGTCCAAAGTCGGTAATAGATTTCTCATCATGGTAGCCTGAGGTGACCTCCCAAAGAGGCTCCAGATGACCTCAGGAGGTGGTCCTAGATTGCCTCTTAAGAAAGCCCCATGACTACTTTTGAAGAGGTCTCATGTGGCCTCCTGAGGAAGCCCCAGGTGACCTCTGGAGAAAGTCCAAGATAGCCCTTGGAGAAGGACCCAGATGACCTCCAGCGTAGGTCTCAAATGGCTTCTCAAGGAAGTCGCAGATATACTCTTGATGAGGTTCCAGATGGCTTCCCATGGAAGCCCTACATTATCTCTCAAATAGGTTCCAGATGGCATCCCAAGGAAGCCACAAATAGCTTCCAGAGGGGTACAAAACAAGCTGGCAAGCTTGCCAAGTTTTTGCACCTCTAGAGGTACATAGATGACTTTTGTCCATGTTGGACCTCCGGAGACAAGCACTCAAGGTAGACTTTCAATCCTGAGGGCTGACACTCTCATCTATGGGGATTTTTCCCTGGGGCCAAGGCCTGATGAAATCCAAATGGATTATCTCGATGAAGTCTTCAAAAATAAGGACCTCTATAGTACAAGAAAATTCATCAAGACACATTTTATATAATCAATATTCTCCAAATCACCAACCCCCAAAATTATGATATCCCAAAGCTCCAAACATCAAAAGGAAAGTCTCTTTTCCCCTTCTCTTTGTCTCTCCTTCGCTACAGACAATATTTCTTTCGAGGTCTTTTCCTTTTTCCCTTCTACCAATTCCTTCTTCTCTTTAGGACTCTCCACTCTCCACAGACCTGAAATGCTTTGCAAGGCTCATCAGTTACCATCCTTCACCTTCTGCCCTCCCTCAACTTCTTCTCCACCCAGGTCTTTCCCCTTATGCTGTCACACTACTTCCTTCCCTCCAGGACTTTTTCTTTTTCTCTCACCTTCTATTACTCTGAACAAACAACCTATATAAAGTCTGTACCCCTTCTTCACTCCAACTGCTTGTTTTCAAATATCATATCCCAAACTGCCCACAGTCAATCACTTCTTAACAGCTCAACACGTGGTGATTATTGCACCAGTCCCTCCCACAGGATGCCTCACATTCTTTCGTCGCATTTTTTGTCCTCTCCAGCTGGCCAGGAGATGGGCCCATGCTGATTATCGGACCCTATAGATTATCTGGCCCTTCTGATTATCACAGTATCCTCCTTATGAACTAGTAGCAATTGAAATTGGAAATTTGATTGTGGTATGACAAACTCATTGTGACATCACAAACCCATTTTGACATCATCACTACCACGACATAACAAACCCCTTGTGACAACATTGTCATTGTGACATCATGATTCCATTGTGACATCTCAAGTCTATTATGACCTCTTAGCTCCTTTGAAAAATAACATACCCTTTTCAACATCACAGTCCCTTTGTGTACCCATATCCTTGTTGTGAACTGACAGATGAGATCAGACATGCCATTATAACATCAAAAATTTTTTGTGACATCCTCAACAGTGTGACATCACATTTTCATTATGAGAGCATCAGCTCATTGTGACATCACCAAACTCAATGACAGAATTGCATTATGACAACAATACTCCTTATGAAATCACAGACACATTGTGAATGCCTATTCTGTGATTTCATTGTATTTCAAATGTGGCATGAGAGTTGATATCAGAAACGCATTTTTGTGCCTACAAACCATTTTAACATCATACTAACTTTGTGACATCACAGTACCATTGTGATATCACTAACACAATGGGACATCACAAACCTCTCCTGTCCTCATAACTTTTGTGACATGCTGACATTGTGATATCTTAGACCTTTTTGCCCTCATAATTTGTTTTCAACCTCATATCTCATTTATGACGAGATAACAGAAATCAACTGTGACATCATGACCATTGTGACATCACACTGATAGATGTCATGATCATCATGTCACATTGTGATATCACAAAAAGTTTTGATGTCACAATTAATTGGTGATGCCATACAGTAAAGGGGCTATGATGTCACAATTGGTTAGTGATATCCAAATGGCATAATGTCTGATTCTCAATTGTCAGTATTTCATAGTGGGGCTTTGGGTACACAAAGAGACTCTGATATCACAAAGCTATGTATTTTTCAAATGTTATAAGAGGTTATAATAGATTTGGAATGTCATAATGTGATCCTGGTATCAAAAACAACAATGTGAAGTCACAATGAGTTTTTGATGTCACTGTGGTGATGAGGTCACAATGGGTTAGTTATGTCACGAGTTTGAAATATCACAATTATTTGTCCAAATTCGATTGCTACTAGTTCACCATGAGGATACTGTAATAACCAGAAGTGCCCCTATAATCCACGGGAACAGATAGTCATCATGGCCTCCTAGTCTGGACCAATGGAGAGAGGGTTGCATGACACTGGAGGGGGCAGGACATGCTGCTGAAGGAGATAGGATGTCAAGCCCCATATGGTTAGCTGCCAAGAAGTGATTAGGCATGAACATTTGGTAAGTGATAATTGAAAACTGGAAGGCAAGAAACATTGCAGTTGGGGAAGGGTACAGCCTATATATAAGCTGCATTTTCAGAGCAAGAGAAGGGGAGAGAAAAAGGTTAAAGGCCTGGTTGGAAAGAAGTGATGAGACTGCTGGAGGGCAAAGACCTGGGAGGAGAGGAAATTGAGAGAGAGCAGGAGGTGAAGGACGGCAACTGGCCACCTGGACAAGGCAGGGCAGGCCTGTCAAGAGTAGAGCAGCTTGAAGAGAAGAATGGAATGGTGGAAGAAAAGATGAAAAGACTTGAAAGGTAGGACAGATCTGTAGAGAAGGAGAATGAAGAGAAAGGAAAAAGCCTTGACCTTTGAAGTGGAGCTTTGGAGATCATTATTTTGGGGGTTGGTTGTCTGTAGACCAGTTAACAAATGGCTGAACTGCTCTTTGAAGGTCTGAGGGTTCATGGTTGAGACTGAATTTAGCTCTCGGCATCCAGCCCAGGCCAAGGTAGTCGTTTGTTACAAAATTTATGAGGACAAGACAGGCTTGTGATGTTACATTGCATTGATGATATCACAATGTCAATATGAGGTCACAAAAGGATTGTAATGTCACAATGATGATGTGGTCACAATGGGTTTCTGAAATCAACCTATATGCCACATTTGTGATAGAAAGAAATCACAGAATAGGCAATCGCATTGTCTCTAGGACCTCACAATGAAAATTTGATGTCATAATGCCATGATGTGATTGTCATTTTGGGATGTAATAATGGGCTGATTGTATTATAACAACAATGTGATCTCACTCTTGAGATGATGTCACAACGCGTTTGTAATGGTAAACTGGCATGTCTGATGTCAGTTGTCTTTCTTCAGAATGACGACGTGATTACCCAAAGGGACCATGATATCACAAACACTATGTGCTTTTACAAAGGTGCTAAGCGGTCACCACAGGTTTGGGATGTCACAAGGTTATCATAATATCACTGTGACAATATGATGTCACAATGGGTTTGTAATGTCAAGTGGTGATAAAGTCACACTTGGATAGTGATGTCACAAAGAATGTGTAATATCACCATTACATGTCCAATTTCATTCTAAGATCACAATGAAGATATGAGTTCACGAGAAGATCTAGAAGACAGAAAGGCCATGAATTTTGTAAAATATGAGTACATAATAGGCTGGTGAAAATGCAATGAGACAGAAATAGATGCAGAAAAAGCATTCGATAAGATCCAACACCCCTTTATGATGAAGGTTTTGGAAAAATTAGGAATCCATGGAACATTCCTCAATACAATAAAGACTGTATATGACAAGCCTACAGCCAGCATTATACTTAATGGTGAAAAACTAAAGCCATTTTCTCTTAACTCAGGAACAAGACAAGGATGTCCACTCTCTACACTTCTCTTCAATCTAGTATTAGAATGCCTAGCTACAGCAATAAGACAAGATGCAAACAAAAAGGGGATCTAAATAGGGAAAGAAGAAATAAAACTCTCCCTCTTGTCAGATGACATGACCTTGTATTTAAAGAATCCCATAGACTCCACTGCAAAATTACTCAAGCCAATTCAAAACTGGCAAAGTAGCAGGGTATAAAATTAATGCCCCCAAATCAATGGCATTTCTGTATGCCAACAATGAAAAAAGTGTGGCTGAAATTAGAACAGTAACTCCATTTTTAATATCCCCCCAAAAATAGCTAGGAAATAATTTAACTAAAGAAGTGAAGGACCTCTATGAAGAAAACTTTAAACACTTGAAAAAGGAAATCAAAACAGAATTTAGAAAATGGCAAAACCTCCAATGCTCCTGGATTGGAAAGATTAACATCGTGAAAATTGCAATACTTCGCAAGGTTATCTACAAATTCAATGTGATACCTATCAAAATTCCAACCATTCTTCAAGGAAATAGAAGAGGCAATCCAAAAATTCATATGGAACAATAAAAGACCCCGAATAGCAAAAACGCTCCTCAATGGAAAGAACACTGCTGGAGGAATATCAATAGCAAATTTCAGACTATAATATAAAGCCATAGTAATTAAAACAGCTTGGTACTGGCATAAGAACAGACCTCAGGACCAATGGAATAGAATGGAAGGAAGAGAGCATCTTCAGTAAATGGTGCTGGCAAAATTGGTTAACTACTTGTAGAAGACTAAAGCTAGATCCTTATATATCACCCTGCACCAGAATCAACCACTAATGGATCAAAGACCTCAAAGTCAAAGCAGACATTCTGAAAACATTACAGTATGGAATAGGAGAAACCATAGGTCTCCTTGGCGCAGGCTGAAATTTTCTTAATAGAGACCTGGAAACGCAACAAATCAAAGAAAGGTTGGACAAATGGTATCAAATGGTATTGCATGAAGTTGCAGAACTTCTGCATGGCAAAGGACATAGCTAGCAAGATCAATAGAAAGCCTACAGATTGGGAGATCTTCACGAGCCATACAACGGACAAGGGTCTCATATCTAAAATATATTTGGAACTCAAAAGATTAAATCTCCCAACCACAAATCCTCAAAGATACAACTGCCCAATAAATAAGTGGGCTAAAGACTTAAAGAGAAACTTCTCTGAAGAAGATAGAAGGATGGCCAATAGACACATGAAGAAATGCTCAACCTCCCTAGCCATAAAAGAAATACAAATCAAAACAACATTGAGATAGCACCTCAAGAACTCTAATAACAACAGATGCTGGAGGGGATGTGTACAGAAGGGAACCTTACTCCATTGCTGATGGGAGTGTAAACTTGTTCAATCCCTTTGGAAAGTAGTATGGAGGTGCCTCAAAAGACTTCACATGGAGATCCCCTATGATCCAGCAATCCCACTTTTGGGCATTTACCCAAATGTTTACAAACAAGACCACACTAAAGCTATCAGCACAATTATATTTATTGCAACATTATTTACTATAGCTAAGATATGGAACCAACCAGATGCCCCTCAGTAGATGAATGGATCAAGAAAATGTGATATATATACACAATGGAATTCTATGTCTCCATCAGAAAGAGTGACATTGCCCCATTTGTTAGGAAGTGGAAAGACTTGGAAAAAATTATGTTAAGTGAAGTAAGCCAAGCTCAAAGAAACATAGGCCCCACGGTTTCCTTTATTTGCAATATCTAGTATGTGTGTGAGTCAAGCAGAAAAGGTCAGATAATGTGATGTTGGGAAAATGAACCCTTAGATATGTATTTTAATGTTTTTTCTCTCATGCATTTCTTTCTAATGCATTTATAAGATTATTTCTTTGTTGCTTCGTATGTCCCTCCCCCACAGTATAGCCCTGCTTTCACTGTATTTGATGTCAGTAAAATTTGTGAAGGAGAAAGGGAAAAAAAAGTCATTTAAATAAGGATACAGGTGGACCCACTGCAACAATGAGAATTACAAGTTGTCATGTCGAAAATGAACTTTACAACTTTGGTGCGGGGGGAGGATTGCGTGGGGGTGGTGGAGGAGGCTGGGAAGGGATGTGAAGGGTAAACAAAGGAGGATTCTACAATGCTTGATAAGAAATGTACTCATTATCTTGCCCATGTAATTGTATCCCCTCTGTACAATATGTTCACAATACACAATAAAAATAAATAAATAAATAATACATCATACTTAATTTTTGTAATAAAAAAACAAAATGCAATGAGACAGAGATATCCCATTGGCAATATGATGCAACCATTACATGATATAGTATTGTTTTGAAGTCACAAATGGTGATGCCATACAGGTAATGAGGTCACCTAGGTTTGTGATTTCACAATGGATTGGTGATGTCACAATCTCATGCCAGATTTCTAATTGACAATGACTATATAAGTTCACAAAGGATAATGATGTATCCAAAGGCATATATTGGCATAAGTGTAATGAGTCTTAACATGTTTGTGATGTCCTCATGTGACTCAGTGGTCATGACATCTGGCAGTGTGATGTCACAGTGTCATGATATCACAGTGGATTTTTGATATCACATGTCATGCCTTAATTATTATGAGTTAAACAATTTATGTACTCAGAGAGGCCAAACAGATCACACTGGCAGAATGTCAAAAAATTTATGAGGATAAGACTGTTTTGTTATGTCACAGTGGGGTAGTGATATCATAATGGCAATGTGGTGTCATCAAGGTATTGTGATATTATAATGATTATGTGGTCACAATGTATTTCTGATATCAACCCACCTCAAACATTTGAAATAGAATGAAATCACAGAATAAGCATTCCAATGTACCTGTGACATCACAATTACATGTGATTTGATGTCATTATTGTTTTATGATGTCATGATGGGCTGATGTTATCATAATGACAATGTGATGTTACACTGGTGATGGTGTCACAAAGGTATTGCGATGTTAAAATGGCATGCCTGATCTCAATTGTCATTAGCTCAACATGAGGATATGAGTACACAAAAGGCCCTGTCATGTCACAAAGGCCATGCTTTCTTTCAAACTTCTGAGGTCATAATAGTTTTGGGATTACACAATGTGATCATGTTGGTACAATGGGATTGTGATAACACAATGAGTTTGTGATGTCTCCGAGGTGATGAGGTCACAAAGAGTTAATGATGTCTCATCAAGTTTGTAATATAACAATGACATATACAATTTCAATTTCTTCTAATTCACAATGAGGATACTATAATAACCAGTGGAGCCAGAATTATCTGTGGGAGCCGATATTCATTATAAATTCTTGGCGTGGTCCACCGGAGAGTGTGGGGAATGCTGCCAAAGGTGGAGGTGTCAAGCCTCACACGGTGAGCTGTCAAGAAGTGATTGAGCATTGGGCAGTTTTGGAAGTGATGTTTGAAAACTGTTAGGCAGGAGATCCGTTGGAAGGAGGAGGGATACAACCTGTATATAAGTTGCAATTTCAGAGCATTTTAAGGGGAGATAAAAATGGGAATTACCTGGCTGGAAGAAAGTGGTGAGAGAGCAGGAAAGGAAAATCCTGAGAAGAGAGGAAGCTGAGGGAGAGCAGAAGGTTGGCAAGTGGTCACTGGGTCAGAGTAGGGCAGGCCTGTGGAGAGTGGAGAGGCCTGAAGAGAAGAAGGAAGTGGTGGAAGGGAAAAAGGGAAAGACCAGGAAAGAATGACAGGTCTGTAGAGAAGAATGGAAGAATGGAAAAGAAAAGCCTTGCCCATTGAGGTTTGGTTGGAGCTTTGGAGACAATAATTTTGTGGTTGATTGTTTGCAGAACAATTAAGAAAGGGCAGGGCTTCCCATTGGAGGTCTGACGTTTGGTGATCAAGGCTGGTCTTGAACCTGGGTATCCAGTCCAGGATAAGGTAATCACAGTCCCCTTTCTAGTGAAAAATCGTTTATTATATTAAATGTGACTTGATGGTTTGTCTCCTTGCCTCAGAAGTCATATGTACATGAGTTCACAGAAAGAGCTTGAAGGCTCAAAGTCCATGAATTTTCTCTAAGATCTGATGAGGCAATAACAGGTTTGTAAAAACACAATGGGAGAGTGATATCACAACAGCAATACCACAATATCATGTCAAAATTATGATTTGATACAACAATTAGTTGTTGATGCCATTCTCGTGATGAGGTCACAGTAAGTTTGTGATGTCACAATGGGTTCACAATTTCAGTGTGGCATGGGAGATCTCTCAACTGTCATTAATTAGCAATGAATATATCAATTCAAAAAGGGACTGTAATGTCTCCAAAGGCATGTTATGTTACAAATGTGATGCTGTTCTAACAGGCTTGTGAAGTCAAAATGTGACACAATGGTCATGAAATCTGGCAGTTTGATGTCACAGGGGATTTCTGATATCACATGTCTTACCTGAAATATGAGATTGAAAACATATTATGAGCTCACAAAAGGCCTAATATATGGAAATGGCAGTATATCACAAAACTTATAAGGACAAGACTTGTTTGTGATGGCACAGCAGGTTAATGATATGACAATGGCAATGTGATGTCACAAAGGATTGTGATATCACAAAGGTTATATGGTCAAAATGGGCTTCTGAAATAGAATGAATTCACAGATTAGGCCTTCACACTGTTAAGTCACAATGTCACTGTGATTTATAATGCTATGATGCCATTGTCGTTTGGTTACATCACAATGAGCTGATGGTGTCATAATGACAATTTGATGTCATTGCTGATTTATGATGTCACAATGGTTATGAGGTCACATTATGTTTCTGATATTAACACACATGTCAACATTGAAATAGAATGAAATAGCCAGTGCCAGTGGCTCACGCCTGTAATCCTAGCTACTCCAGAGGCTGAGATCTGAGGATTGCGGTTCAAAGCCAGCTCAGGCTGGAAAGTCTATGAGAATCTTATTCCCAATAAAAACCATTAGAAAACCACAAGTGGCTCTGTGGCTCAAGCGATAGAGCACTCGCCTAGAGCTGAAGAGCACGGACAGCACCCAAGTCCAGAGTTCAAGCTCCACGACCGACAAAAATAAATTAAAATTAGGCATTCACAATCTTTTTATAACATCACAATGACAATGTGATCTCATAATGCTGTCTTGTCATTGTAGTTTTGTCATGTCAAAAGTAGTTGATGCTGTCATAATGACAATGTTATGTCACTCTGGTGATGTCACAAAGGGTTCATTACGTTAAATTGGCATGTCTGATATCAATTGTCAGTTCATAATAAGGGTATAGTTCCACAAAGGGACTGTGTTGTCACAAAGGGCATGTGTTTTTTTGCTAAGAGATCCTAATAGGTTTGCGATGTCACAATGTGATAGTGATGTCAAATGGCAATGAAAGCTCACAATGGTTTTGTGATGACAAATTGGTGATGAAATAGTTTTGTTAAGTCACATCTCTTAAAAACATGTCCAATTTCAGTTGCTACTATTTCACAATAAGATATGAGTTCACAGAAAAAGACAAGTATAAAATGCCATGAATTTTCTAAAATGCTATGAAGACATACTAGGTTTTTGAAAACACAATGGGACAGTGATATCACAATGGCAATGTGATGTTGCAATATGATGACTTAATAATGTTTTGATATCACAATTTGTGATGCCACACTGATTGGTTCACAAGAAGTGTGTGATGTCACAATGGGTTGGTGATATCAAAATGACACATGTGATCTCAAATGTCATTAACTCACAATGAGTACATGAGCTCACAAAGGTACTCTGATGTCTACAAAGGCATGCATTTTCACAAAAGTGATGAATTCCTAACAGGGTGTGGTGTGAGAATGTGACAAAATGCCCATAACATCTATCAGTGTGTTGTCACCATAATCTAGATGTCACACTGGATTCGAGTATCACATTTCATATCTGGATTGGGTTTGAGAGGATTGGAATTTCACAGTGAGTTAGTGTTATCAAAATGGAAATGTGGGGTCACAAAGGGATTGTGCTATCACAATGTGTTTCCACTATAATAGGTTTGTGCTGTCACAATTGGTTGGAAATATCAAAATAGCATGCCAGATCTCAAATGTCTTTAATTCACAATGAAGACATAGGTGCAAAAAGGGACTGTGTTGTCTCTAAAGTCATGTGTTTCATAAATATGATGAAATCCTAACAGATTTGTGAGTTCATAATATGCCACCATGGTCTTGATATCTATCAATGTGATGTTACAATGTTCATGATGTCACAATGTTCAGGATGTCAGAGTCAATTTCTGATATCATATGTCTTACCTGAATTATTATGTTTCAAAACTGATTATAAGCTTACTAAAAGCCTAAAATATCCTAATGGCAGCATATCACACAAGTTATGACTAAGTTATGACCTCCTCATCAGTATGGCATCACCAGTTGTGACATCAAAACATTATTATATCATGATGTTGAGACATCACATTGTCATTGTGAAATCACTGTCCCGTTGGATTGTCACATAGTATGACCTCACACTATGAAGCTTCTTCTATCAACTGGTATCCTCTTATTAAATTATGAGTAATTGAAATTGGATATATCATTCCGATATTACAAACAAACTGTGACATCACAAAGCCATTGTGACCTCATCACCACGGTGACATCAAAACCGAATGGGACATCTCATTTCCATTGTGACATTATAGATTACATTGTGCCGTTAAAAAACTATTATGACATAAACACCTTTGAAAACACACATGGCCTCTGTAACATCACAGAACATTTTGGATCCATAACCTCATGGGGAACTAATGACAACTGACATCACACATACCAAGGAAACATAACAAATGCTTTCTGACATCATAATTGTGACATCATGTTGCCATTATGACACCATCCGCTCATTTTGACATGTAAAACTACAATGACATCATAGCATTGCAACATCACATTGTTATTCTGATGTCATAGACATGTTGTGTTTGCCTATTATGTTATTGATTCTATTTCTAATGTGGCATGTCGGTTGATATCAGAAACCCGTTTTGTGTTCATGACCATTTTGATATCACGATGCCTTAGTTCCATCACATTGCCATTGTGATGTCACATTGCCAAATTGATGTCACAAATGGATTTTGATGTGACAGTGGATGTGACATCACAATGAGTTTCTGATATCAACCCATATGCCACATTTCAAATATAATGAAATCACAGATTAGGCATTCATAATGTGACTATGATATCACAATGACATAATGGCAAATGTTATAATGTCATTGCCATTTTGTGATGTCACCATAAGCTAAAGATGTCATAACAACAATGTGATATTACACCAGTTATAACGTCACACAGGGTTTATAATGTTACAATGGTTATGAGGTCACAATGTGTTTCTGATATCAACTGATATGCCACATTTTAAATAGAAGGAAATCACAGGATATACATTCACAATGTGTCTAAGACAGCAAAATGGCAATGCGATGTCATAATGCTATGAGGTCATTGTAGCTTGTTGATGCCACAATGTGCTGATGGTGACATAATGATTGATATCACACTGGTGATGATGTCACAAATGGTTTGTATGTCACAATGGTATGTCAGATCTTAATTGCTATTAGTTTACAGTGAGGACATGAGAATGAAGTCACCATGACATACACAAATTAACTGTGATGACACAAATGCCATGTTTTTTGTCAAAAGTGCTAAAGTTCCTAACAGGTTTTAGTTGTCAAAGTGTTAATGATATAAAAATGGGTTAATGATGTCTAAACTAGTTTGTAATATCACATATTTCAAATTTCAATTGCTACAAGTTCACAATGATACAAGTTCACAGAAGGAGCTTGATGTCCCAAAGGCCATGCATTTTCTAAGATGTGATTAGGTCATAATAGGATTGTGAAAGCATGATGGTTCAGTAATATCACAATTGCTATATGATGTCAAAATCTAATTAATTGGTGATACATAATAGTGATAAGTTCAAAATTGTTTTGTGATGTCGCAGTAGATGGGTGATGTGACAATGACATTCCAGACCTCAATTTTCATTAACTCACAATAAGTATATAAATTTAGAACGAGCTTGTGAGGATTCCAAAGCATTTGTTGGTACAAATGTGATGAAGTCAGAACAGATTTATGATGTGACAATATGACACAATGATCATTACATCTAGCAGTGTGATATCACTATGCTCATGATGTCAACGTATATTTCTAATATTTCATGTCATTCCTGAAATAATATGAAGTCGAAAATAGATTGAGCTATCAATGGGCCTAACTTAACACAGTGGCAACATGTCACAAAACTTTGGAGGACAGGACATGTTTGAGTTGTCACAGTTGTTTAGAGATATCACAATTTCAATGGTACATCACAAAGGGATTGTGATGTCACAATGGTTATGAAGTCAAAATGTGTTTTTGATATAAACCCACATGCCACATTTGAAATATAATGAAATCACATAATAGGCATTCATAATGTATATATGATGTCACAATGACAATGTGATGTCACAACAATGATTATATTGTAAATCCTTTGTGATAGTTCTTTGGCATATCTGATCTCAATTGACATTTCACAATGAGGATATGGACACACAAAGGGACTATCATGTCACAAAGGCCATGTGTTTTTTCAAAGTTGCTAAAGATGTCATAATGGGTTTGGGAGGTCTCTAGGTGCTTGTAATGTCACAACAGCAATGTGATATCACAATGGCTTTGTGATGTCACATTGGTGATGAGGTCACAATGGACAGGACCAGTTTGTGATGGCACAACAGGTTATTATCACAATGGCACTGTGATGTCACAAAGGGATTTTCATGTCACAATGGCTTTGAGGTCATAAAGGATTTCTGATATCCACCAATATTGCTCACTTGAAATAGAATGAAATCACAGAATAGTCATTCACAATATGTCTATAATGTCACTATGACATATGATGTTATAATACTATGATATGTAAGTTTAGTGATGTCAAAATTGCATGTCTTATCTTAGTCATTAGATTACCATGAGGATCCCAAAGGTTGCTATGTGCTGAGTCCTTCAAAAGGCTCATTGTGCTGATTGCATTACACAGGGTTCTTTGTGCTATTTTTTGAAATGGTTCTGAGTCCTTGAGAGGTAGATATCCCAACAATCGTACACACACACACACACACACACACACACACACACACACACACATACACACACAAACATGGAGGGACACCATGCAACTGCTTGGTGTATGGGGTGGATGGAGAAGAGTCCCCCAGTGGTTGGGCTGAGTGGAGATTAGATGCACCCCCTGGGCAGCTGCTGGGGTTGGGGGGAAGCCCTGACCTGAGGTGAGGCTGCTTCTGCCATGGCCTGATAGCCTTAGGGCAGAGTCAGGACAGCACAAAGCCAAGGATAGAGGAGTGGCTGAGGGGGGAAGAGGCGTGACTCAGGGGAGGAGAGGGCGTGGCTGAGGGGGCACATATATGCTGAAGCCAGGGGCACACAGGGGCTGGAGCACTTGTGCAGCGGGGCGGGGCAGCCCAGGAGAGAAGTGGGGGCAGAGAGAGAGCAGAGAGAAGACCAGGCACATACATCAGGGGTGGCAGCCTCCATGCCTCTGCTGCTGTAGGAGCATGGGTCTGGGCCAGGAGCACAGAGCACACAAAGCCAGCACTTAAGTCACATCCTTCACACCACCCCAGGGAGGCTCAGAGGCTAGGTAAGCCCTGAGTCTTAGGCCCCTGGCTGGGAGCTCAGCTAAAGCAGTGGCAAGCTCAGCCCAGCCATCCACCAGCCCCTGCCCCTGCCCCATCTCCTGCACTCTCTGCAGCATTGCATTTCCACTGGCTCAGACCTGTGGTGCCTCTTGGAGTCATCCAGTGATGGTGCGCCCCAAGCCAGTTTAAGGCCCTGACCTGGTACCAGCCCCTGGTTCTCTGCTCTGGGTCCAAGCGTCCACCATGCCACTGCCATCGCTGCAAGCTGCACACAGAACCACAGCCTACAGATTCTCCCAGCAGCTCAAGTGAGTGTCTGCCCGCAGGTCAGCACCTTGCCACCTCCCCCTACCATTACTACTCCCACCCTGCAAATCCCACCTCCCTTCTTGTGTGCCAACCACGCCTCCCTAGCAGCAGGCAAGCCAGCCTTGACTCTGCCAAAAATGCGCCCCAGGAGTGGGGTGGGGGGGGATTGGGTGTTGACTCTGGGAACTCACCCCCATCCCTAGTGGCCAGTATCCCTGAAAACGGGGAGATGCAGGAATGGGTGAGAAGGGGTCACCACTGAGCCCCTGGCTGGAGTAGTGAAAGCCACACAGTCCCACATCTGCATCCTTTCTCTCCCTGGTGGGAACCTGGTGGCTTTAGGCAGAGGTGGGGAACAGCACCTCTGCACCTGCCTTATTGGGTCTTTTTTCTGAGAGTGGGGGGTGTTGGATGCAGAAGACCTCCCTTGCTGTGTGAGCCCTTGTCCTCTGTGCTCAGTCACCCTTTCATCTGAGGAGGGTCCCAGAAAAACACACGAGGGAGGTGAGGGCACTGGGGGTCAGATAGTAGGTGAATATATGGGAGGAACACACACCCTCAGACACACATATACCTGGTCTATCCCCCCACCCCAGGTGTTAACAGTACTCACAGAGTGATCACATTTCCCAGCTCTGCCAGCATCTGCTGGTGCTCCCTGTCCATCTGGTCTTTTTGTCCTCCCCAAGAATCTGCCCAGTTGCCCAGAATAATCTAGGCTGGAAATAGGAGTCTGTCCATGAATGTAGCCTGTAGGACCCCATCCATTTCCTCAACACTGCCCCCACCCTGGGTCACACACCCCCCTTTGGGACCCCATGACCCACTGCTTGTTTCAGTCCTGGCTCTGAGAAGCCACCTGTCCGGGGATTCCTTTACCCAGCGTCCGGGCCTAGGGTTTTGGTGAATGGGGAGTTAAGGCTGGTTGTTCCCAAGGGGAAGGGTCTGGCCCTGGAGAAGTGGAGAGGCGGGGTCGTGCTGTATCATTAGAGTGGTGCTCCCGTTGGGTGGGAGCCCTTGGTTCTTACAAGGGAACAGAGAATTGGAACCCGCGTGCTCCAGCTAATACATTGTCCCAGATGAGGAACCAACAAACTGAGGAGAGGTACTACTCTGTCTCTGTGTGTGTGTGTGTGTGTGTGTGTGTGTGTGTGTGTGTGTGTGTGTGTGTGTGAGTCTGAGAGAGAGAGAGAGAGAGAGAGAGAGAGAGAGAGAGAGAGAGAGAGAGAGAGAGAATCTTTCTCCTTGTACAGCCTGACCGTCCTCAGGGGAGTTAGTTGGCAAATTGCAGGTGCTGCCTGGAAGAGTCATCTGTCACCATTCTGGAGGTGTGTGTGTGTGTGTGTGTGTGTGTGTGTGTGTGTGTGTGTGTGTTGGGAAAGCAGGGAAATGAGAACAATGAAAATATATTTGTCACCATGTTTAAAAGAGCAAATGCATTTTCTTTCTCTCTCTGTGTGTGTATTCATTGTTGTTCTTTCTTCATCAATACCAAATACAAGCCCAGCCACAATTTTTGTTTTCTCCTTCACAGTTTCATGGTTCCTTTATGGAAGATTTCAGTAGACATTACTTTCCTCCCCTTTCCACCTCTCTCTTCCCCCTTTCCTGTAGCCCACATTAGCTGCTGGGCCTGAGTAGGCCTCCCTTAGAAGAACAGTGTGAACCCTGGACTGGAGTGGATGCCTGTCCTTCTATCCCCAGCCAGAAGTTTGTTGAAGCGAATGAGATCACAGCCACACTCTTTCACCTAGACACTCTGCTCTTGTGTGTTTAGTTGGAGGTAATTCAAGGGTTTGGAATGTGTCTGCCCAACATAATTAGGGAACAAGATGAGGGAAAGGATAGAGCAGGGGCTGTGAAGCTATGAGGTTTTGGGGACTGGCATACGGTGGGACATGGCAGATGGTTAACCATGAGAGTGGATGAGAGGAGAACCATATCTAGGGCATTAACGTTCTCCGTGGGCATCCGGGCACAGAGCTCTGGGCCTCCACTGGTGGTGAGGATACCCTCCTGGGGCAGTGCCAGTGTCAATCCACCCTGGAGTCCTGCAGAGTCCAATCTGTGTCCCGCCTGGGCTGTTTCTAGCTGGACAGTAGTAGGCAAATCCATTCCCCCTATTGGAGCCCGCTCAGTATCAGGAGGTGGCAGTTAGCTAGGTCTCCCTGAATGCTAGTTTCTGTAACCTGCTATAAGTTTTCTAGAAGGAAAAGGGGACCATTGACTTTGGAACCCTTTAAGTTTGATTGGGACAAATTAAATACCACATTTTCCAGGTTTTTTTAATTTAAGCTGGCAAGTTCGATTAATGCCTGGGATTATGGATCAAATTAGATGGATGATTTCAGCCATCAAACAATGTTGTTCAAAGTGGCACAGTTCCCAAGCCAGACTGTCTCCCGCTTTGAACATTGTGCCTTGACTGCCTTTCTCTGGCAGCTGTTGAATCTCTCTAGGGTGACCACCCCACTCGAGGACATTGTGGGGAGTAGAGATTGTGACCTCGGCATCCTCAGCCTGCCAGCTATGAGCAGAGATGATTCCCAGCACCTGTACTGGACTCTGGGAGATTCAGAGAACCCAGGCTGCCTCAAGGATCCTTCCTCGGCAGCATGAAACTTAGGGGCCAGATGTGGTGAAAGATCCTGGCTGGCCCAAGGGGGAGGACAGGAGGCCCCTTGAGCCAGGCATTCAGCTCACAGCAACCTCATTCACACCTATGTGGGGAATTGAGTTCCACAGTGCTGGTCAGTTGCTGGACAGAGATCTTTGAGAAGATAGGCATCCCAGAGGCCCTGGAATGTAGCGAGTACATAGTGGCTCACATCCTCAGAGTCAAAAACAGTTCAGTGTGGTGGCACCAGGAGGGGGTAAGAGGGAGGAGGGAGAACTGTGGGAGAGCTTCATCAGACACCGTCCTCCCTCCCCCACAGAAGATTCTTACCTGAATCAGATGGGACTTTTCTGTAGTATTGTCATAGACAGATTCTCATTTATTTATCCAACATACCTTTACAGTGTGCAACAGGCTCTGGGTGGTCATAGTCCATGAAAAGTTCCAGGACTGGTTCCACAGCCCATGAAGAAACCTTGGATTGATCTGGATACCAGTGCTTCAAGCCTGTCATCCTAGTTATTTAGGAGGCTGAGATCAGAGAATTGAGGCTTCTGGCCCAGGCAGGAATGCCTGTAAGACTCTTGTCTTCAATTAACTACCAAAAACAAAACACCAGAAGTGGTTGTGTGGCTCAAGCCATAGACTGCTAGCCTTGAGTAAAAAGGTTTAGGGACAGCACATAGGCTCCGAGTACAAGGCCCAGGCCTGACACAAAAAAGTGAAGAGAGAGGAGAGGGAAGGACAGAGGGAGAAAACGAGGAAAAGAAGGAAGAAGGGAGAACATGCAAGCCTTGGTTTGGAGTCCCTGGATCAAAGGAGCCAACTATTCACAATCTATGTGGGGACATGACCCCTCAGCATCTTCATCACAGGCAGGAGCTGTGTAATCACCGCCTATAGAGGGAACCAGCCTCGGGTAGAACCTAGGGCTCAGGGTGGGTCACCAGGTTTCATAGAGTTTATTTTCTGGTCAGATCAGAAGAAAGTTTCCAAGGGCTAGGGAGGTATTGGAGTGAGAGTTTCAAGGGGGGGGGGCAAAGGATAAATAGGAATTTGAAGAGGGAGAATGATCCTAGGTCAGGTGTGTCAAGACATTGAAGCCATGACCTCGCCTGACAACATAGACTACTAGCCTTTGATCCAGCCACACTGCTATTAAAAGTACTGGCTTGGGATCATCATTGAAAACCTGGCTGCCGTTCACTGCAGGATGCCTGTGCACTATATCCTTAGGGACTAGGACATTCCATGGCTCAATCTGATGATTCCCCGCCCCCCCCCCCCGGTGTTCATTCCTTCACCAAAGACTGAGGTAAGCATGCCACTGCCAAAGGACAGCCTGGGAATGAGGGCAGGAAATGGGTCTCTTGGCTGGCTAAGTCTTTAGTCTAGATGGCAGATCTGGGATTCAGAGAGGGCAGGCTGAATGTGGGGCAGAGCTGGGTAGAGGCTGGTGGGAAAACCAGAGTCACTGGGCTCTGAGCAAGGTTGTTTCTTTGATAATACTCACAACATAGGAACATTTCTCTGATAGAGAAGCCCTTTTCACCACCCCAAGAGGGACCTAGATCCCGCCCAGTCTCCGTCCCTTGACCAGGAATCCCTTTGGTTCCCACATCATGTGGTTGGATACCTAGACCTTACCTCACTGCCCAGTGTTTAGACAGGACAGTGAGAGATTCTGATTCTTTGATAAGGTCATGGGATCTTCCATATGAGATTGTTCTTGAATGTCCCAAATTGGTGCATGGTCAGTCCCATCTAAGACTGCCATGATGTAGGACATAATATCTAGGGAATCAGAGCTGGATGGGGTCTGTTCTGGGAGTTTTGAATACTATGTGTTTGCTTTGAGCTCCCGTGTGCCCACTTGCTTCCCTTTCTTGTTTGGGTCTATGCTAGAAAAAGCTTGAAACTAGGGCATGGATCTTGTCTTTTTGCTCCAAGATGGCACTCTACCATTTGAATCATAGCTCAACTTCTAGCTTTTTTGGGTGTTTAATTGGAGATAAAGAGTTCTCACGGGCTTTGCTGCTAAGTGGCATCCAACTACAGTCCTCAGATTTCAGTCTCCTGTGGGGAGAGGATGACAGGAATGGAAACGTTTTTTTGGCTGGGTGCCAGTAGCTCATGGCTGTTATCCTAGGTGCTCAGGAGGTGAGATCTGAGGATCACAGGTAAAAGCCAGCCTGGTCAGGAAAGGCCCTGAGAGTCTTACCTAAAAGGAATTTCCAGAAAACCAGAAGCGGTGCTGTGTCTCAAGTAATTGAGTGCTTGCGTTAAGCTAAAGAGCTCAGGTACAGCACGCAGCCCCAGAATTCAAGCCCCACAACATAAAAAAGAAAGAAAGAAAGACATCTTTGCCTGCAAATGATGGTGGAGTGTGGGGGTGTGGGGAGGGTGCTGAGTTTGGGAGACCAAGTGCTGGCCTCACTGTACAGCCATTTGTAAAAATTCCCCAAGTTTGCCCCAGTTTGAAGCCACAGCTTCAAGAGGACATGCCCTGTGACAGGCAGGGAGTGGGCGAAGGGGTGCAGGTGTGAGATTGTTGTGTCTTTACTTCTTCCATTGAAGGATAGATTTGGATGCTGGGTATCAAAATCTGAATGAAGGGTTGCAAAAAGTTTGTGGCCTGATGAGATGGGTTTCCTCTGTCTATATGAATGTAGCTGAAGCCGGAAGCCACCGGTGGCTCACAACTATCATCCTAGCTCTCAGAAGGCTGAGAGGTGAGGACCGTGGTTACAAGTCAGCTTGGGCAGAATAGTCTGTGAAACTTGATGATAGACCATTAGAGAACAGGTATTGTTGCTTTGGCTCAAGTGGGAGAGTGCTCACCTTCAGCTGAATTGCTGAGGGACAGCACCTTGGCCCAGAATTCAAACCCCTTGACCAACAACATAAAGAGGTGACAAAGTTTTCCACATAGCAGTGTGTATGATAGGAAATGCCATGCTGGTCTATGAGACATTCAGATATGTGTGAGATTCAATGTTTTGTCTACAATGGGTCTGATGTCGGTACTGCCACCTTCTAGGGGGTGGGATCTGATCCTAATTGAGGAAGTTCATGTTTCTGTTCTCAGGGACTGCTGAATCCTTGGGCTATCCTGTGTGTGTGTGTGTGTGTGTGTGTGTGTGTGTGTGTGTGTGTGTGTGTTTGTGTGTGTGTGTGTGTGTGTGTATGGGTGTGTGTGTGTGTGAGTGTTTGTCTGTCTGTCTGTCTGTCGGTCTGACTGTCTGTGTCTGTGTCTGGGTGTGTTTGGAGGTAGAAGAACTGGGCCTTGAACTCAAGGCCTAGGTGCTGTCCCTGAGATACCTTGCTCAAAGCTAGAGCTCTGACACTTGAGCCACAGCTCCACCTGTAGCTATTTAGTGGTTCAGCGTAGATAGGAGCCTCAGAAACTTTCCTGTGTGGATGGCTTTGAACAGTGGTCCTCAGACGTCAGCCTCCTGAGTAACTAGGATGACAGCAAGGAGCCACCCATGATGGCTCTGTGTTGTGTGTGTGTGTGTGTGTAGATATTGGTTGTAACAAAGAGTGCTGGAGCCTTTGGTAACTTCTAATCCCTGTCTTTGGGGGGGGTGCATGTGCTTTGTGGCTGAGGTCTAGGGGTCTGGAAGGGTGAGATGTTTGAAGGGGACTCAGCACCTATAAATTATAAGAGCAAGGGATCTTTGTGACCTGGAACTGTTTACTCCCTTGGGACTGGTTGGTGGCAGAGGGAGCACGGGAGGACCAGGGGTGGGGCCCATAGGGGTTGGCTCACCAGGGGGACAGAGAGCGTGGTCAGCACTTAGTAAGGCTGTGAGCCCTGTTAGTATGGACCTTATTGGCATGGGTCAGACTCTGGGTCATCTCATCATGACGTCTGATGGGCAAGGCCAAACCAACTTTAAATCTTGACCTGTGTTCTTCAGATCTCAGCTTCCTAAGTAGGTAGGGTTATAGGCATGAGACTCTAGAACCAGGCCTCAGATTCTTTTTGGTATATTAGTGTTTGAACTCAAGAGCCTAGGTTTTCCAATCAGGTCTTCTTCCATGGGAGCCAAGCCTTTCTGTCTTGGGCATTTCTGAGATGGAGACTCCATATATGCTCAGGCTTGGCTGGATCATGGTCCTCCTGTGACGGGCATGTGCCACCATGCCTGGTCCTCTGTAGTTGGGATGGTAGATATGTAGCACTATGCTCAGTCATCGGTTTAAATGGTTGTCCTAAACTCAGTCCACAGCAGCCGATTCTTGACCAGATTTGAAGCTCTGGGTTCGGCCTCAAACCATTGTCCTCAGTCTTCTCACAGGACAGTTGTGAGGAAACAAGGGATCAATACAAGGGGAACTCTGGGGCAGGACCAGGCATAGAGGGAACGGTCATCAGATAAGTTTCTTGGCAATTCTGTGAGCATATAACAGGAAGATACATGGAAAGGACCAAGAAGGGGCCTGTTATTTATCATGCCACAAGTATGGGATTAGGAAACAAAACATGGCTCTCATCCTTACCCTATCCCCATGAGGAAGGAGATCCTTCACTATTCAGCTTTGCAGCTGGGGAAAAAACGGCACGGAAAAGCTGGGTGACCTACTCATGACCCCCAGATGACAGGAAGCTCGGCCTGACTTGTCTGCCATGCTCCCTAGGACAATGGGTGCTATTCACTCCATTTCTTGTGGTGGGAAGTCCACTTATTGTCAGTCATGAGGCTTGAACTCTGGGCCTGCGGAGTGTCCCCAAGCTGCTCAGATCAAGTTTAGGGCTCTACCACTTGAGCCATAACACCATTTCTGTTTTTCTGGTGGTTCTTTGGTGATAAGCATCTCAAAGACATTCCTGCTTGGGCTGGCTCTGAACCATGATCCTCATATCTCAACCTCCTGTGTAGTTACCATTGTAGGCCTGTGCCACCGGCATCCAGCTTAAGTATAATTCTCTCTCTCTCTCTCTCTCTCTCTCTCTCTGTCTCTCTCTCTCTGTCTCTCTCTCTCTGTCTCTGTCTCTGTCTCTGTCTCTCTCTTAGTAACATGTTGAATGTGTGCTGGAGGTGTTGGCTCAGCATCCCCATGTGACTGGGACCCAAGGTGACCCTGTTATTCTGGAGGTAGGCTGTGTGTCAGGATCATTTTTGCTTGGACTGTGGAACTAGCTTCTTTAGGTAAGCCCCTCTGTGCCTGGGGTAGACCATGATGGTTACTCATTGTCAGTCTGTCTGGTGAGTCCTTCCCCACTACTCTCTGCTAAGACAGTTAAAGGAAAGTGGATGAGGAGGCATCCCATTGTCCAACTACACAGCACTATCCCAAGCCTCTGATCCTCACTGCAACCTATCTGGCCAGACCCTGATTATAAGAAACTGAATTCACTCTATGTGTACCTCACATTGCTGCAGTGTGTTGTTTCGGGGATAGGGGGCAGTGTGCAGAGTAAAGACCCCAGATCCAACACCTCCTGGGGGACATTTGTTCTGTGACAGCACAAAGTCATTGGTGTAGATAAGGAGGAAATCGGTATCAGACTGAGCCAGAACAATGCTCAAAGGTAGGTAGGCTATTGAAGTATCAAACCGACCCATGTCTGCTTCCCACTCACCAAAAGGAGGATGCAGTGCAGGTAGCCCAGCACTGGCCCTAGGGGACTATAAATGGATGGTGGCAGTCAGGTGCCAGTGGCTCTCACCTGTCATCCTGGCTATTCGGGAGGCTGAGTTCTGATGGTCGTGACTCAGAGCCAGCCTAGGCAGGCGAGTCTGTGAGATTCTTATCTCCCATAAAGTACCTCCTTCCCCCCCCCCCCCGAAAAAAGCCAGTTGTGGTGCTGTGGCTCAAGTGATAGAGCCTCAGCCTTAAGTAAAAGAAGCTCAGGGATGACACGCAGTCCCTGAATCCAAGACCTGGGACTCACAAAAAATAAAATAAATGAATAGTGGACACATGTTATCTTACTACCAAAAAGGATGGATTCATTCTTCTCTCTGGTACTTGTAGCCAAAGGTAAGTGGCTTCCCTTATGTTCCTCTAAACATCTCCTTCTGTCTACTATTTCTCCTGGATTCAGTTGCAGGATAGAATTCAGATCATCCCACTTGATATGACCTTAAGTACCCTCCCCTGCCCACCTTTCTTGGGGTGGGGATCCTGGATGTACTCACCACTGGGTGAAAGAAGCACCAGAGAGATGGGGGTAGGTATCCCTGAAACTCATACACACAGACACACAGACACACAGACACACACACACACACACACACACACACACACACACACACACACACTCACCTAGGCCAACTCTGACTAGCCTTTTCCAAAGATATTTTATCTCCTTGGTTTAACTGACCTAGGAGAGGAACTTGATCCCTTATAAATGACTATTTTAAGTAGGGCTTGCTAGTTGACACGAGATAAACAAAAGCTCAAAGGAAAGGTTCTGGACCCTCTCTGACTCAGGCCTCACACTTGACATCCTGGCTCCTGGGTAGGCAGAGATCAGAGGATCAAAGATCGAAGCCAGCCATAAGCTAGAAAGCCGATAAGACTCTTCTCTGCATGGAACCACCAAAAATCCAAATGTGGAGTTGTGGCTCAAGTGGTAGAGTAGCAGCCTTGAGCATGAAAACTCAGAGAGACAGCTCCCAGATCCTCAGTTCAAACCCACACAAGAAATGGCCCCATTTGTTGCCCCCAGATTGCCTGGGCCTCAAGTGCCCTCTCACAGAGTGTGATACCGCACTGGTCCCTGGGTAGTGTATCAGAGTCTTCAGAAATTAGGTTGTGAAAGCCAGGCCTTCACCTTTTTACGCTCTCAACCACACCAGCTTGAGGCAGAGCATGACAAGGCCAGCAGCCTGCAGAGCGGAGAAGATCCCCCTCTACCAGGGTGATTGGAGCGGGCTTCTTAGAGGCAGTACTTGAAAGGGGGTCTTGCTTAACAAGGAGGATGTGACAGGTAGCACAGAGAGAAAAGATGCCATAGATCAAGGACAACATAGCAGACCGTGTTCTTTTCCAGCCAAAGCTGCTGGTTATTTACTCAGTAAATATGTGCAAGACTGTCCTGAAACAGGCCCAAGGGGTCATAGAACAGCTATCCAATGTTGCGATTTTATCTTAGCAGTAATGGGCTCACCTAGCACACAGGAAACCCTGGGTTCGATTATTAGGTCCCACATACACAGAAAAAGCTAGGCTCAGGTGAAAGAGTGCTCACATCAAGCAAAAGAAGCTCAGGGACAGCGCCTGTACCCCGAGTTCGAGCCCCAGCACTGTCAACGTAAAAGTTCTCTCCAAGAGACCTGGGTGACAGATTGATGGTGTGCCCTGTAGCACTTAGTAGATCCATCCATGCTTTGTGCCTTCTTCTATGACAGAGGGGATCTGGACACTCTTTCTGCCCTGGGCACCCCTGGACCCGGTTATCAGCAACCCTCCCAAAGGCTTCCACTGAGACATGGAGCAACAGGCCCCAGAAATTCTCAGGTCCTGGTTGGGTGTGGCGGGATGATACAGGGCAGGCCTAAGAAGTCCTAGTGGGTCTAATATGCTCCAGACAACCAGGCCATCCCGAGGAAGCGGATGGGAGCATAGAAAGGGGAAGTGATGTGAAGGGGGCTCTTTAATGCCCATAGCCCTCCCCAGATTCTGAGCCTCCCTTTGCTGTCCCTGAGGGAGGTAGAGGAGGGTCTAGGTGGTAGTGTCTAGAGGAGGACTAGTTGGAAATTGTAAAGAATGAGACACCATAGGCCATGCGCTGATGGCTCATCCTGGTTACTCGGGAAGATGAGACTCAGAAGGTCTTGTATCCCTGCACAGGGTGGAAAGTCAAATGAGAGTCTCATTTCTAATCTCCAACCGGAAGTGGTGCCATGGCTCAAGTGGAATTGCACTGGCCATCAGCAAAATTCATCATCAGAGACAGTACACAAGCCCTGAGTTCAAGCCCATCATCCAAAAAAACAAGAAAGAAAGACACCCCTTACTTGGCAGTGATGGTGAAGGAGTGTGGTTGCTGTGGTTGGGACACCAGGTTCTGGCCTCAGTGTACAGCCATTTCTAAGAACTCCCGAAATTTGTCCAAGTGGGAAGTTACAGCAAGCTGGGCATGTCTTACCAAGAACTCCAGAGGTTTTGGCCTATCGTAGGAAGGGACTGGGCAAATGGGAGCAGGGTTGGAAGGTAGTGTTGATTATATTCTCTCAAACCAAGGAAGAATGGCTTTGGATACTGGTGTCAAAGTCTGAAAGTGAAGGGTTGCATGTGCTTTATGGCCTGACAAGTTGGATTTCCGCTGGTTGTAAGAAGGTGGCTGAAACCGGCACTGCCAGTATCTCACAACTATCATCTTAGCTACTCAGGAGGCTGAGATCTGAGTATTATGGTTCAAAGCCAGCTTGGGTAGGAAAGTCCGTGAGACTTTATCTCAAGTGAAGTACCAGAGAATTGGAAGTAGTGTTGTGGCTCCAGTGGTAGGACGCACTCCTTCAGCAGAAGAGCTGAGAGATGGCATGCAGGCCCAAAGTTCAAACCCCATTACCGACAACCCAAATGATGTGGCTGAGTTTTCTTCATAGTGGTGTGTACAGTAGGAAACGCCATGCTGTTTTATGAGTCATTCCAGACGTGTTTTGTCAACATTCGGTCTGAGGATGGTAGTATCATCTTCTCGGAGGTTGGGATGTTCAGTTTCTCAGGGATTGCTGAGGCCTTGGGCTACCCGTGTGTGTGTGTGTGTGTGTGTGTGTGTGTGTGTGTGTGTGTGTGTGTGCGTGTGTATGTGTGTGTGGGCGTGGGCGTGCATTTTCCCCTCATCATTCTCTGCCCACTTCCTTGGTGCTTGTCTGCCTCTTCCTGACCTTGGATGGGGCCCTTCCTCAACAGCAACCCTGTCTTTAGCCATGGGTCTACAATGAGTCCTAAATTGCCAGAAACCTGAATGCATATTCCAGCTTTTCCTTGGGACCCAAGTCAGGCTGTCCATATCTTTGTCCTTATCCAGGGGATTCTGGGTCCTCAGTGCCAGCTAGCATATGTTCTCTTCTGCCTCTGGGGGGGCAGGGTCAGTCATGCTGTTTCCTGTCCTTTTCTCAGCTGGACCCCTGGTTGCATGACCCACTCCCAGCAGGCTGGTAGTGGTGTGGAGGAAGGGTGGTTGCCAGTGGCTCTGGTCAGCTCGACCTTGATAGCTGACTGAAGGCTCCCCAAACAAGGATAATCTGGGGCTACATGAGAAGTGAGGCCAAGGTGGCATGGATGTATTGTTCAATGTCTAGGAAATGTCAATGCACCTTATCATAGGCAAATCTATCTTCTGGCCCCAGCTGGGCCTCTCAGGTCCTTCTAGACAATTCTGGATGCTCAGAATACAAAGGAATATACTTCAGATTCCAGGGCCAGGGAACTGGGGGATGAGAGAATGGTATAGCCAGTACCTCAATGTTCTGGGGCATTAGTTTTGACCTGGATAATCTGAGCTAGAAATGGGGGCAGTCCTGAGTCATAGTCAAAGTAAACTGTCAAGCCAGATCAAGTGGTTTCTCCCTAAGTCCTTCTTCTGCGGAGGGGCTTGGGCCATGGCAGTAAGTTCCATGGAACCTGCCCCTCGATCTCAACATGGGGCTGCAGTATCAAAGGAAGGACTCTAGGGTTGCTCCTTGGTAGTCGGCCATGATTGCAGAACTTCATCTGCCCCTCTTCCCCAACCACTGGCAAGGAAAGCAGGGCACCGAGACCTTGGACTCCTGGGATAGTGACTGCTACAAGCAGCAGCCAGTTGGCTGTGGATTCCTGAGCCTACAAAACTTTCATGAGCACAACTCAACACCTGCCCAAGTTCTGACTGACAAATTTGCACTCTTGTGATACTCGTGTGACTCGTCATTATCTGGTGCGACATCTTAGAGCTCCTGCTCCTCCTGTCCCAGAACCATGGTCTGAGACTGATTTACTGCTCGGATCCATATTGCACCCATGACAGATGCCATTATGATGATCTTCATGTCCCAAGGCTCGATACTTCTCTGGTACTGTGGCCTGCTCTGTAGGCAATGGCCTCCAAACAGGCTGCTACCAAGACTTTTAGGACACCTAGACATTAGGAGACCCTCAGGGGCCCACTGGAAAGAACTCTGCCTAGAGCTACAGCGTAAGGTCCAAGCAGGCCAGGTGTTGGTCATGGGGCTTGAACTCTGGGCCTGTGCACTGTCCCCCAGCTCTTCAACTTACCACTTGAGCCACAGAGCAACTTCTGGTTTTCTGTAGGTTCCTTGGAGATCAGAGTCTCCCAGATTTTCCTGCCTGGGCTGGCTTTGAAACGTGATCCTCACATCTCAGCCTCCTGAGGAGCTAGGAGGACAGGCGTGAGTAGTAGCACTCTACTACTTGAACTACAGCTCTACTTCTGGCTCTTTGGGTGTTTAATTGGAGAAAAGTGTCTCATTGACTTTCCTGCTTGCAATTGGGATCCTCAGATCTCATCCTCCTGAGTAGATTACAGGGGTGAGCCACCAGCACCTGCCCTCTACCTACCTCTTACCTATAACCTCCGCCCTCCTCTGAGTCCCAGAAGAATATGTCTCACCAGGCTCAATTTTTTTTGCCAGTCTTGGGGCTTGAACTCAAAGCTCATACTTGGGAGAGACTCTAAACATGTGAAGACTGTGACAAATGCTTCCATTTAATTATGTATCATATTTCAACACTTAATAAAATGTTAATAAAAGTGACTCAATGCCCTAAATTATTGTGTATAATTTTATAATAGATGTGCAAAATATAATATGTGTATTGCAATACTAAATACAATAATCAATAAATTAATCAAAGAAAAATAAAATACAAAATCAATAATAAAAATCATAATATGAAATTAACATGCATATATAAGTATATGTCATGTATTACACATTCATAGAAATATTTCTTCCATTGCAGGGTCTTCATTCAGGCCCTGGGAACTCTATCCTGAATTTCTTTTCCTCAAGGACAATGAGCTTCGCATTCACCCATGGTGCAAAAGAGTTATCTGGACGGTGGGCTCAAAAACTAGCAATGGCAGAAATACGGGACCCAGTTCCAAGAGAGTGACTTAATTTTTTAAATGGAAGCAGTTATGTTTATTCAGTTCCATACTGAACATTAACAAACGCAATGTAGAGTTTTGTACAGCTATTCAAACATCCTTCCCTTACCTGCAAAGTGCTTCTCTGAGAACTACATTGTTTCTCTTTTTTTGTATATTTTTTATTGTAAAAATGTTCTACGGAGGGGTTACAGTTCCAGGAGCAAGGTAATGAGTACATTTCCTATTGAGCATTGTTTACTACTCCTGTGTTTTTCCCCTACCATCCCTTCCCTCCCATCTCCACAACTACCTCCCCCTGCCAAGGTCAGTGACTTAGTTTTTCATTTTAGGTTGGCATGGGGTTTGAACTCAATTAATGGCAACTCTTTGCTCACACTGCTACAGATTTACCAAGACCCTGAGTTCAAATCCCAGGCTAGGGAAGAAAACTGGCAAAAATTCCAAACCAGGGAGTTTCATTTTTTTTAATTTAGTTAAATAGTTAATTTTTATATGTTCTTTTTTTTTTTTTTTTGGCCAAGCATGGGGCTTGAACTCAGGTCGTGGAAACTCTGCTTCAGCTTGGATCTCGCTTGGCTGGGGTGCACTCATTGGACCCATAGCCAATCATGAGATCCTGAGTCAAGAGGACTTTCAGGAAGAAAAAATATTTGGAAAGCACAAAAAGTGGTGAGCTGCAGAGAGCTGGGGTTTTACGATATTTTTCTTTGCACAGTGACCATCCTGGGTCTGAATGGCAAACCTGCAAAGTGGACCTGACCTGCCATTGCTGGTGGTTGGTGGGCTATCAATGAAGCCATAGGCTAATCTGTCAACATAGGCCCTGGGTTCAAATCCCAGTCCTGACACCAATAGCAAGAGATCACAAGAGACTCATACCTATGCATAGGAATACCGATTGAAAAAGTAGTTTAAGCATCTGTCTACTCTAAAATTGGATGCAATAATCCTAGAATGCAGATTGATCTTAATTAAAAGTTTATTAATCGTGAGAAGAATAATAATCCTTCAATGGCAGTTTAATAAATACCTAAGAGTTGGTAGGAACATAGTAGGTGTCCTTCTATCATAGAGAAATGGCTATGGAAATCTTACCAATATATATTTATTTCTATACGTCCGTCTGCCTATCCATGTATCGCTGTTTAGGCCAAACCTGGGGGTCGATCTCAGAGCCTGGGAGCCACCTGACATCTTCATTGGCTAGAGGCTGCCATGCTCAAACTCACCCAATCATGAATTGGGCCTGCTAGGCACTAAGTTCAGATCCTGGCACTGCCAGGCATGATGGAGAACAAATCTAACATCTGGATGTTATGTGATAGGATTTAAACAATGTAATAAATGGTATAGGTGCCATCAGAGTCAATAAATTAAATCTAAATAAATGAATGAAACAAGAAATAAAATAAATAACCACAACAAACACAATATGGACTGAACATCTGTACTGAAGTATAAATCATATCTTTAAAATACATATAAGGAGGGCTGGGAAGCTGGCTCTGTGGTAGAGCGCTTGCCTTGCATGCATGAGTCCCTGGGCTCGATTACTCAGCACCACATAAGCAGAAAAAAAAGCTGGCAGTGGCGCTGTGGCTCAAGTGGTAGAGCGCTAGCCTTGAGGTGAAGAGCTGAGGGACAGCGCCCAGGCCCAGAGTTCAGACCCATGAGTGGACCATAAAAAAAGTATATAAGGAGTATCTTTTCCAGGCCTGAGGCTTGAATTCAGCCCCCCTATGAGGAGGGAATGGCGGGAGATCCTGAGATACTCGTTTGTAGAGTCATGGAATATGATTGATCTCATCCTTGAATGAGTAGTTCGTGCATGATGCAAGTAGGAAATGATAGGCAAGACTCATGGGGTATCAATTATTTGTAAAGAACAGTAGATGATGCATGACAATAATCATCACAGTCATGAAATGGAGGCATCAGGAAAGATCCAAGAATCGGTAGTCCACAGATTGGATTCCACCACAGGTTACCATCTCTCCTACTCTATTCAAATGTGTACTTATTTGCATACTATTTTCACCTTATGAATGGATGACTGTTGTGCTCCCCGCTCTGCCCTTGGGGTCGGGGGCTCAATAGCACGTCCTTGGAATGGCCTAACTCCTTCGTGGGTTAAAGGCTGGTGTGCTCAATTGGACCCATTGGCCACTTGATCCTGCTAGGTCCCGAGTTCAGATTCCCCGCCCTGCCAAAAGATTCATCTTGATGTCAGAAGTCAATCGTTGCACCTGTTTGTTTGTTTGTTTGTTTGTTTTTCCGTGCAAGTCCTGGATCTCAGCTAGGATGGAGAATGCATGGGCCACCCTGTGGCCATGGGAATAAGTTGTTATCCATGTCAGCCCAGTTATATCTATCATCATATACTCAAAAAAATACAAAATACACCATGAATAGCATATAAAATAAAGAGAATAACTACACTCAATGCAGGATGCAGTCCAAACACGGATGTGAATATAAATCCCATGTTTCAATGATCATTGAGGACTATTTTGGCCTCCTTGGGGCTCGATCTCAGTTCCTGGGAATGGCCCAGCTCCTTAGTGGCTCACAGTCTGGTGTGATCACGTGGACCCATTGGGCAGTTGGGCCTTCTAGGCCCAAAGTTCAAATCCTAGCACTGCCAAAAATTCACCCTGATGTGAGAAGCCAGTTGTTGCACCTGTTTTCTTGTACTGTGCAAGTTATGGATCTCAGCTGGGAAGAAAAATGTATACGCGACTCTATACTCATTGGAATAGGTTGTCATGCAGTTCACCACAGTTATATCTGTTATCCTATACTCAAGGAAATACACAATACATCAATGAATAAGACACAAAACAAAGAGAATGACTACACCAAATGCAAGATGCCTCCCACCCATGTTTGGAAATATAGAACCTCTATTTAATTATGAATTTATGACTATATTGGCCCCCACCAGGGCTCTATCTCAGGTCCCAGGAATGGCCTAGTTCCTTAGTGGCTCACAGCCTGGTGTGCTCACCATAACCCATTTACCAATTGGGCCTGCTAGGCTTTGAGTTCAAATTCCTGCACTACCAAAAGATTCATTCTGATGTGAGAAGCCTATGGTGGCACATGTTTTCCTGTCCTGAGAATGTCCTGGGTCTCATTGAGGATGGAGAATGCTATATAGGCAACTCTTAGCCATGGGAATAGGTTGTCATCCATGTCAGCACAGTTATATCTGTCATCCCATATGCAATAAAATACACAATACATCCATGAATAAGACAAAATAGAATGAATAACTACACTGAATGCAAAATGTATACCACACCTGTAGGTAAAGAGAAATCCTATGTTTAAAAATGGTGAACTTGCTATTTTGTCCAGTGCTGGGGCTTCAAATCAGGCCCTGCACCAGGCCTGACATTCTAGTCTTCAAAGATGGTGAGCTTCCCCTTGCCCCACAGTGCAACAGAGTTACCCAGACCTGAGCTCAAATCCCAGCACTGGCAAAATTTCATCCTGATATCAGAAGCCAGTCGTTGTGCCTTTTATTCTCTCCTGTGAAAGTCCTGGGTCTCAAATACGATGGAGAATGCATAAACAACCCTGTAACCATCGGATCAGGTTGTCATCCATGTCAGCCCAGTTATACCTGTCACCATACTTATTAAAATACACAATACCTCCATGAATTAGAGACAAAATAAGGAGAATAATTGCACTGAACACAAGATGCTGTCCACACATGTATGTCAATATAGATCCTATGTTTAAATTATGAATTTATGACTATAGTGGACCACCCTGGGGATCAATGTCAGATTCTGGGAATGGCCACACTCCTTAGTTGCTCACTGGTTCATATGATTATCTTGACTGATTGGCCAGTTCGTTTTCATCTGCCCTGAGTTCAGATCCCAGCACTACCAACAAGTGGATCGTGGAGTAAGAAGGAGAGTGTGAAACGTTTTTTTTCCTTTTCTCTGAGAATCCTGGGAGTCAGGCATGATGGAGAACATTTCTACAAATCTAGATGTTCTGTGATAAGTTGTCATCAATATAATAAACAGAATGGGTTTCATCATAGTAAAATCAATGGTAAATAAATGAATGAAACAAAAGATACAAGGAACAACCACACCAAACATGTATGGACTGAACATCTATAGGTAAGTATAAATCCTATGTTTACAATATATATAAATAGTATGTTTTCCAGGGCTGGGTCTTGAATTCAGGGCTAGTGAACAGGCCTGACTTTTTTATCTTCATGTAAGGTGATCTTCCCCTTTATCCACATTACTGCAGATTTACTCAGATCCTGAGTTCAAATCCAAAGCCTGTAAGAATAAACTGTGTGAATTGCAAGCCAGGGAGCTAATTTTTTTTCTCAGCATGGGGCTTGAACTCAGGTCGTGGCAAGTCTGCCTCAGCTTCAATCACCCTAGGATGAGGTGAAGCCACTGGACACTCAGGTGCTCCTGTGAACCTAGAACCCCAGGAATTGCAGGGAAAACAATGCCTTTTATGTTTTCTTCCTTTGTAGTGACCCTTCTGGGTCTGAATGACACTGTTTCAAAGGGTACTTCACCTTCCATTGCTGAAGGCTGACAGATTATCATGGAAGCCATAGGCCCATGTAGCAACATAGGTCCTCATTTCAAATCCCCGTCCTGACATCAACCAATGGCAGGAGATACTAAGAAACTGGTTCCCATCCAAAGCAATACTACTGGAATTTTGTCAATGTCACAGTTGATTGAGTTCCTGGTGCATGATATAATCCTATAAAATTAAACAGCATCATTTCAGAAGGCTGGTTGATTTTATTTAATATTTATGAAGCATTAAAAGAATATTATTACTTACAGGAACACAATAATTTCAGGACACTGAGTGCTTTCATTAACAGTTTAAGGACTTAAACAATAACATTAACTGCATGGACATATAATGAATACTCAGGAATTGGTAGGAATATAATCTGTATAACTGAATAATGTATAGACATCTCTGGCACTCTATAAAGATATATATTTATTAGCATACTGCCATCTGCATGTCAATCTGTTCTTATTTTGTTAAGCCCTAGGGTTCGTTTTCAGGTCTTGGGAACATATTGTCCGCTCAAATTGCCCCAGGATGGCCTGTTGACACTCACCCATTCTGCTTGCTTCACAGGATTCTGGCCACACCCCCATTCTTTCATGCTTCTTTCTGACCAATGGGATACAAGAATGCTGGCCATGCTCACATTCCATGCTGCCCAGTAGCACTGGGATTCCCTCTGTTAGTTTACATCACTACCAGTAGTTGAGGAATGTAGAGGTGGCTGAGTGGTGAGGAAGACTTGAGGTGACTTTGGAGTATAGTAGAAAATTGATGCTCCCACCCCCACCTGGCCCCTTCCTTCCCTTCATGTGGTGCCAGGTTTCAAACCTCAGACAATGGCGTGCTGCCAGCAAGCCTAAATCCCCGACCTGGTCCCTACCCCTAGTCTTCTGCTCTGGGCCTATGTGCCGCAATGCTGCTGCCATCGCTGCTGCCCCACTTGGAGGAGCTGCCAACAGCTTCTCACAGCAGCACAGGTGAGTGGCCGCCCCAACACCAATTCAACCCGGGTCAAACACCCCTCTGGGGGCACCATGACCTCTTTACTTGTTTCCTCTCCCCAGCTCTGATGAGAGACCTTTCTGTCTTGAGCATTTCTGAGATAGAAACTAAATATATGCTCAGGCTGGGCTGGATCGCGGTCCTCCTGTGAAAGATATGCTCCACCAGGCCTGGTCCTCTCTAGTTAGGATGGTAGACATGTGGCACCATGCTCAGTCATTGGTTTAGATGGATTATCCCAAACTCAGTCCTCAGCAGCAGATTCTTGACCACACGTGAAGCCCTTTGTAAGGCCTCAGACATTGAACCTCATTCTCCTCACAGGACAGTTGTGAGGAAACATGGGATTTACACAGAGAGTTCTCTGGAGAATGGCTAGGCAGAGAAGGAGCAGCCTTCAGATAAGGTTTTGGCAATTCTGTGAGAATATGACAGGAAGATACCAGAAAGGGCTCAGGTGGGGCCTGTTATTAATATTGCAACAGGTGTGGGATTATGAACGGAAACATGGCTCTCTTTCATTATTACCCTATACCCATGAGGAAGGGGATCCTTCACTTTGTTCAGTTTTGCAGCTGGGGAAACCGAGGCACAGAAAAGCCAGGTGACCTACTTATGACCTCAAGTTCATAGGAAGCTCGGCCTGACTTTTCTACCATGATCCCTAGCACAATGGTTGCTATTCAGTCCACTTCTTGTGGTGGGAAGTCCAATTCTTTTCAGTCATGGGTCTTGAACTCTAGGATTGGGCACTGTACCTGAGCTCCTCATCTCAAGGCTAGCACTCTATCACTTGAGCCCACAGTGCCCCTTCCATTTTTCTGGTGGTTCTTTGGAGATAAGATTCTCACAGACGTTCCTGCCTGGGTTGTCTATGAACCATGATCCTCATATCTCAGCCTCCTGTTTAGGTAGGATTAGAGTTTTAAGCCACTGGCACCGGATTTTACTGTAATTCTGATTCTCTCTCTCTGTCGCTCTGTCTCTCTGTCTCTGTCTCTGTCTCTCTGTCTCCCTTTGTCTCTCTCTCAGGAACTGGTTGAATGGGTGCTGTAGGAGGTGGCCCCAACTTCCCCAGGTGGCTGGAACCCAAGATGGCCTACTCATTCTGGAGGTGGGCTGTGGGTCAGAGCTGTCTCACTCAGCATGTTGATACATCTCCATGACGTAAGCCTTCTGTGCCCTTGCTAGACTGTGAGGGCTATTCATTGTCCAACTAGCCATATTGCATTTATTTTATTGTATTCTTTCTATATCATTTTCTAGCACATGGCCAATATTGTGGTACATAGTTATGGAATTAAAATGTAATGTCAACTTAAGAAAGTCATTTAGGGTTCTGGGAATGTAGTTTCATGATACGGTGATTGCATAGCATGCAAGAAACCCTCAGTACCACATAAAAAGAAAAACACTGGAAATGGTGCTGTGCCTCAAGTGGTAGAGTGATAGACTTGAGCAAAAACAAAAATTCATGAATTATTCCCAAGTCCTGATTTTAAGCCCCTTGACTAGCAAAACAAAACCAAACCAAAAAATATTTAGTTAGTAAATACAAAATAAGGAACCCATACTTGGAATAGATAATTGCTCCTCCATACTGACATGCCACGCCACACACACTTGGTTGAAACTTCTGGAATGAAAGGTTCTGGACAGGAGTGGAGCCTGGCATAGACTCAAGCCCCAGGCATCCCCCAGGAGTTGGTGAAGAACCAGATTCCCTAGAGAAGACAATCTGGTCAGACTTAACCCATTGTTCTCTGAGAAAGAGAAGTTCCAGTGTGACTGCTGCTCACCACAGTGACCCAGGGCCCAATGGCAGGATGCCTGCCCTCTGCCCTGACAAGACCCACCTGGGAGAGCGTCTGTCCTGCCTCCAGGCCAGTTCAGGCCTGCCATTGTACACAACAACCCTTGTTTCCTCCTCTAACAAGCAGCTTAATATTCAACCATGGAAACCCAGTCCAAGAGGCACAAGCACAATGGAGGGGAAGCTGCCGAAGCAAGCGTTTGGAAAGGAGCAGAGATCACAGCAGGCAAAGCAGCCATGAGGAGTCCTTAGCTGGGTTAAGCAAAGAGAGGACGGCGTAGGTAGGCGGGGCACATCCATAACCAATTTGAACATCTAATAAAGCTGCCTGTGGTGGATAGATGGCTTCTGATTTGACATCGGCAACAGAATAAGGGGTTGCAAATTCAATGAATAGTCTATGGCCAGAGAAACAATGTCAAACGCTTAAGTTTCTGCACTTGCAGTGGTTCCTGGTATCTCCAGCTGAGTACATCTTTCTGTGGCAGGGTAGTGCCACGCCACCTTCTGGGGAGTCTGCGTGAGAGATCGCATTAGGCAAAGAGCTTCAAGGAAGCATGCCTGCAGGAAGGGGGTGCTGGTTCAAGGCTTCCCATACACTTGGCTGCACTTTTATAGCCTCTACATTTATTCTTACTATATTCTTCTTGGCTGTACATTCGTTGCCTTTATTCTCTTTTTGGCTATTTTTCTATTAATCTGCGAACAGAGCATGTTGTATTTTTCCAGTGCAATAGAGATGGCTTCTCTAAGTACTAAAGACTAAAACCAAAGATTAAATGTGGGCAATGCCCCAATCAATCTATCATCTGATGTGATGTTGCCTCTAGAAACTCCTACAACTTCACAAGCGGTTTTGCAGCTCACGCATAGTAAATATAGAGACTTAAAATTTCCAGATATGTCCAACAGACAAAATCAATGAATTAAACTAAGTTAGAAAGTTCTCCCAGTAGTTCGGAGAGTTCTAAAAAAAAGGGACATCTGATTAAAAAAGAAAAAGAAAGATTCTCCCAACAGTTATGATTACGTTTAGTTCAACTTACGTTATAGGGAATAGATGGTGGTTTCACACAAAATATAAAGCTAGTAACGCACATATTTCCCGAACCAACTGAAGAACCATTTCCTTATACATGAGCTTATAAACATGAAAATAATTGGATAAAAATAAAAATAAAAAGATTACAATATAAGCATAGCCCTGTCTTAGGTTTGTTAATTATTAAACATAAAAAGGCTGAATAGATGACACATTCTATAAAACAATATGCTAAACTTGTTTCGCACCACTTAGCTTAAACAGTTGGTGGGATAGTCATCAATATTCATGTAATTCATCAATGCTTTGCCTTTAAAAAATTGATTACGTGCTTAAATAAACAAAAAATCTATGTCACAATCACACACTGTCTAAAAATGTTAATTTTTCTCAATAAAGATACACTCAGATGCAACTCTTTTGAGTCTGTGTCTGTTTGTCACTTCCCCGAATCCTTGCCCACCTATCCCTAGATCCCTGTCCCGGCGGTCCCAGTGCTCCAGCTAAGCTGGTCTGTCACACTGACACCTGACTGTAGTCCCTAATTCATGTACTTTACTTATATTAGGATATTGTGTTAAAAAAAAGGTTTGTTCATTAGGTCACAGCCATTAATGGCTTGAATGTGCTTAGATGTCAGGTGAAGATTAATTCTGGAAATTCAAAGATTCCAGGTTTTTGAATGGTCACTGCTAATCACAATGAGAGGGGTAGTCTAAGTGAGATTTGGAAATATTTTTGGTCATTCACGGCACCAAAACAGCAGAGACAAATTAACAGTAGTGACAGAAGAGAAGGAACAATTCCAGAGTTAATGAACAAATGAAAGTAACTAAGTTATACCAGAAATTGTTTTAGAGAACAATTTTTGGTTATTGAACAAATAGTTATCAACTAGTCTTATTCCTCATTGCCTTTAGCATTCTAAATCTCTTAGGCTACTTCTTAATTTCTGTGTAATAAATGGATCTCCTTCTGTGCTGTTCTTTCATACCTTATCTTTTTTACTTTCTAAAAATCTCAGTCTTTCTATATTTCTCTATGAACACTTCCTGATACTAAATACACCTACAAAGATGGCAGCGGATGCTAATGTAAGGGTCCAATAGCTCATGAGTCATTAATGAAACAACATGGAAAGGAGGACATATTTAGTGATACCTCACATTTTCTGAAAAGCTGAAATGCCATCATTTGTTTCAAATTTCCATTATTTGTCTACATAGTGTCATTCAGTGCACATAAGGGCAAATATGAGCTGGGTGCTGGTGGTTCACGCCTGTAATCCTAGCTACTCAGGAGGTTGAGACCAGAGGATTGTGGTTCAAAGCCAGCCTGGTCAGAAATGTCCATGGGACCATTATCTTCAATTAACCACCAGAAACCCAGAAGTGGTGCTGTAGCTTAAGTGGTAGAGAACTCTACGTGAACTGAAGAGTTGAGGAAGTGCCTCCAGGATCAGAGTTCAAGCCACACAACCAACAAAAAGTGTAAATATTACCTTATGTTTCCCAAGAGGAAGGACAAGATCAATAATCTTCCCAAGCAGAAAAAATAATTTTAAAATGATTCAGTGCACCTACTTTTGCTGAGTTATTTAAGTTATGGTTTCTTTGCTAGACATATTCTCTTCCTTTAAAAATTGTCACATATTAGCTTTACAATAAATTTCACCTAATATTTCTTGTTTCAAAAGAAAAGTCTATACAGTTGATGTCACTTAGATTTCTTATTATCTTAATTCAAAGCCAAACCAGGCAGGAGAGTCTGTCAAACTCTTATCACAAATTGAACACCAAAAAACCAGAAGTGGAGTTTTGGCTCAAGCAGTAGAGTACTAGCTTTGGGGTAAGTGGGCAGGAAAGACAACTGTTCAGAGACAGGATGCAGCCTCTGGATTCAAGCCACAGAACCAGCAGAAACAAAACAAACAAGCAAACAAAAATCCCAGATATTCCTTTGGGACCTTCCTTAAAAGAATACTGGTCAGAGAAGAAGCTCCTTTTGCTGATCATACTCACTGGATCCTGCTTTTATGGAATCCTTATTGCTCTGGAGAACTCAGGACCAGACCAAAGAACTGATACCTGACTCCTGCATCAAGAGAATCATCTCAGGGGTGAAATATCCTTCCATATGACACTTTAAAACCTTCATGTCTTTGTCCCTTTGCAGGAGAACACTTTTAAAACAACGTTATTTCCTTTTGTTCTATGCTGGCCGTCAAATGGTACATTATTTCCTTTTGTGATACTCTCAACTAGAAGTTTACAGAAAAATTTTATATAAGTAAAGAACACACTCGAAAAAGCCAGGGACAGTGTTTCCTTCAAGCGTTAGGATACTTTTCTTCTACAGTAAAAAGGAAAGCACAAGGTAACTTGAACTTTGTTATTCCTCTATGTTCCATTCCTCTCCTGGGGTCAGTTTCCACATCCAGTAAAAGTTACTTCCAGTAACAATCGATGGTGCTGCTTGAAGTATAATGAATGCTTTCTGGCTTCACTGAAATAATACTAGGACACCTTTGGACCTGAGGTAACACGTGTTTCAGAGACAACTCAGTAAATAGAAAATATGAAATTTATATTGCTTATAAATACATTATACATGAGTATATTGAGTTCAAACTTTGTAAGTTCTCTGTAAATTAAGGTGAATTTTAAATGGGAAGAAGGTTCTCAGAACATTCTTTTTGTGAGTGTATGTGCTGTTCATAATTTCCCAAGTGTACATGAGCTAACAGTAAGGGAAACAATAGCAATAATAGGAGAAAGAGAAGTTCTGTGTTTAAGTATAAGGGTTCAATACAATATAGAAGACTACAAATAAGACAACATTGAAACAATAAAGCCAATCTATTATGTATATTTATGGGAGTGTTATACAGAAAGCAAGACTCCTACGTGGAACATGAAGTATGAGGCCACTTTCATTCTAAATCATGCTTGCTAATCATGCAACTTTGTAGAAAGTAGAATAGAAGAATAATACTGTTTCCAAAGCAAGTCAGATATATGAGTTTGGATTTAACTGGAAAAAATATCCATCTTGTGAGAGCAGGGATTATACTAGCAATGAACTGGTAGCTAAGGTCACATTTCTTTTTTTTTTTTTTTTCTTCACTTGTATATGTATATTTTTTTGTTGGCTCTGGTCTTGGCACTTGAATTCTGGGCTCATGAGCTGTCTCTCTTCTATTCAGCTCAAGGCTAATGCTCTACCACTTGATCCACAGTGCCATTTCCAGTTTCCTTTTAGTTAATTGGAGAAAAGAGTCTCTGGGACTTTCATACCTGGGCTGGCTTTGAACCCCAATCCTCATATCTCACCACAACCCAGCTTACAATCACATTTCTAACAGTGTACACTCAGGATAAATAATGTGTGTGTTCATCTATCTTTAAAGAATTTTTGAGTTAGGGGCTGGGAAAGTGGCTCAGGTGTAGGGCGCTTGCCTTGCATGCATGAGGCCCTGGGTTCAATACCTCAGCATCACATAAGCAAAAAAGAAAAAAGCCGAAAGTGGCTCTGTGACTCAAGTGGTAGAGTGCTAGCCTTGAGCTGAAGAGCTGAGAGACAGCACCCAGGCCCAGAGTTCAGGCCCCATGACCAGACCCCCCCACCAAAACAAAACAAAAAAAGAATTCTTGAGTTAAAAATCTGGGCTACAGCTTAGACATTACCCTCACAAAAAAGTTTTTAGTATAGAAGTTGATATTCCTGCTAAAACCTTAGAATGAAAAGGAGTCTGGGAAGTTCAGTTTGCATCCAGCTTGGGCAGAACAGTCTTTGCAACAGTACATATAATAAAGCAACGAAAAGCTGGATTGGAAGAATGGCTCAGGTGATGGAATACCAGTTATGAGCCAGATTGCTGAATAAGAGCTTGAAGCTTTTGCATGCATACATACAAGCATACACAAATACACAAAAGCACTTATATGTGCACACACAAATACACAAATGAAACAACTCTCAGAATGTGTAGAAAAGTTAGAAAAAACAGAATATATATCCTGAATAAGACTAGAATCAAGTGATAATTTTTAATATTAGAAAGTCAACAAGTGAACTTCCTTCAAAAAAGTTTGAGAATATTACATAGGTATGGACCAGAGATAGTAAGAGAGTCAATTAATCATTAATATAGGCATCGCATCCATGAAGGCATGAATCAGAGACCCCGCAAGTGCATCTGAAAATATTCATATCCTGTGTCAAATGTTAGAACATCTTTGAAAATAGTAGGTAAGCAGTCTGAACAGTCACTATGGTGTATAATATCCCTGGAGAAGTTCAGAATTGGTAGTCTGTATCTAGATTAAATAAACCAAGAAACTATGACAGGGCAATGTGATACAAGCCTAGAATTCTAGCACTGAGATTAAGACAGGAGATTAGAGAGTGGAATTACATAGTGATACCTTCCCTGGACCAGGTAGGATAATTTTGTCTTAACAAAACAAAACAAACAAGAAAGGAATACATAGTTGGAAGTTTGGGCTAATTTTGTCATTATGTTTTGAGAAGTCAAATTTTCTGTTGAAATGCAACTCATACTTAATCCTCACTTGTGTTTTAAATTCTCTCTTCATTACAGAACATTCCTAGATGCAAAATTACTCATGATTCCCATCCAAAATTTGAAAAAGTAAGTAATCATCATTTTGTTTTAACCCAAAGAAACGATGAAGGATTACAAAAACTTAAGCCTGGAAAAATAGCACAGTTCGTCTATTGTAGGATTTTGAAGATCTTGCTAAATTAGAATTTAGATTTAACATAACTATTTTGATTTATTTTTTAATTTCATATTCTATCGGATGCTAAAATTTCTTTTAAGAAGAGGGTTTAATTGACAAATTCACAAATGATTTTGCATTCTATTTGCCTAGAATATTCTTTCAAGAGAGTTATATAATTAGAACTTAGTTAATAGATAATTACAATAATTAATGTATAAAATGATAATGTGAATGTTGTAGACAGAGTTGCCAAAAAATTGATGATATTAATTTATAAATTTAGAATAAGATCAATTTTTGGAGTCTTTGTTATAACATGGTATGAAGAGAATAATCGTGTGACATCTACTTTCTTCTACCTGTATGTAGCACAGGAAGCAATTTCCTTAATTATTTGCCACTGTATACTATAAGAAAAATGTTAGTTTTGGGGTTTCTTTTAATTTTTGTTTTATTGTTTTGTCCTAGGGCTTGAACTCTATGCCTGGACACTGTGTCTGAGCCTGTTTATGCTCAAGGCTCGTGCTCTACCACTTCAACCTCAATGCCACTTGTGTCTGACTTTTGCGGATAAGTTTATAAGATAAGAATCTAGGGAATCTTCCTGCCTGGGTGGGCTTTGAACTGTAATCTTCTGACCTTAGCATCCAGAATTTATATGATAGTTAAGAAAGTATAAATATAAATAATATTTGCAAGTGTTCCGATCTCAAGAATACCAGTGGGGGGGAAATGATGCAACCCAGTTTATTGTGGTGTTCTTTCCAAAACAAGTATGGCATCACATTAGCAGAGTTGTATTTTTTTCACAATAGAGATAAGCTATTCATGATGTGAATTAAGGGAAGTTTGAGGTGCACCCTAAAAGTTCTAAACTGTTGGGCTAGGATGACTCTATGTCATAAATATTGGGATTGGTGGTCATAAAAATAATAGCTTACTGTGATAAACAACTGCTTACTCTTGAAGAATTATTACCTATGCTGCATAGTTTTATCCTAAACCAGAATGTGGTTATTTTTCTGTTGACTCTCAATCTGTAACACCCCATTGAAATATGCATCTATTGCAGAATTACGTAACATTCAAGCCTGTACTGTTTTGAATCTTTCAAGTATGGAATCTTCTGAATTTGAAAATGAGTAGTTATTAGTCATTAGAAAGTTGAAGAACACATATATTCTGTCTTCTTAACAACTTATTAGCTTTTAAAAGTTAGAGGTTTCAATAGAATTAAACTGTTTTCGCTTTTAGTATGGGAAAGTACTATATTTATTCTTTTTCCAAAATATTGGTAAGTATATTGTAAAAATATTGTTTAGTCAGATAGCATTCAAGTTGATGGTCCTCTGATTAAAAAGGGGGTAATTAATTCAAATTAGACACCAAACAGTATTGATTTTTAAGAAGTTACTACATAAAGAATAATATTTACTATACCAATACAGTGAAATTTTATTTCATGCAGCTTATTTTTTAAATTTAGTTTTATTGTCAAAGTGATGTACAGTGGGGTTACAGCAATTTTAAGGTAATGAATACATAACTTTTCAAACTTGCTACCCCTCCCTTATTTTCTTCAGTTTTCCTTCACCCCAATACTCCTCACATGTTGTAATGTATATTTACAACATATTGTCTTGTGAGTATTGCTATTTCATTGTTTTGCCTTTGTCCTTTGTCTCACCATTTTGTTGTTCCTCTTTCCTTCTCTAATTAAGGTAAATATATACACAATGCACAGGCTACAAAAATCAAATACAGCAGGGAATGAAGCTTAGGGGAAAAATCCCAAAGAAAACAGAAATCACATAGTACATTAAAAACAACAGCAGCAAATAATACTCTCTGTTTCCATATCTTGGAGTTCATTTTGCTCAGAATCAGCTTATATGGTTATATATACACATAACAAAACCACTGGAAAATGATAGTTTCATGGAAACTATATCATGAAAACAACATGTTAACTGTTTTTCATGGTAAAGGTGGGGTTAGGATTGGTGAATTCGCGGTTCTAATAAAGGAATTTCAAAAGAGTTTTAAAATTATAACAGGTAAATTTTTAGTTGTTCAAATTTTTTAACAAGTTTTCCTATTATGAAAATGTAAAATTGCCTGGGAAAATAGGCTTTCATGCAAAGTACTCCATGGAGACTTAGCTGAGAGGGAGCAATGTGGGTGAAGATGGCTCATTTTCACACTAAACAAACCTCAGAAACCTTGCTATAAATCCTGTAGGTTCACTTGAGAATTGTCCTTACCCAGGAAATCTACTCTTACTGTGTGAAACAAGGTTGTAGTGGAATTTAAATTCAAAGTCCTTTAAAAAAAGGCATCAAAATTTGTGAATTGACTTTAATTACCAAACAGTAATTCTTTGAAAAAGATAATTTGGGTCCAAATATTTAGGGAGAAAGTGCCCTCAACAATGAAAGAAGGTATTGGGTTTACACTTTTCTGTTTGTAATACTTTCCACAATGTCTTTGCACGTGAAGCACTGAACCACAGAAAAAAATCTGATTGGATACTTGAAACCAATGATTTCACATTTCTTAGTAGCTTACAAAATATAATATCCTTATTAACATGAGATAGTGAAGATTTCTCTTTTTAAATAAGCCAAAAATTTTGGGTTCAGAAAAGAACTGAGCAAATTGAAAAGGCAAGAAAACAAGTTCTTAGAAGCCCTAGCTAAGCATATTGGCTTCAGGAGTGGAGGGAGGCCAAACTTTTTGATATACATTGTCTTAATATTTTTGCTACCTAAAGTGATTTTACAGAGCCTATTTAGCTCACTACAATGCAGAACAGATTGAATGAAGACATGAAAATAAATTCCACATCCAAATAAAAGAGTTTTAAAAGGAAAACCATGAAGATGTAGTGTGGGTAGAGCCGGTCAGATCTGGTTGAGTCAGCTAGAGTAGCAGTTGAAGCACACTTTCTGCTCATAGATATGTGACCCACAGGCATGTCTGCCTAGCTTGCCAGCCATGAGCTGTCCATGCTCCCTACAAGCCCCCGGGGGACCAATCAGTACCAGTCACTATGCAGTGTCCATCACAATTGCCTTACATCAACTCCCCACTAAGTAATTGGCTGGGAAGGACTCAGGAGGTTGGGAACGCTGGGGCTATCTAATCCCTCACTTGTGCAGAAATAAACAAGACCTGCATAAGCCTGTTCTCCCAACGTGGGTTCTTTGTGTGAGTCGTTCATGCTTACCTCCTGCTGGAGATCTAGCCCTACAAGTGGCGCCCAACAAGTGGCTCCATCGCTTTCGGCAGATGGACGGTCTAGGGTCTAGTGCAAAATTAGTGCCTCCATGGGCAACCTTCCCCCCGCAGCAGGAGAGCCTCAATCACAAGCACTTGTTGCCCTGCTCCGGAGTAGGCAGATAAAAGTATTACAAAAGGAAGCTAGATTAATATGGGAAATAGTGAATGAATTGTGTCCCTGGATTGACTCGGGGGCCATTTGAGATCCAGACAGGTGGACCCACATCCTTCAGGCAGTTCATAAAAAGGAAGTCAGTGACGGCTCTGAGCTGCCCCTAATCTTTTACCCCATTGTAGTAGCTATTCAAGCCTGTCTATCAGGGAAAGAAGGGGAAACTCTGCAAGCCTTTAACACCTTGCTGCAAGAAGAAACAGAACAAAAGGAAAATAGCGAAGCTGCTCTAGCACTCCCATCTTCTTGTGACACAGCAAACAATTCCAGCAAGAACACAGATAACCAACAACTTCCACTATCAGGTGACACGGGGGCCAGCCAGTTATGCCTGTAAAACTGCCTCCCCCACACTATCAGTCCCAGGAAGCCTGCCCAATCACTTCTTTTGGCTGTTTAGGCCAGCCTGGGAACTCCCCTCAGAAAACTTTTTATCCTTGAGCAGAGATATCCAACTTTTCACAAGAACAAAAACTCGTTGTTCCCCCTGTAATACAACAGTTGTTCACAGGCCCCACATCTACCGTGGCAACGACAGCCAAGCCTATAAATGAACCCCAGTTCATGTTCCCTGTAAACGTCCACCGAACCTCTGCACGACCTAACCAATGTTACCCCCATGACCCAAAAATACCGGACCACTGTCAAGGAAGATGTGTTACACTCCCTGAGTGCTCAACAGATGTTCGAAACCCTTAGCATTGATCTTAACTGCCCCCATGATTGGAAGAGCTTAATGATCTGTAGCTTTATGTGTCTTTTTTTTTTTAATTTTTTTTAATTTTTTTTTTTAAACCAGGGCTGAGAACCGAACCCACGGCCTTGCGCGCGCCAGGCGGGCGCCCTTCCGCTGGGCTAAACCCCCAGCCCCGAGCTTAATGATCTGTAGTCAACAAGAAAGTTAAAAAAAAGCTTAGAATGTATTCCTAAGTACCAGTTTTATAAATGGCTTTGCACTGTGGTTTTTGGTTATTTTATTTTACATGGGATAATATTTTCTACTACCTATAAGTTTTGGAAAAAGAAGAAAACTAAAATTTACTACTCTAGAGGAATATGGTAGAAATAGAAGACAGATTTTATGTTTGTCAAATCTCTGATGAGTACCCGTATTCAAGACTTAAAGTCATATTTCTTACTATGTTAGATATGGAAAACATAAAACACCATATGAAAAGGCAACTGTTTGTGACTTTTTAAGTGTACTTATTATGTGATGAAATTTACTTTATTAGCTAATGTTTTGGTTTGAAATATGGGAGGCTGATCTATTTAACAAATTTTTGAAGCCACCTACTGAAAAATCAAATGGTGGGGGGTATGATTTCTAAACTTTAATGAATGGATGAACCTGTTTGGCATTAGTGCTGGGTAAATAAATCAACTCTAATGTAATTTGCTCCCTACACTTCAAAAACTATTTATATCACTAAATATCATCTACTTGTAAAGTGTAATTTTTAAAAGTTTATTTGAAAAGGAATATACTTTCAGTAGATTAAATGTAGGTTATCATTGTTTGACAATGACAACATTTTTATACTACAGAACCAAGTTTTACTGAAGTACCAGTGTTTTGAAGCACTAAGGATATTCTCAATTAATGTTTTTCTGAATTATATTTGACCTCTATGTCAAGTATTCCTAGCATTGGTAGACCAATTATGGATCTATCATTCCAGGAACTATTTTTTGCCCTGCTGATGCTGGACTGAAATCATTCATTAATCATTAAGAGAGGGGTATTACAAATGATATTGTGACATTTGTGGTCTTGTTCAATCATATATGATGGTCATCTGAAAATTGAAAGTTTGAATTACTGTACTTTCACATTTTGTGATTTCATCTTGCATTTTAAGTTGCCTTGCATTTCCCAATTGATTTCTGCTAATTCCTGCATTTCAAGGAATTGGGGCCCTGAAATATAGGAAATTAGAAACTGAGAAGGGTCTTCAATTACTTTCTGTTGGCATGTTGCATAGGCCTAGGTGAGAACTCTTGCCTTATTTATCTGATGATGCGGATAACTGGGACCTGGGCTCCTAGGACCCATGGATCTTGTAGAAGAATAATGCCTTTTAGACATCATATCAGCAAAATTTGAGTATAATCAGTAGGAATGCTTCAAAAACATGGAGAAAAACAGTTTGGGACCAGCGAGTTAAAACAATAAACAGAGCAGCAGAGTAAAATCCCTTATAGATTAGAAGAAAACAACATTTTTTTTTACCATGTGAATTCAAAAGACCAAGAACATTTAGAAGGTATCACATGTTTATACCGAAAACATTGCATTGATATTTTTATATTCTAATATATATTCTAATGCTGATTATTAATATTCCAATCTATTTATTGGAAAATATATCAATTAAATTTTCAAATTATCAATTAATTTTAATAAGATACACTGTGTGAAATATAAAATCAGCACATATAAATATAAAATACATAATAATATATAATATATAATATTAAAAAATGTTTTGCATTGTTCTCTTGTGGTAAGGGTATCAAAGGCAACGGTTTTATTTTATTTTTTTTTTCTTTTTCCTTATGTGGTGCTGAGGAATCAAACCCAGGGACTCAGGCATGCAAGGCAAGCGCTCTACCACTGAGCCACCAGAGGCAACGGTTTTAAATATTATTCCATTACCTCTACTTCAGTGTTTGATAGAATTAGAGCTAAAACATTACCATTCGAAGATATGCAGCCTAGAGGCCAGAGGAAATACTGTGATTAAAACATTACCAATTTAAGGCCTAATAATGAGGAGAAACATATGGACTTCTCCTGGAGCTATGGAATATTTTTGGTGATAGAAAATCAGTGGTGTAAATTCCTGCCTGGTTGGATGGTAGACAGGCCAAGACATTAGGTAATCATACATATGAACAATTTTTTCACCTTCTTGGCTTTAGTTTCTTTTGAAATGTTAGGGTGTAATAAACAATTATACTTTGAAAAAATACCTTCTAGTCTGAACAGTTCTGTCTGAACTGTTCGTCTTTCTATGATCCCTTGTAACAGACTAGTTTTGCTCCAATAAGACAATCTATGCTGTCAGGGTAAGATTCTGGTTGGTCTGTTCCTACATGGAGCAAGGGTAAAGGGTCAGGGAGACATTTGTGCCAGAAAGACCTCATTTGGGAAATTTTAAGCAGCAGAAGTTTAGAAGTAGCTCTTAAGCAAGGCTTACTTTGAATCCATTAGCTCGACAAAGCTAAATCAGTTAATAAATAAGTACTTGAAAATCCATCACCTTTGGCCCAAGCTATAAAGGCTTCAAAGTATGATCCAATTTCAAATGAAAAAAATTGCAAATATGAGCAATCGAACAAATAATATAAGTTTTTTCCACCATGCACAGAATTTTACAGAAATAAGATGAATAGCAATTTGGGGAACAATAAGGTTTCCTTGTTATAAATAGGCAACCAAAGATATATACCTGTCTTAAGATTGCATCATTAACTACTTAAATTTACAGGATACTACATGCTTCAGCAGCACGTCTACCTGAATTACAAAACAGAGATTTTCATGGCTCTTGTACAAGGATGATATGAAAATTTGTGAAGTATTGCATATTTTTCATTCTTGAGATGCAAGAAATTATTAAAAAGTTGATTACAAATATACAAGTGTAAGAATACATGTAATTCATAGAAATAAAATTTAGTTTGACATCATTCAATCTTCACCTTTTTAGAAAGGCCTTTACATAGCATAACCATTATAAAACTTTTGAAATAAGATAACATTGCCACTTTATCCTAAACAAATAAAATTCTATAAGGACCTAGGAATTAAATTAATCTTAAACTGTTTCTATATGGAATGCAATCTGAAAGGACACATTTATTAATGAACCTATATATTGTAAAACAATGTCGAATTCAAAGTATTATATCTAGGGGAGAATAAAATAGGTTATGGACATTATACAAACAGAATACTATATGTTTTTAAATATACTTTTTTCAGACAAGCACCAGAAATATCTTTAGTTTCTTTACTACTCATTTCAACAGATAAATTAAAATTATTTATGATTAAAAAATCACAAACTCTATAGAAATCATTATAGGTGTATACAAACAACTCGAATATATTTTGACATCAAAGTCAGGAAATTCACTTGGAAGAATACCATGGAATCCATGAATTTTTAAAGTAAGATCTTGCTGTTGCTTTGTATTGTGAAAATATTTTGTATGGACACATAGGATGGACTGGCAATTTTGAAATTTAAGAAACTTAACGGAACCATTAGGACTTAGGAGAACAATTTGTACTTATCCTTTTGGCAATATCAAATGCAGTTTCTTCCAAGTTGTGCTTCAGACCTGGTTTGATATAATGGTTCACCAGAAGGAGATCCAACATATCTTTGCTATATCTATTCCCAGCAGCAAGATGCAAGGGGGTCAAGAGGCCTTTAGTTTGGGCATTGGTATCTGTATCATGATGCAATAAAGAAGCCACTCTGGTATTATTCAATGTATAAGTACTGTGCAGGGGTGTCCAGCCATTCAGTTATTACATGAATATCTGCCTTGAGCCACCAACTCATGGACAATGTCTAAGTGTCCACTGTAGGCTTCTCGATGAAGAGGGGTATACTCATCGTCATCCCTAGTATTCACATGAGTGGCCTTTTTGGAAAGTCGTCTCTGCACTGTAGTAAATCGATTATATTCAGAAGAACAAAGAAGAAATTTGCTTGGATCCTATTCCATTTTTTTCTTGCAATTGATACCATTTCTCACTTTTTCATCTTGTTCCTCAACTTCATCAGAATTGCCTAACCAGAGACTTTGAGTGCCAGTGAGAATGAGCTGTCCATGTATTCCCCCAATAGTTCACATTGGATGAAATGGTCAGAAAAATCCGGTGAATTTTTTACATCTGTTTTTTAACTATTATTTATTTTCTCTTCTTTCATTTTTACTATTCTAAATTACTCTAACTGGAGAGTAGGGATTTGGTAGAGAGCAGAGGAAAGATTTTCCTGCGTATTCAAAGGTACAGACTGAAAATGAGGACCAGTGGTGTCTTCATGTGCAGCTTATTCTAGGAATGAGAAAATAGGAAATAATGCCTTCTATGTAAATGAATTGGGAATGACAGAGCAGAAAGTGAAATGATGCAACCAAAAATATAAAAGCAAAATAAATTAGGATAATTAAGGAGCAATCATATTACCTATGAGAACCATGAAATGGAGAGAAGAAGAGAGAGACAGATGTGCATTGATCTAGCTAGCCACAAAATCCATCCCTCTGATCAAATTATAGAGCAAATAATTTTATTTTCTAAAATAGATAGAAATAGAATTTAAGGTCCGATGTCTCCATTGTTTTTAATTATATATTTATTATCTTAAATACTTATACAAGGGAATTTCCATTCAACAAACCAATTATTTTAAGTATAATGGATTTTTATATAACTTTCCCACACCCTTCCAAACCTCACCCCACTTTAATTTTTTCTAGTTTCATACTATCTGCATTGAATATTATACCTTCACTCTCTTCCTCCACAACTCTCTATATTCCTTCCTTTTGACTTCCCCTCACATCTTCCAAGTGATAGTTTCCTGATATTCATTTTGTTGGAGTAAAGTTCAATTTCATAAGAAATTACACCTTTGAAATACTCCTCTGTAAATAGCATGCTTTGGTTAATATTTTTGTGTAAACTTGTATAAATTTGTAGCTTCCCAATATGAGACAGAACATGGGTCCTTTGTGTGTCTGGCTCTGACTTAGTTCACTTAATATATTTTTAGTTCTATCTATTTCGTTGCAAATAATGTAACAGTCTTCAAAATGGATGGGTTCAATCCAATTGTGTATATGTGCCACACATTCTCCAACCATCACTCCGCCAAAGGGTATCTGGACTGTTTCTGTAACTTGGCTACGGTGAATAGTGCAGCAGTGAACATGGTTGTGAAAGTGATTTTACTGTAACCTTTTGGATGAATTCATCACTACCTTTATGGGAGCAATCCTCTAGCCAGTTTTCCAGAATAAGAACATCCCTCCTTTCATCTTCATCACAATGTATTTCAAGTCCTCAAAAACACACTTCTCCCTACAAGTCTCAATAAGCTAAAACCACACTGTGCCCATATTCTTTCAATACATTTTTTTCATAATTATACATATAATTTAGTGAAAACCTTCTATAAACTTTCCTAATGGAATGAGGGACATGACAGAGTAAAAGTAAGAAATATGCAATTTAATTAGCTATTATCATATTTAAGATCATTTTCAGCTCTAATTCATAGTCTCACATAATATTATTTTAATCTTTATTTGATTACTTCATCGAACCCAAAAATTATAACAGGTGAGTTAAAAACAAAGGCAAAAAGTGTGGTTTGATTTTCACACTCATTTGTGAGGTTGCATACATGGGCAGATAGATGGATTGGAATTAATAGCTCTTATCCATTTTGTTAACGTACAGATGGTTTTCACAAACTGATTCTCGCAATTTGTATTCTATTCAACAACAAGAAACATGTGATAATTTCCTTTGTTTTGCTCCTTATTAACTTTTGTTTCCATTTTACTTTATAATGGATGATTTCATAAATCTACTGTAGATACAAAAATATGTTAAAATATTTCTATCCTTATGCATTGATATATACATACACACATATATTACACAGGTTATAATGATAATGAATAACTTCAGTAACTGTACAATTTACTAAATTATTAAAACTATCGACGCCTCATGCCTGGCATCCTGGTTAGTCGGGAGGCTGAGATCTGGCGATCATGGTTTGAATCCATCCTGTGCAAGAGTGACCAGGAGCCTCTTATCACCAAACAACCAATAGAAAATCAGAATTGGAACTGTGGCTCAAAGTAGTAGAGTGGTAGCCTTGAGAGAAAAATCTCAGGGACTTCATCCAGGATCTTAGTTCAAGAAGTAAAATCTACCCAAATAAAATCTATTTAATTAACACCTGTGTAAGTAAAGTATTTCCATCACCCAAATGCACAAGCATGTTCATTTGCAAGGTAACTCTGTTTTGTCTGAAGTACCATAAAACATTTTCACTGAAGTTGAAAGCATTGCACCATGGGTTCATTCTATCTCTCTCATGCATTTTTCCACTCAAAAACTCAAATCTTACAATTATTCGAATTATTTAAAATCATAGCTTTTTACTTTAATACCCAAATATTAGAGTTTGAATTGAGTGTCTTGTGTCCCCTAAATGGGTGTTCTTACCACATTGTGATGTCCCCAGCCATAAATTATCCTGATTATTTTTCAGATACTTGTGCATGACCTTGGGCTCAGTCCACGTTATGTTATTCTTCCTGGAATTTAGAATAACAGGTGCATGGCATTGCATACAGATCTTTGTCCAGTCTGGGCTTTAACCTCTATCCTTACAAGAGTAGACGCTCTTGTAGTCAGGATTTTCATAAGCTTGTCATAGCTGATTTTTTTTTTTTGGTCTTTGCATTTCCTACAGATTCTTGAGTACTGAATTTGTTTTCTTGGGTTGTTTTGTTTCATTTGAATGTATGTGTTGAGCTGTTCCTCACTTTTCCTTTTGTTTCTTTCAGTCAAGTTCTTACCTAAAGTGCTGAGAAACCAATTCATCTTTTTCACGATAGTCAAGGTGAACATGATTTATTCTGAAGAAATTTCAGTAATATTTAAATACCTTTATATCTATGGATGGTATATAAATGATAAGTGCTGCGAAGGGTCTTTTTATTTTCACAGTAATCTTTGTCATACACAGACAGATCATGAAATATATGAAGATAATAATACTACAGATGCAAGCAAAGAGAAGAAAAAACTATTATTAATTGTTTGAAAGAGGCTTCCCTTCTAGTGAAAGGAATACGTTGCTTGATGCAGGATTTCACAAAATTATATTGCTAGGAGGAAGCTAAACAATCATCTAATTCTACAGAATTGATGGAGAAGAATCAAACTCCTGAATAGTTTATATTTGGGTCAAATAAAAGCATGCTTCCAAAAAGAGAGTTGACTTTAGAGAAACATGATGAGTTGTATGTAAATAGGTGCTTAGCTGATTTTGTTAATTTGTAAACTAATACAGGGAAATAGAGTACAGCAAGGTAAAAAAAGAAGTTCACATTGCAATGCTTATGTGTGTGTGTGTACACATGCACGTGTATACACACGCGCGCATGTGCAAGTGCTCATTCATTCATCATCCCTAAGCTTCTGTGACCTAGGTTAGTGGTTTACCACTTGAACCATCGTTCCACTCCTGTTTTTTGGAGATAATCGCATGTATTTTCATGATTGGACTGGCTTTGAATAGTGATCTTCATATCTCAGCCTCCAGAGTAGCTAGCTAAGCTTATTCAGCTTCCACGTAGCTAGTTAAAATTGTGCCTGTCCTCTACACTTCACTGCTCTTTTATTCTTGTCCTGTGGTGTTCACGTGCCTAAGTCATATATATGTCTAGTTGCTTTAAGAAATACTCTTACTGCTTGGAGCCAAGGGCTCCCATCTGAACACTTAACTACTGAGGAGGCTTGAGAACAGAACCCAGGCCAAAAGTTTAGTGGACTTCCTTCTCAATCTATAGCTGGGTGCATTGGATCATTTCCAGCATTCTGCATTATCTACAGGTTAGGATTGGAAGGACTACAGAATCCAAGCCTGGCAAGGAAGGAAGCTAAACAAGTTGGTGCGCAACTCTTATGCCATTGATAATGGGAAGGCTAAAACGTCAGATCAGGTGCATTTTCGTGTGGAAAGGGATCCCCTATCCTAAAATTAACCACAGATATGACACCAGTCTAACAAAAACAATACCCTAATTGAACACAATTTCCCACAACCAAAATAAATATATACTTTAACATCCAGAAATTTAGTACAATCTGCTCTTTGCTCTAATATCAGCTTCATCTAATTATCATATGATGTGAAAGAATAGTTTCTTCATTAAACTTATTAAAGACCTAGAAAATTCTTTCTCACTTATTAAGTGCAAACGAATGGCAAATTGCCACATTTCTTACATATTTGACAATCTCTATAAATTCATCTTATGATTACTATTATTAGTAATATATTCTGATTTATTACTTTACTTTTTAACAGTTTGTAAATTTTTGGCTTCTCTGCTAAAATTGAAGTATTTAAATAGTATCATCAAATTATATTACTTGGGTACTTAGGGCAGTTTTTAAAAAAGTTTTTAACCAATGGTTTCTAGTAATTCTGTTTTTTTTTTGGGGGGGGGGCTTCCGGGCGTTGAACCTGAACTCTGGGTCTGGGCACTGTTCCTCAAGGCTAGTTCAAGACTAGCCCTGGACCACTTGAGCCACAGTGCCACTTCTGGCTTTTTTTTTCTGTTTATGTGATGCTGAGGAATTGAACCCAGGGCCTCAAGCATGCAAAGCAAGAGCTCTGCCACTGAGCCAGCTTCCTAACTCTCTACGAATTCTTTATTGGTATATTATTTAGTTTATTTTTAATTTCAATTTAATTTTATTGTAAAGGTAATGTACAGAAGGGATACAGTTACATAAGTAAGGAAATGAGTACATTTATTATGGAAGGAACATTGTTATCTCTTCCATTGATTTTTTGCACACTCAGAAAAAACTACTGATATTTTTCCTGTCGCTATTGACCAATGTGCAATTTTCTTACTTTGTTCATGCATTTTTTATTATAAAATTGATATACAGAGGGTTTACAGTTATTTAAGTCAACTAAAGAGTACACTTCATTTTATTTTCCAAATTTCAAATTTTGAACTTATTTTGTCTTGTTTCTTTAGGGTAATTCTTTTTTCAGAGTTGTAGGATTAGTTAATTTAGTTTTGCATAATTTTAACACATGTAAATTATTCAGATATATATTTTTGCTTTCAAAATAGTTAACATGTGAATATTTAAAAATTATTTTCTTATTCTATATGATTGGTGAATTTAAATAAATTTATTTTTTTATAGTTCTAAACATATTTGTCCAGGTAACAAATACTGTATTTTCAAGAAGCACATACTTTATTTTAAAAGGCTTCATTACATGGTCACTTTTTGGAAATATTTGTACTTGAATTAAAAAAAAAAAACTATTTGAGCTGGGCATAGTGTTTGTAGTTTCCATTTTCTAACTATGGTGGGAAGTGTAAATAGGGTTTGTGATTCAGGAGAGACTGAAAAAATATGAGCCCTTATCATAAAATTACCAGATTGAAATCATTAGGGATATAGCCATCCCCAGCAAGATATAGAGCACCTTGTTATCATATTCTAAATCTTGAGTTAAAACACCAGTAAGATCAATCTTTTGTCAAAAGAAAAGGACACATAATTCAAAATGTTCATTATTTAAAACTTGTTTGCAAAGTTCTCATGTCTTTTATTTCTTAATTTTCAATTTAATTAATCTATAAGAATCCAAGTATCTTGTGACTATTTTATTTCTACTAAACGTTTGAATAATATGAGCAATATTATGATTTCATATATTAAAATACTTTTACTATTTGTGATAATTTCCTCTGTTTAATATGATAATAACAAATGTGTTTGTGTGGTGTGTCTGTGTGTATATTTATGTGGGTTTTGTGTGTGTGTGTGTTTGTGTGTACTTTGTAATGCTTGGGAGATCATACAATTGCTCACATATGTTAGGCCAAAGTTTTACCACTGAGCTATACTATCTAGTTATAATAAAAATTGTATTTTAAATTATGACTTTTAAGTTTTCATTCCTAGTATGTTTTTACAAAATTATATATGATAAAATGTGATCCATCTTCTATCCACGTTAGCAATTGTTATTGTTATTCTTTCTCTTATTTCCTTGGAAATTAATTATATTCCTATTACTTCTTTAAATTGTAACAGCTCTATACAATGCTTGTTTAAAATTTTATTTTTCCCATGTTATCTGACTTTCAGTCCAAACTATCAGGTGGATTAAAAAGAAACTAGATTCAGGACACTTTATTTTTCTCCTTCTCTTCTCTGAAGTCTTTATATTTTTTTGAAACAATACCAATAACCTACAGCTCCTCTGTGGTCCACCATTCTCCCCCTCCCACTCTCTTCGGCAGTACAGCTCAAGTCGTTATCATTCAGCTTTATTATGCTGTACTGTTATCTAAATCTTAACTCATTCCTAAGTTAATTTTAGTTGCATTGAACAGTCTCTCAATACATTTTCTATATATAATATCAGGGGTTTGTATTTTCACAAGGGGCGAAATATGAGTGAATATCAAATATTTAGATATCTCTGTAGAATATTGGTCCACTTGCTCAATAATCTCGTATGTAAATTCAAGGAATACACGTCAGTCAGAGCAATCTTGTAAAATGGTGCAGCTTGAGCCTTCAAACTAGCTTTGAATAGTATTACCATGTTTAGTAGTGAAGACACCATAGTTCTACTATAAGAACAGACACATAGGAAAAGATAACAGATTTGTCAAAAATACATTCTTAGTTTTATGGTCCACAGATTTTGAAAAGGATGCTATGACTTTATGAAATAAAAACAGAATCTTAAATGGTTGTAATGGCACTATTGCCTCTCTAGATTTAAAGAATGATCTTAGACTACTACCTCAATCCTTTGTTTGTTTGTTTGTATGTCAGTCATGGAGTTTGAACTCTGGGCTTAGGCGCTGTCCATGTGCTCTTCAGCTCAAGGTGAACACTCTACCGCTTGAGCAACAGCAAAACTTCCGGTTTTTTAGTGGTTTATTGGAGATACGTGTGTTATGGACTTTCCTGCCTTGGCTGGCTTTAAACCACGATCCTCAGATGTCAGCCTCCTGTGTAGCTAGGATTACAGGCGTGAGCCACCAGCACCTGGCCTACCTCAAACCTTATAAAGAATGATTACCAAACTAAATCTGAGATGTAAAACCCTATAAAACATAAATGTAAAAATTCATGACATTAATCAGGAAAGGTTTCTAAAAATTTGACATGGAAAACATTAGTAGCTAAAGAAAAGCAGACCTGGATTATATCAAGTGATAACCTTTCATAATTCAAGGTACGCTATAACAGAAATAAAACCATATCCAACAGAGAGCACATATTTGTTAATGCTACAATGTTAATGCTACAATGATTCTGAACCTTAAGTATTTTTATATCTTCTACTATATAAATTTTTTCCTGAATAGGATATTTCTTTAAATAACATATGTAAATTAATAGTCAATAGGAGGAGCATAGGAAATAAGCTCCTCTTTAGTGTTTAAGAAATGATAAAAAGAAAATTCACTAGTATGACCATGATATAAAAAGAGGACGCAAAATATAGTAATACATTTGTGGAGAAATTCATATACTTCTTGTAGTGATCGATTTGTATAATACTGCAATCATTTTAGCAAACAAGTTTTCAAGTCTTCAAAAGGTGAAAGAGAATTGTATAGGATCCCGGCAATACACTTCTATGACTGTATTAATCAGAAGTTAAAAACTTTTTTGGACAGAGAATGTAGTTAATTGACAGTGAACTTGAATACTATGTGTGAGTCCCTGGAAACGATCCCCAAAAACAAATTTTGAAAAGACATACTATAGAGGATGTATGCTGGGCAAATTCCTGTAACTGAATTTTATATCTTTTTAAATGTCTCTTCTAAAATTTACAGCATTTCTCTTTGAAGAAATGCAAGTTTGTGAAAATTTGGCTTTGAAAACCTATGAAGGTACAATTCACTTCCAAAGCACTAAAATGTATACAATAAAAGGAGATAATATATTGTAAGTGAATTGCATGTCAGAAAAAAAAACTATTGTTAAAACTTCTTCACACAAAATGCAGAATAGCTAAAAAGATGTTTTTGGTATTGGCTAAAAACTCTTAAACTACAGATGTGATTTCTGTTTATTTTGAGGGTATTTTTTCCGTTTGAGTTTATACAGAGATAACTCAATGCAAAACTACATGTGAAAGCTGGAATACCTAGGAATTATGCATCATTTCTAAGTAATTTTTTTATTATTTTTACTTTTTTATTGTGAAAATACTGTACAGAGGGGTTACAATTACATGGGCAAGATAATGTGTACATTTCATATCAAGCATTGTAGCCTACTCCTTTGTTTCCCCTTCCCATCCTTTCCCATCCTCCTCCACCACCCCACCCAATCCTCCCCGCTAACCCCCCCAATCAAAGTTGTAAAGTTCATTTTTTGACGTAACGACCTGTATATCTCATTGTTGCAATGGGTCCATCTGTATCCCTATTTTTTTTCCCATGGTTTCCCTTATTTACAATATCAAGTATATGTCTGAGTCAAGCAGAAAAGGTCAGATAAGGGGATGGTCGGGAAATGAAGCCTAAGATATGTATTCAAATATATTTTTTTCTTTCATGCGATTGTTTCTAACACATTTATAAGATTATTTCTTTGTTGCTTTGTATGTCCCTCCCCAACAGTATAACCCCTGCTTTCACTGTATTTGATGTCGGTATAATTTGTGGAGGGGAAGGGGAAAAACTTCTAATAATTGAGAAACTTTTCTGGAAGAAACTTTTAGCAAATGACAGAAGACACAAATCTATGCATCTGCATTTTATGAAAGTTATATGTTGCTTGCTCAATCCAATTGCTTATCTCTACTTTGCTAGGATAAACGTATTCTCAAGATAAGAGCTAAAAGCAGTGAAAAGAACAAAATACACAATCATCTTGATTTATTTGGGAAAGTAACAAATGAAATAAAAAAAATTCCACTTAAGGGATTCCAATATTAGTGTATGTGAATATGTTCTTGAATGGCAATATCCATTAAATTTTTGGAATTTTAAAGTCTACTAACATATGAAAACTAGAACTAGAAAACAAATATAGACTTAGAGTGAATCAGCCTTGAAATCATTTTCTTAATTGTTTTGAAATTACAAAAGAATTGATACTCCTTTGCTTTGGAAATCATTTAAAAATATTTATCACTTATGGTAATTCAAATACCAAGCAAGAGTAATTTTATATAATCATTATAAATATCATTTTATTACTATTGTAAAATAGAATAAAAAAACCAATCCCAATATATGACCTACCTGTCATTATTCTTAACCTCTAGTCATTACCTAAATTTCTTAAACAATTTAATAGTCATGTCTTTAACATAGACGTAAATGTTCTATACATTTTTACTTAATATTTTCCAGGGGTATGTATTCATGTTTCTAAGAAATGTTCACAGCAGTTAAAAGATGCTTTTGTCAAATTAATGTGATATAATTTGTTGTTGTGGGTGTTTTTTGCAAGGCCTGGGCATTGTCCCAAGCCATTTTATGCTCAAAGACAGCACTCTACAACTTGAGGAAAAGAACTAATTTCTGTTTTTAGTGGTTAATTGGAGATAAGAATCTAAGAAGTAATTTTCTGTCTGGGCTAGTTTCGAAAACAATTCTAAGATCTCAGCACCCAGAATAGCTCGTATTATCAGGGTTTGTTACCAACACTTGGTTTCACGAAGGTTTGTTTTTTTAATTTTAATTATGTTTTAAGTTGTTTGTTTCACTATGATGTATATCATTCTGCAAATAACTTTAGATATATGTATATATTTCTGAGGACAAATAATGTCTAAAAATGTACTATTCTACTCATAACATTTATATATATATATGACAGACTCCCTCTAAAACTTTTATGTTACTATTTTTGACGTTTTTCATTTCAAAGATATACAGTCTCTTTTGCTAAAAGTTTCCTAGAATAAAATAACTATATTTCAATAGGAAGTAGAGTTTATTACTTTCAAGGGAATTTTAGATATGCACATGATATTGTAGGAATATTTACAGTATATTACTTTAAAATGTTCTGCCCAAACTCTTTAATATTTGTTTGTTGTTAAGGAGAGAGAGGAAGTTAATTCATACTCATTAGGAATTTGCAATGCTTCAAAAAATCTATTCTATAATTTGTTACAAGCACATAGTCAAGCTACCTGATATGGTTTAGTTTTTTTGTTTATTTGTTCTAAATTTCAGTATGTATGCATGCACAGCGGTAACATTAAAATTATTAATCAAAAGACAAATAATAGTAAAATAATAGACAGATATCCGACATTCAATAATTAGCACTTATGATGCTAATAATAATTTGGATGGAGAGGATGATGACCACAGTGTAGCCTGATAATGACGATGTTGTGATTGAAAAGGAAAAATAAAAACTTTAGATAACTTTGAAGCTAAATTTCCAACATTGAATACATAGTTATAAACATCGTTGGATTACATACAATAACAATACCAAGAGGAAGGCTGGGAAGGTGGCTCAGTGGCAGAGTGCTGGCCTTGCCTACATGAGGCTCTGGGTTTGATTCCTCAGCATAAATAAGCAGAAAAAGCGGGAAGTGGCACCGTGGCTCAAGTGGTAGAGTGCATTGAGCTGAAGAGCTGAGGGACAGTGCCAGGCCAAGAGTCCAGTCCCCATGACGAACCAAAAAAAAAAAAAAAACAGAATAAAAACAGGAGAGTTTCAATATCAAGAAATACAATCACATAAACAGGTAGTCTTTCTAATGAATACTCACTGTAATTGGTGTTATTATTTTCTTATAAATAAAATCATTTATTTCCATATTTTGATGGACTAAGATGTAGGTTTCAACTTAGTGTGATTAGTTCAAATAACATTCTCATATAGATACTATTCAATAACCAATGTTTTACAATGATATATTAAGAGTATGTTCTTCATTACAGCTGTAAATACATGACACAATTTACATAATAACACTTACATATATGAAGTTAACATAAAATGACACAAGCTGCAGAACCAGGAGTTTAATTTATTTTTATTTCTGCATGAAACTGTTTCTGACTTTATACCAACAAACTGAATTTGACACTTTCCTTATTTGTAAGCTAAGGTAGAAAATGTAAGGACTGTTTGCTTTCTTTTTCCTTGCTCTAGAAATCAACAAATATATTCTTCAATATTTCTGTCAGATTACATCCATTTACAGATGAGAAATGTAAGACCAAAAGTCAATGTTATGAGTAAATAATGGTACTAGAATTTTTGTCTGAGTTCTTCACCCTGTGTGCTTACAAGGAGAGTCATTGGTTGATGGAGAGGACCAATATGAAAAGACCATGTGGAAAAATGCATACATTGTAAACAGTTGTTTTAGGACTGAATGACTGGTGATGAGTATTTGCAATAGGTTGGTTTCAGGGGCACAAAAAGGAGTACATAGATATTACATTAGTGACAGAAACAGAGAAAATCTTGATCATTCATCTTATCTAATGGATGGAGGTAGGGTAAAAGGAAATCTAAAATGTTTCCACATCTCGGTCTCCTAACTGTGTTAGTTACATTCTTGGTGATAAGGACTTCAGGTGGAAAAGATGGATTTAGAAGGAAAAAACTCTCTGCTAGTTCTAAGGTTTATGTTAAACAGATGCAAAGGTAGTTCTGTTTGAACATCATCAAAATATCCACGAACATGAATATAAAAAATAATAATAAAATCAGGGAAATTATTAAAGGAAGAGGAAAAGGAAAGTTCTGACGAAAGTGTGAATAATGTCAGTACGAGTGTGGATAAGATTGGAGGAAAGAGATAAATTAGGTTACAAAAAAGTAATAAACACAGATTTACAGAAGAAAAGGAACGAAAGAATTTTCAGGAAGATATTGAAGGAAATCTATTTGTATTTGAAAAGGAAAAGGACACAGACATGTTCAATAAGAACAGTGTTTTGGTGAAAGTCATATTGATAAAATGTTGAGATATGAATGTGAAAACATAAAATTCTGGATCCATTAATTCAACAGATCCTATTGATTTTAAATATTGGGAACAAATGCTTTAATCCTGACCTTAAAAATATTATACAGATATAACTGTCATGAACTTTTCTTAGAGGTATTCTGTGAATATTTTTGAAAACTTTATTTAGCCAGGAGATTATAGATTGAACTAAAGCACAAACAACCCTAATTTGTCCTAAAGTTCCAATTAGTGACCCATCTATCCATATCAGTTTGGGATTTTATTGAAATATATTTAGATATGTTTGGATATCTTATCAGCCTACTCATTATAAATGTAGGACAAGTAACGCCAAGTATTAGATTAAACATATAGTTTTACTGATGTGACTGAAGACTCCTTGAATTGATTCTTCTTTAGAACAGAAAATGCCTCAATAGATATTAACAAATCATAACCGCCAAATACTCTATTGAAATCTAATTCTTCTTAGGTATATCTCCATGCTGAAATAACCCTGTCAATCAACCTGACACAAATTCTTATATGTAGAAAAATGTTCTTATAAACTTCAAGCTTTTATTGAATGGAAAAATTCAGACATTACGTTTCACCACTAGGATTAAATGCCTAAAAAGATAAGACATTTTGCTTTAATGCCTTTCTTTCATTTTCACATACACATTGTCAAGTTGTGAAGTTTTCAGATGTAACAATAATACAATCGTGACTTGTATTAACACAACATCTAGAATCTAATGTTAATTTGAATACTTACTAATTAGCTCCAAATTTTGTGGATATTTATATTTCTCCTGCATAATCTAATGAGCTCCAAGAAAATGTCCCTAAGGAGTCTTTCAATTCTAATATCACTGTTCTCTCAAAATGCCTTAAATTCTACATGCTCTAATGTGGGCATAGGGTTATATTGTGGAACTTTTCTCCTCAGAGAGTGAGTATTACCCTATTGCTTAACATGGACAAAGTACTTTCATACATAGACTGGGCGTGTGCAAACAAGAAGTGGTAGTTGAACAATGTTCTTAGCAGTTTGTACAGATGAAATGCAAATAGAGCAACTATGAACTCAAAAGGAATGTGTAAAGAAGACAAAGACACAAAAGAGAATGTGCCAAGAAAAGCTGAAGTATAACTTCAAATAATGTGCTCAGGTGTGAGGGTGTGTTCAAAGTACAGTTTCTGAAAATGTAGTTGGATATCTTGGGAGAAAACTGTTTTAAACTATTCTGGGATAATTGTACAATTATAAGCCCCTAACTCTGACTCTAATCAGCCACAACATCTTCAACTTAGGGACTATTTTCCAAGTGCAAAGTAAGAAAAGAGGGCTGATCACAGTTAGTGTTCAAGTTGAAGCAATGGCAATCACATAAATTTTCTTTTAAGTTTTCATTTATTTTGGAGCATTTAAGTAGGGAAAAGCCAAGTAAATACTTTGCATGTACCTAAATTAAGTGGGACGTATTATATTGTCTCCCTTTAACTTGGAAGTTATAGATTATGTCTTTTTCTATTCTAACTTGGGACAATGATCTGCTGACAGTTATTTTCTTCTCTTACCTTTCTTTTCCCCTTCCACTTACATAATTATTATTTAAAGAGATATAATTGAGCTTGCATTTCTAAATTCTTCAAAATTATCTGAACTACTTCATACATTTGGCAGCCTTCTATATCTTTCTCAAGGGAAATATTTTGTCACTATCATTTTAATCCTATATGGTATTGGATATCTTCCTGCCTAATTCAGTGCAAGATATACATTAGACTCATCCAGATATCTCAACACTTGTACCACCATAAAATACTATCTTACTTGGAAATCATATTAGCATATCTGGTGAGTTGGCATCTCTCATTTTTGAATGGCCTTAAGAGATACTTACATACAATCATGTTTTAAACCAAAATACCACTCAGTAGATGAACGAATTAACAAAATGTGGTTTATATATGTACAGAGGAATTCTATGCTTCCAATTCATAAGGAAATGGAAAGACTTGGAAAAATCCTACTAAGAAAAATAAGCAAGACAAAAGAAACAGATTCCATGGTTTCCCCCATTTGTAATAACTAGGAAATATCTAGGATAGTCCTAGCAGATGAGCAAAATGAATCAATAGCTGTCTATAAATGACCGCATAAAATGATTTTGAGCAAAATAAACTCCTAGCTATGGAAAGAGAGGTTTTTTTTGTGGTTGTTGTTTTTAATGTATTATGTGATTTCTTTTTTCTTTTGTGTTTTCCTCTGGTTTGTCCACTGTTGTATTTAATTTCAGTATCCTGTGTATTGTATATACATTTATCTTCATTTGGCAAGGGAAGCAGAACAATAAAATGGCAAGAAAAAGGACAAAAGGCAAACCAATGCAATAGCAATATTCACAAGACAACATGTTAGAAATTTACATTACAACTTGTGAGGAGTATTGGGGAAGGAAAAGTGTGAGAAAAATGAAGGAGGGGGTAAAAATTTTGACATGTATCCACTACCTAACAATTACTGCAACCCCTTCTATATATCAGCTTGACAATAAAATTAAGTTAAAATGAGCTGCATAAAATATAATTTCACTGTATTGGTACAGTAAATATTATTCTATGTGTATTACCTTTTTAAAAAATGAATGTTTTGCGTGCTAAATTGAATGACCTCTTTCTTTATCAGAGGGACTTCAACTGGAATGTTATCAAACTATTCAATATTTTCAGAATGTAATTGCCATTATTTTGAAAAAAATATTATTTTAGTATTGTCTTATATTAAAACAGAAAACAGTTCAATTCTATGGAAACTCCTAACTTTGAAAACTGACTAATTGTTAAGAGGACAGAATATATCTGTTCCTCAACATTCTATGACTACTAACTACTCATATTCAAATTCTGAACATGCCATACCAGAGACATTCGAAACAGTACCTGTTTACATTTTAATTAATTCAGCAATTGATGCAGTTTCCAATGAGGCGTTACATATTTTAAAGTCAACAGAATAAAAAGACACATTCTGGTAGAGGTTAAAACTATGGAGTCTATGATAATTAATTCCTTAAGAGTAAACATTAGTTTATCAGAGTAAGGTATTATTTCTATGACAATCAATCCCAAGGTTTTATGCCGTAAAGTCATCGTAGCCCAACAATTTCCAACTGGTAAGGTGTACGTTAAAATTCCCTAAATTCACATCATGACAACTTTATCACTATTGTCAAAAAATATTACACTTCTGCTAATGTGATGCCATTCCTATTATGGAAAGAATACTACACTAATCTTTGCCACATCATTTTCCCCACAGTAGTGTTCTTGAGATCAGAACACTTGCAAATATTATTTATTTTTATTATGTATATTTTATTATATATTTTATCTATCATAGATATTCAGGAGATCTGTATATCTTAATATTAAGATTTGAAGAATATGGTTGAAAGCCCACCCAGACAAGAAGGTTCCTTATATTCTTATCTCCAATAAACTCATAATGAAAAACCAGACCCAAGTGGCACTGAGGTTCAAGTGGTAGTGCAGTAGCCTTGAGCAATAACAGGCTCAAGGACAGTGCCCAAGTCCAGAGGTTAAGCCTAGAACAAACCAAACAACAAAAACAAAATAAAAACAAACCTCAAATGTACCATTTTTCTCATTGTATACAGAGGTACATAATTAAGGAAATTTCTTCCTGTGTTATGTATAGGTAGAAAAAAAAAAGATGTCACACAATTACTCTCTTCATACCACGTTACACCAAAGTCTCAAAAGATGGCTCCTTTTCTATATTTATAAATTAATATCATCAATTTGTTGACAATTTGTCTAGATTATTTACATTATCATCTTACAAATGAACTGGTGGAATTATCTATTAACTAAGTTCTTATTATACCTCACTTGAAAGAATATTCTAGTCAATTAGAATACCAGATCCATTAGGGAATTTGTAAATTAAATCTTTTACTTGAAAAGAATTTTGTTGTATCCTATAGAATATTAAATTATAAATAAAAAATATCTATTTTAAATCTAAATTCTAATTTAGCCAGGTCTACAAAGTCCTACATTAAATGAACTTTCCCATTTCATCAGGCTTAAACTTTTGTAATCCTTCATCATTTCTTGGAACTCTAACAGAATGATACTTACTTTTTCAAATTTTTGGTTGGGAACCATGAGCTCTTTTGCATCTAGAAATGTTCTATAATTAAGACAACATTTAAAACACAACTGAGGATTATATATGAGTTGCATTTCTATAGGAAACTTGACTTCTCAAAACATAATAACAAAATTAGCCCAAATTTCCAACTGTGTATTACTTTCTGGTTTATTTTTTATTCCTTTCTTGTTTGCTTTTATTGAGACAATATTTTATTGTTCTAGTTGGTCAAAGTTTCTGATCAGCTCACGTAACGTGGGAATGGAGTCCATGAAGTCCATTAAATACAACATCATGTCATTTTCATTTTTTTCTTCTTTTTTCTATTTTTAAATTTATTATTTTTTATTGTGAAAAAATTGTACAGAGGGATTAAAATTACCTGGGCAAGAAAATGTGTACATTTCTTCTGAAGCGTTGTAGCTTCCTAATTTCTTTCCCCTTCCCATCCCTTCCCATCCTCCTCCCTTGCCCCCACCCAATCCTTCTCCCCACAACCAAAGTCGTAAAGTTCATTTTTGATATAACGACTTGTACATCTCATTGTTGCAAGGGGTCCACCTGTATCCCTATTTAAACTATTTGTTTTTTCCTTTCCCCTCCACAAATTATACCAACATCAAATAGAGTGAAAGCATGGGTTATACTGTGGGGGGAGAAATACAAAGCAACAAAGAAATAATTTTATAAATGTGTTAGAAATAATCCCACAAAAGAAAAAAAAACATTTGAATACATATTTTAGGGTTCATTTCCCTAACATCAACTTATCTGACCAATTCTGCTTGACTCAGACTTATACTAGTTACTGTAAATAAGGGAGACCATGGGACCTATGTTTCTTTGGACCTGGCATACTTCACTTAATATAATTCTTTGCAAGTCTTTCTATTTCCTAACAAATGGGGCAATGTCATTCTTTCTGAGGGAGACATGGAATTCCATTGTGTATATATACCCCATTTTCTTGATCCATTCATTTACTGAGGGTCATCTGGGTTGGATCCATATCTTACCTATGGTAAATAATGATGCAATAAACATAGTCGTGCTGGAAGCTTTAGTGTGGTCTTGTTTGTGAACTTTTGGGTCAATGCCCAAAAGTGGGATTGCTGGGCCATAGGGGAGGACTATGTGGAGTCTTTTGAGGAACCTCCATATTGCTTTCCAAAGTGGTTGAACAAGTTTACACTGCCACGAACAGTGCAGTAATGTTCTCTTCTGTCCGCATCTCCTTCAGCATCTGTTGCTATTAGAGATCTTGATTATAGCCATCATAACTGGGGTGAGGTGTTATTTCAATGCTGTTTGGATTTGCATTTCTTTCATGGCTAGAGAGTTTGAGCATTTATTTATGTGTGTATTGGCCATCTTTCTGTCTCCTTCAGAGAAATTTCTCTTTAAGTCTTTAGCACACTTATTTATTGGACAGTTGATTCTTTGAAGATTTGTGGTTGGGGATTTAATTTTTTAATTTCCAAGTATATTTTAGATATGAGAACCTTGTTCATTGTATGGCTAGTGAAGATCTCCCAATCCGTGGGCTTTCTATTGATCATGTTAGCTATGTCCTTTGCCAGGCAGAAGCTCTGCAATTGCATGCAATCCCATTTTTCCAACCTTTTTTCTTATTTTTTTTGTGTTTCTGGGTCTCTATTAAGAAAATTCTGGCCTGCCCCAAGGAGACCTACTGTTTCTCCTATTCCATCCTGTAATATTTTCAGAGTGTCTGCTTTGACTCCGAGGTCTTTAATGCATTTGGAGTTGATTCTGGTGCAGGGTGATAATGATCTAGCTTTAGTTTTCTACAAGTAGTTAACGAATATTGCCAGCATAATTTACTGAAGAGGCTGTCTTTCTTCCATTCTGTTTTTTTAGCTCCCTTATCGAAAATTAGATGGCTATGGGACTGTAGGTTCATTTCTGGGTTTTCAATTCTATTCCATTGGTCATCTTGTATGTTTTACTTCATCTTTCCCTATTTGGATTCCCTTTAAGTTTGCATCTTGTCTTATTGCCCCAGCTAGCATTCTAATACTAAGTTGGAGAAGAATGGAGAGAGCAGACATCCTTATCTCTTTCCTGAATAATAAGAAATGGCTTTATCTTTTACCATTAAGTATAATGCTGGCTGTAGGTTCGTCAACTCTTAGCAGAAAGAACAGCACTGGAGCAATATCAGTTCCAAATTTCAAACTATACTAAAAAGCCATAATAATAAAACCAGCTTGGTATTGGCACAAGAACAGGCCTGAGGACCAATGGAATAGGACTGAGGACTCAGAAATAAACCCACTGACCTATAGCCACCTAATCTTTGACAAGGGAGCTAAAAGAATAGAAAGGAAGAAGACAGCCTTTTCAGTATATGGTGCTGGTAAAATTGGTCAAACACCTGTAGAAAACTAAAGCTAGATCCATATATATATATATACATATATATATATATATATATATATATATATACATATATATATATATATATATATATATATATATATATATATATATATATATATATATATATATATCACCCTGCATGAGGATCAATTCAAAATGACTCAAAGACCTCAAAATAAAAGCAGACACCGTGAAAACATTACATGAAGGATAAGAGAAACTCTAGGGCACTTTAGCACAGGCCAAAAAAATTCTTAATAGTGAATCAGAAACAAAACAAATCAAAGACAGGTTGGACAAATGGGATTGCATGAAACAGCAGAGCTTCTGCAAGGTAAAGTTCATAGATAGCAAGATCAATAAAAAGCCCACTTACTGGGAGAAGTTCTTCATGAGTCATAAAACAGAAAAAGTCTTATATCTAATATATACTTAGGACTCAAAATCATAAATCCCCCTCCAACAAATCCTCAAAGAAACAACTGCCCAATAACTATGTCGGCTGAAGACTTAAAGAGAGACTTCTTTGAAGAGGAAATAAAAAATGTCCATTAGACACATGAAGAAATGCTCAATTTTTCTAGTCATAAAAGAAATGCAAACCAAAACATTGAGATTACACCTCACTCCAGTTAGAAAGGCTATAAACAAGAAATGTAATAATGACAGGTGCTGGTGGGGATGTGGCTAAAAGGAACCCTACCGCATTATTGTAGGAGTGTAAACTTGTTTAACCACTTTGGAAAGCAGTATGGAAATTTTTCAAAATACTCCATGTAGAGCTCCCCAGTGACCCAGCAACCCCACTTTTGCGCACTTACCCAAATGATCACAAACCTACCAGCACAACGATGTTTAATGCAGTATTATTCACCATAGCTATGATATGGAACCAACCCCGATGCACCTCAATAGATGAATGGTTCAAGAAAATGTGGTACACATACACACATACATACATACACACCCCTCCCCCCCACACACACACAAACACTCACTGGAATTCTATGCTTCCATCAGAAACAATGACATTGCCCCATTTGTAGGAAATTGAAAGACTTGGTAAAAATTATATTAAGTGAAGTAAACCAGACCCAAAGAAACATAGGTCCCATGGTTTACCTTGTTTTACCTTTGTTTGCAAGGATTAGTACATGTCTAGGATAAGCAGCGAAGATCAAAGGCTAGGTACATATGACCATACAAGATGATGTTAAGCGAAATGTACCTCAAGTCAGAGACACAAGTGGTTTTTCCTTTCTTTCTTTTGTTTTTAATATGCTTATAATTCTCTATGTGATTCTTTTGTACGTTATTCCCCCACAGTAAACCCCTGTTTTCACTGTATTTGATTCCAATGTACTTTATCATATATATATATATATATATATATAATATATATTGATTTGGGGAGTAGAAGGGATATAGCAGAATGCTTAAATGGGGATGCAGGTTGACCATTGTGACAATGAGATGTACAGGTTATTGTGTTGAAAATGAATTTACAATATCAGGCAGGGTTCGAGGAGGGAAGAGTTGGAGAGGTGGGGAGGGAAAGGACGGTAGGGGAAAAACAAAGTAGGAGGTAACAATGCTGTATAGGAAATGTATTCATTACCTAGTCCTGTAACTCTGAGCCCTCTGTACAGTATTTTTACAATAAAAATATATTTAAAAAATCTCTGCCTGCTGTAGATTTCCAGTGCTGATCTCAGAATTGCATTATCTGCCTATTCTGGCTGTGGTTAGGTCCATCTGCCCAATGGATCAGTAATCTTCAAGGCATCTGGGTCCTGCAGTGGGACTTGAATTATCCAGTGGTGGTTGGAACCAGGCCAAGGACAGGACAAAACCACTTTCAGGACATGGCTTCATCATTGCCCATGCAACTAGGATTGCAAACAAAATTTCTCTGAATTTGACTCCAGAAAACCTTCAATGAACCAAAAGGCAAGTCCACCAAGTACCTCACTCCTCCCCCCCATTTCCTCCTTTCTCCCTCCCTGGGAAAGTATAAAATAATTTTGCAGGTTTTGATACACACACAAAATGCCCACCATCTCCCCTGGTAAACTTGGTTTCAAGTCACTAAGTCATGTCAACGGATAATGCTGCATTCATTATTCTGGACAACATCTTCAGGTTGTTTGATGCTTTAATTTTTTGTTGTTGTTGTTGATGTTGTTAGGGGGGCCTGAACTCTGGGTCTGGGTGCTGTCCCTGAGCTGTTCAGCTCCAGGCTAGCTTATTACCACTTTAGCCACAGTTCCACTTCCAGGTTTTTTCTGCTTATGTGGCGCTGAGGAACTGAACCCAGGACCTCATGCATGCAAGACAAGCACTCTACCACTGCGTCTTCTTCCAGCCCTAATGATTTAATTCTTTAACATTTCTTTTTGTCAGGCATGGGCCTTGAATTCAGGGCTTTGGAATTAATATATCCCAGAGTTCTTCAGCTCAAGGGGAGCCCTTTCCCAATTGAGCCACAGTTGCACTTCCTGTTTGGAGATAAGTGATTCACAGACTTTCATGCCAGGATTTGCTTTGAACAGGTGAATTGTTAAATTATATTTCTTCTAGGTATTTATTGGTACATTACAGTTTTTCTGGAATTTAAGGTTTTCTGTAAACCTTTGTCTTCAAGTAATCCAACAGCATTAAATATTACATTTCGAAGCTATCTTTTAGCATATCCATTTTGAAATTATTATCTTAAGATAAAATTCTAAGTCTTTGTAGAAACAACCCATTAAAGTCCAAATGGGAAATATGCTAATTTCAGCAGCCTTGACTCTCCTTCCTCTTTTTTTTCTCTCCAGTATCTTTTCTTATTTTGGAACGAGTGTCTTGGACTGTCCAACCATTCAAAAGGAAGCTTATTCCATTAATTTAATAGGAAAGGAATCCAGCCTGCCTGCATCTCAAGGCAACTTTGAGTATAATGTTAAACTAATAATTCATGTCAGTGGATTTTCAGTCATTTCGATAATTTTTGTGTCACCACTCATTAAAGAGGTTCCAAAAAGCAAGAATCAAAAATCATGTTCTACTTTCTAAGAATGTTTGAAAAGCTAGTAATTCAACAAGACACATTGTATTCTTCCAAGATTCCATGGTGAAGAATTTCTCTTTTATCATAGCCCTTACCACTGACCCCTTCCCTTCAAACTTGTAGCTTTGTTCAGTTTTCTTGTTCCAGCTTTCATTTTGGTATTAGCCTCAGTAATATCCTTGTAGTATTTGCAATGAAATTCCATTTATTGTTAGAGAGCTCAATTCATATTGTCAAAGGCAGACTCATGAGCATATGATAAAGCATAAACTATTGAGTGTCATTAACATGATCATATGCAATAATTCCATAAATTAATATAAGTACCACATAAATGTGCATCTTCATGTACTTTTTAAAATGCAAAGTAGTTACATATCTATGTCATAAAATCATTCAGATCACTGGTAGAAGAGATTAAGCTAAAACTTTTATTTATATCATCCCCAATATTTTTGTCTAATTTTCTTTTCTCATTAAGTTTCACCTTAGGGTCTGATTTTCCTAGTAATAAGTTAAAAGTTGATATCCTTGGATTTTAGTCCCCTCTGTGTAACCTCTTTTCTTTCCACCACTAGTTAGTCCCTCATGATAAATACCTGAGGAATAACGTCCTATTATGCCTGCAAGAGGAGTACCCAAGTCGACTGTCTGTGCCTACTATTGCCTTGCTTTGTTTGGGAATGTGGTAGCAGAGACAGGAGTGTCAGGGATCAGGTGGATGTAACCATGGTGTTAAGAATTATGGGTAGTAAAATGAGTAGCAGAGAAAGGGAGTACCAGGGAAAGGGTAATTGTGACTGTAATTGCTGAGTTGCAGTGGCAGGAAATTGGGTAGCAGCAACAGCTTTGCAGGGGTTGGGGTAGATAATACAGGCATCCAGAACAATTTAGCAGTAACAAGGAAACATAGACAAAGTGAAAGATAAAAGTTGTGAGGCATTGTGTGAATTCTTTGTCTACCCATTCTAAAAACATGGAGGAGGGTTATTTTAAATTAAAATTACAAAAGAAAATTTAAGGTCTTGGTGCTAACAAATCTGTCCAGGTGTTATTACATCACACAGAAAATTCAAAATGGTTTTTCTTCAGGAATACAGAGATCAAAGGTATTATAATTCTAATTTCAAAATGCAAATTAAAGGGGAAAATTAGTCAGGAGATAAAATTCATATTGAATGTTAATATTTAAGAGGAAAAGAAGATCCTAGATGGCAGACTAAAGAAAAAGCAGTATCAGAGCATTATATGTTCAATAATAATTAAGAAATTTTATTGAAAAATTGAGCTGGAATGTTCACATCAGCAAAGGCAAGCAATCAGAGCGTACCACCAACAAAGAAACACCATAATGTATATCTCAGAAAAAGGAACCAAGTTCTTTATCCTTGATTTTAATGATACACATTACCCCCCTTACACACACACACACACACACACACACACACACACACACACACACGAATGTATGCAACAGCTCAATCTACTCACATCCATTCAACATGAATCAAAGATCTTCCTGTAATATTTGAAACTTTAAAAGCTTGAAGTTTTACTCTGAAAATATTACAGGATGGAATAGGGGAATTCATAGTTCTCCTTGGCACAGGCCGAAATTTTCTTAATAGAGACCCAGAAATACAAAAATAATCAAAGACAAATGGGACAAATGGGATTGCATAAAATTGCAGAGCTTCTGCATGGCAAAAGACATAGCTAGCAAGATCACTAGTAAGCCCATGGATTGGGAGAAGATCTGCACTAGCCATAAAACGGACAAGGGTCTCATATCTAAAATATACCTGGAACTCAAAAAATGAAATCTCTCAACAATATATCTTCAAAGGTACAAATGCCCATTACATAAGTGGGCTAAAGACTTAAAGAGAAACTTCTATGAAGAGGAAAGAAGGGTGGCCAATAAACACATGAAGAAATGCTCAACCTATCTAGCCATAAAAGAATTGCAAATAAAAACAACATTGTGGTACCACCTCACACCAGTTAGAATGGCTATAATCAAGAACTCTAATAACCACAGATGCTCGAGGGGATGTGGACAGAAGGCAACCTTACTACATTTTTGGTGGGAGTATAAACTTGTTCAACCACTGTGGAAAGTGGTATGGAGGTTCCTCAAAAGGCTCCACATAGAGCTCCCCTATGACCCAGTAATCCCACTTTTGGGCATTTACCCACATGATCACAAACAAGACCATACTAAAGCACACCTATGTTTATTGTAGAATTATTTACCGTAGCTATGGTATGGGACCAACCCAGATGCCCTTCAGTAGATGAATGGATCAACAAAATGTGGTATATATACACAATGGAATTCTAGCCCTCCATCAGAAAGAATGACATTGCCCCATTTGTGAGGAAATCGAAAGAATTGGAAAAAAATTTGTTAAGTGAAGTAAGCCAGACACAAAGAAACATAGTTCCCATGGTTTCCCTTATTTGCAATAACTAGTATATATCTGAGTCAAGCATAAAAGGTCAGATAAATTGATGCTAGGGCAATGAACCCCAAGATAAGTATTCAATTTTTTTTCTTTAATGCAGTTTTTTCTATCATATTTATAAGATGATTTCTATATTGCTTTTTATGTCCCTTCCACTGCTTTCACTGTATTTGAAGTTGGTACAATTTGTGGAGGAGAAGGGCAAAAACAAATTGTTTAACTAGGGATACTGGTGGACACATAGCAACCGTGAGATATACAAGTAATTATGTCGAAAAATGAACTTTACAACTTTGGTGGGAGGAGGAGAGGTTTGGCCATCTACTTTCCAGCTGATCTATAGGTGTAGAAGCAAAACGTAAAACAAAGCCATACAAACCAGTTCTTACTATAAATAATTTTTCTTTGAACATCTTAAAAATCAATTCTGGACAACATGAAATAAAAAAATCCCTAAGTTTAAAACATTCTTCTAGACAAATTAAAGAAATACTGAGAACAAGTATTTTAAGGATAATTTCAGAGAGATTGAACTCAGTGCCTGGGTTCTGTGCCCGAGATTTATTACTCAAGACTAGTGCTGCCACTTTGAGCAACAGTGCCACAGAAAAGTCTCACCAATTTTTCTCTCCAGAATGGCTTTGAACTAGGATCTAGAGGTTTCAGCTCTCTGAGTTACTATGATTATAGGTCTGAGCCCCTTGCACCTGGCTAGAATAATTGCTTACCAGTTATTATTAAATGTCAATCATGTTTAACTTTGTAAAATAAAGTTAACTGAAATGCCTTCCATTATAAATAAGGAATTAAATGTGTAGGTGGGTTAACATGTTCTTACCAAAAGCTACATATTTTCCTTTTTTTTTTTCTTCCAAAATTGTTTGCTTTCCAGAATCATACCTTATCTTTCCTTGCTGGTTTCTTTAGTTTATTTCATACATGCCCACAGCTCCTTCAACTATCAATTCTTATGTGAAGACCTTGCAAATATCTATTTTTAGTCCAAACACCTTGTATGCACCTCTCATCCATATAGTCAACTGACATAAAAACTTGTGAAACAGTAATCATCTCTTATCATTACTGGATATTAAAGTGTAAGTAAAATTTAAGAAAATAAAGAATATCATAAATAAATATAACATGATTTTAATAGTAATGCTAAACATAAATACAACATCGATTATTTTCCCGAGCAATTTAATAAAACCTTCAAGGAAAAGAAATCAACTTTTTTGAGTGCTGATATTATGGTTTAAACTTAGGATCTTACATTGTCACTTAGGCTTTTTCCCTTAAAGGTGGTGCTCTGTATTTGAACGACAGCTCCCCTTCCAACTTTATTTGGGGGATTATATAGAGATAAGAATCTCATGGAGTAAAAATCATTTGTGCCCTATCTTGGGGTTAATATCACATAACATCCTCTTATATGGTTATATGGTACCATGTACTAGTTACTCCAAGTAAGATTAACCATGGGACTTATGGTTATATGAGCCTGGCTTATTTCACTTAATACAATGTTTCTGTGTCTTTCCTAGCAAATGGGGCGATGTCATTCTCTCTGATGGAGGCATAGAATTCCATTGTGTGTGTGTGTGTGTGTGTGTGTGTGTGTGTGTGTGTGTGTGTGTATCACATTTTCCTGATCCATTCATCTACTGAGGGATATCTGGGTTGGTTCTATATCTTAGCTATGGTAAATAACGCTGCAATAAACATAATTGTAACCGTAGCTTAGTATGGTCTTGTGTGTGATCATTAGGGTAAATGCCCCAAAATGGGGACTGCTGGATCATAGGGGAGCACTAAGTGAGGTCTTAGAAAACATTATATCAAGTGAAGTAAGCCAAAAGCAAAGAAAAATTGCTCCTATGGTTTCCCATATTTGCAATAAATATTATATGTCTAGGACAAGCATAAAAGTTCAAAAGCTATGTACATAGGACAAGAATCGATGCTGTTAAGCGAAATGAACCCCAAGATAGGGTTTATAATCTACCATGTGTTTTTTTTTTCTTTTTATGTTCCTTCCTCATTGTTTAACCCTTGTTTTCACTGTATTTAGGGTCGGTGCCCTGCATCTTGTATACACCCTTCTCTAGCTTGGGGAGGGGAAGGGAAAAAACAAAATAGATAAATAGTGATATAGGTTGACCCATTGTATCAATGAGATGCACAAGACACTATGTTGAAAAAGGATATTTGCAATATAGGCGGGGAAGAGGGGAAGGGAATAGAGGGGAATGTAGTTGTGGAGGTTGGAGGGGAGGGGAAGGGAAAAACAAAGGAGGAGGTAACAATGTTTGATAGAAAATGTACTCAATAACTTGCTCATGTAACTATAACCCCTCTACACAGCATTTTTACAATGAAAAACTCTTAAATCAGAAGGTGTGCCGGGCATTGTTGGCTCATGCTTCTAATCCTAGTTACTCAGGATGCTGAGATCTGAGGATCACGGTTCAAAGACAGCCCAAGAAAGAAAATCCGTGAGACTCTTATCTCCAATAAAACTACTAGAAAACCGATACTGGTACTGTGGCTCAAGCGGTAGAGCACTCCCCTTGAGCTGAAGAGTGCAGGGACAGCGCCTATGCCCAGAGTTCAAGCCCCACGACCGACAAAAAAAAAAAAAAAAAAACAGAATGTGTCATGTACACCAAGTATAGTAGCCCCATCTGTAATCCCAGCTGATTGGAAAGCAGAAATGACAAGGATCTTGGTCTGAGGCCAGGCCAAAGAAATAATTGCCAAGACAGCCATCTCAACAAATGAGCTGCCCACAGTGTTTCACATCTGTAATCCTAGCTAATTATGTTTTGAGGCATAGGTAGCAAAGTGTCAGTCAAGCTAAGATCCGACCAAGGCAAAAGTTCAAGACCTCAAGTAAATAAAATAGACTAGAAGTATGGCAAAAGTAGTTGATATGCTTGGTGCTATACAGACAAAGTCCTGTCTAGCAAGCAGAGAACCCCTGAATAGAACCCCAGTAATATTCCTTTCTTCCACCACAAAGACTAAATAACTTTGTCGTATTTGAACATCTAATTTCAAGGCCACTGACATATGAGAGTGATGATATTATCTTAAAAATTAGGTATTCAAGAGACAAAGCTCTTTAGGTTTTGAAAAATTAGGAAAATGCATGTGATTTTTGTTAGCTCCATAATTCTTGAAAACATAAAATGTACTCAAGTGTTTAATATATATTCATATGTGTGCATATATCCATGTATGTATATATAAATATATGTGTGTGTGTATGTATATAATCATATATATAGATAGATACATATATATGTATGGTTCATCTCTTTTCTGTGTAGCAAATGGTACAAATAAATCTGTACAATCACTACTCACAGGCATGAATAGACAAAGAGAATGAGCAGAGAACTCATACCCAGGAATCTAGGGTTAGCCCATAACCTTGAAAATCTTTTACATCAGTGTGCATGTATCAGTTACTGCAGTACAGGGACAATACGATGGCAATGAGATACCAGGCAGATGAAATGAGAAATGAGAGATACAAATGGTACAATATTCTTTCTGATGGGTAAGTAGAATTTCCAGTGTGTGTGTGTGTGTGTGTGTGTGTGTGTGTGTGTGTGTGTGTGTGTGTGTGTGTATGTGTGTGTATTACATTTACTTGATTCATTTCTCTCTTGAGGAGTATCTGGGCTGATTCAGTAAGCATGGTTGTGCTGATACCGTTAGTATATCCTGGTTTATAAGCTTTCGGATAAATGCCCAGGAGTAGAGTTGCTGGAAGTGGGTATTCAAAAGAGGAGTGAAGTGGGAAAAGGTAGAAGATTGAATAGAAGAAAAGGGGGAAAATGCAGAGGAATCCAGTAAATATCCTACAAAATTAAGAAGAGTGAAGGAAGAGGTGTATAGGGGAGGGATGGATGAGAATTTTGCAAGGGTTGGCATTGATCAAGGTATATTGTATGCATAAACTGCTTTGTTTAATGATAACTGCTTGCTGCTTAAAATAATAATTAAAAAATCATGTCCCTAAAATGTTATGCAATTAGAAGCAAAGCATGAGAATCTGCTCAGATAATCTCTAGGGTCAATAAATCGTTTTTGGTTAGGGTAAGTTTTAGAACAACACTAATGATACATATCATCTGAAGAAAATTAAATCATTTCCAGCTATTTAAAATAATCATTTTTGAAGATATGGCTCAAGTGGCAGAGTACTACTTAGTGAGCAAAGCTGTCAGATAATGAATTCAAGTCTCAATCTCGAACAAAAGTAAAAACAATCAGTATAATTCAGGCACTTTCCTGGGCACATGTAGCTCATGCATTAATCCTACCTTAAATCAGAAGGCAGAGATCTGGGGATTTCAGTTCAATGTCAGCTTAGATAGGAACGTCTGTGAGACTCTCATCTCCAATTCACTGTCAAAGAAAGCTGGAAGTGCACTCATGGCTCCGGTGGTAGAATGCTAGCCTACAGCTAAAAGCTCAGGGGCAGAACCCAAGCTTTGAGTTCAAGCCTTAGAATAGTGCATATACATACACAAAGAAAGTAAGTCACTCAATTTCTCAACCTTCCATTTCCCTAATTCTAACTCTAATCTTGGACAGATCCCTAAGAGTAATCTCGATGATAATAATAACCCAATCCTAAAATTAATGGAAAATTCTCGAGTTTACACACATTCTAACAGATACTAATTGTCTTTGAAATAATTTGCAGTTTGCTCCAAATCCTACAGATTCCCTGACTTGGACTCTGAAATCATTCCTATTATGAATCATTAACGTTAAATCTTCATATCATGAAAACTATCACAGTTTCCACTGATCTTAACGTTCACTGAACTCCTATATCTCCAAAAAGAAGTTGCAGGTTTTTTAAAATCTACTTTAGTACCTAACGTTAACTATATATAAACCTTACTAGTAACCTAACTCTAACTTTAACCCTATTCAAAAGTGAATAGGAAACTTAGGAAAACTGTAGTTTTTGTTAAATTTCAAACTTATTTTACTTGAAAATGTTAGTAGAAAACTTTTACCGTAAAGCTTACCCTTCCCTAAGCCTAAGTCTAACCTGAACTAGGACAGTAACCCTAACCCTACAACTAATAGCCTTTGGATTCTAAAAGCCATACAAATATATTAGTTTTTATTCATCCTAGCTTTGATTCAACTCATCTTTCTAAAAATAGTTTGTAGTTTTACACAGTATCTTGCCATTTTTGTAACCCGAACCCTAACTGGAATATTCAGGCTAACCCTCACACTAATCATACCCTAATCTTAATATTATTAGCAGTTTCTTGTTTCACATTCATCCTAATTCTAACTAGACTTGTTATTCGAAGATTTACTTTCAGTTTGACCCTAAATGTTCCATTTCCCTAAGGCTAACTCTAACTCCAGCTGGAACTGAAACCTAACTTTCACTTTAATGATAGTCCAATTCTAATGTTTAAGAAAAAGACTCTAGTTTTTAATCATTCTAATGGATACTCCAGTTTGCAATCTGAAATGCGTTTCAATTTGTCCTAATTCCCACAAATTTTCTGACTCTACCTCTGAAGTTATCTTGTTTCCTAACATGAAGTATTATATTATTTGTCCTCAAATTCTCTTATCAGGAAAAATACTGTAGTTTCCAATGATCCTACATTTTCCTGAACCCCTGTACCCTGAACAATTTCAGATTTACTTACCATCTAATCCATTACTTAACACTAACTCTCAAGCTAAACCTGGCTGGAAAACTCTCATTAATCATTACTAGAATGATCACTGAGAAATAAATATTATGATAATGCTCTAGTTACTATTCAATCTCACATTTTTGCTCCTAGTAGATAGTGAAAACTGAATTTTTTTTCTGGTCAGGCATGGGGCTTGAACTCTGGGCTTGGGCGCTATCCCTCAGCTCTTAAGCTCAAGGTGAGCCTTCTACTTTGAGCCACAGCTCCACTTCCAGGTTTAGGGGTGTTTAATTGGAGATAAAGGGTTCTCATGCACTTTGCTGCCAAGGGTGGCATCCAACTGCAGTCCTCATATCTCAGTCTCCTTAGAGGATAAAATGACAGGCATTGAGAAGTGTGTTTTGCTGGGTGCCAGTAGCTCATGGCTTTCATCCTAGGTAATGGAGGTGAGATCTGAGGATCACGGTTCAAAGCTAGACTGGGCAGGAAAGACCCTGAGACTCTTATCTCCAACAAACCACCAGAGAACTGGAAGGGGTGCTGTGGCTCGAGTAGTAGAGTACTTGCCTTGAGCTGAAGAGCTCCGGGACAGCACTCAGGCCCAGCATTCAAGCCCACAATCAAAAAAAAGAAAGAAAGTAAAACATTTTCGCTGCAAAAATATGGAGTTGTGTGTGGGAGGGTGCTGTGATTGAGAGACCAGGTGCTGGCCTCACTTTACAGACATTTCAAAGAACTCCCTAAGTTTGCACCAGTTTGAAGCCACAGTAGAATGGATGGTGCCTTACCAAGGACTCAAGTGGTCGAGGCATATGGCAGACAGGGAGTGGGCAAATGGGTGCAGGGGTGGGATTGTTGTGTCTGTATTCTCCCTAATGAAGGATGGATTTGGATGCTTGGTGTCAAAGTCTGAAGTAAAAGTTTACAAGAAATTTGTGGCCTAATGAATTGGGCTTCCTCTGGGTATATGAAGATGGATGAAGTCTGGAGCCTTCGGTGGCTCACAACTGTCATCCTAGCTACTCATAAAGCTGAGATATAAAGACCACGGTTCAAAGCCAGCTTGGGTAGGAAAGTTTGTGGGTCTTGATATCCAATGAGCCACCAGAAAACAGGAAAGGGCACTGTGGCTCAAATTGTAGAGTGCTCATCTTCAGCTGAAGAGCTGAAGGACAGCGCCCTGGCCCAGAGTTCTAACCCCATGACCAATAATAAACAAAGAGGTTGGCTGAGTTTTTCACATTGCAGTGTGTACGGTAGGAAATTCCATGCTGGGTTATGAGACATTCTAGATATGAGAGGCTCAATGTTGTGTCTACAGTTAGTCTGAGTATGATAGTGCCATCTTCTCATGGGTTGGATGTGATCCTAATAGAGGGAGTTCAGGGTTTGTTCTCAGGGACTGCTAAGGGCTTGGAATATCCGTGTGTTTGTGTGTGTGTGTGAGTGTGTGTGTGTATGTGTGTGTGTGTGTGTGTGTGTGTGTGTGTGTGTAATTTTCCCTCGTCTTTTTCTGTCCCCTTCCTGCTTGCTGGTCTGCCTATTTCTGACCTCAGATGGTGCCCCTCCTTCACACAGACCTTGCCTTTAGCCCCCATCAGGGTCTACAATGAGTCCTAAATTGCCACAGGCCTGTTTTCCAACTTTTCTCTGGGGCACACGTCTGGCTGTCCCAATATTTGGCAGCCTCAAGGGGATTCTGGGTCAGCAATGCTAGCTGGCATAGGGTCTCCTCAGCCTGAGAGGGAGGGCCTCAGTCATGCGATGTCCTATCCTTCTCCTCAGCTGAGCCTCTGACTGCACATCCCTCTCAGCAGGCTGGCAGTGGAGTGGGGAATGGGGGATTGCTGATGGCTCTGGCCACCTCGAGCTTGACAGCTCGCTGAAGGCTGCCCAAGCAAGGAGGATATAGGGCTACATGGGAAGTGAGGCCAAGGTGGCTTGGAAGTATAGATCAGTATCTAGGAAATGTAAATGTACTTTATCACAGGACAACCTATCTTACGGCCCCAGCTGGGCCTCTCAGATCCTTCTAGACTATTCCAGATGCTCAGAATACAGAGGCACAGACTTTAGATTCCAGGGCCAGGGAACTGGGGGATGAGACACTGGTATGGCCAATACCTCATTGTTTTGTGGTATTAGTGTTGACCTGGCTATACACCCCCTTGTGTACTTTCACTTCTTAACCCAGTGTTAACCCACTTCTTAACACACGGGCCACTTGTGGTAGTACTGTGGAAGTGGCAGGAGTGGAAGTGAGGTCTAGGATGACAAAGTCAGGAATTATGGCCTTTGGGGGGGACAAAGGATGTCTTTTAAAAAAATCTTAGATCTGGAACTCAGGGCCTAGGGAATGTCCCTGAACTTCCTTTGGTCAAAGCTAACATTCTATCACTTGAACCAGAGCTCACCTTTCAACTTTTTTTAGTAGTTTAGTGGAGATAAGACTCTCATGGACTTTCTTGCTGCCATCCTAAGATCTTGAGTAGCTAGGATTGCTGGTATAAGCCACTGGCATCTGTTAAGGATATTAGTGTGTGTGTGTGTGTGTGTGTGTGTGTGTGTGTTTGTGTGTGTGTTTACCGTGACATGAATTCAGAGCCTAGGTGCTATCCTTTAGCATGTTTTCACAAGGTTGGTGCTGTACCACTTGAACTACAGTAGCTCTGCTTCCTAGCTTTTTGGTGATTCATTGGACATAAGAGTGTGCCCAGGCTAGCTTTTAATTTTGATTGATCCTTAAGTCTCAGGCTTGAGTAGCTAGGATGACAGGCATTAGCCACCGGCACCCAGTTGATAATGGCCTTTCTCCACAGTGGATAGGGATTTCCTGAAAACATTCCTTATTTTTTCTGTGCCAGTACCGGGGATTGAACTCAGGGTCTGTGTGGAGCACATGGGCAGCAAAGATGGCACTGGGAGGGGGTTGAGTGGGCAGAGCCTAACTTACTGTAGAGCACATGGGCAGCCAAGATGGCGCTGGGAGAGAGTAGAGTGGGTAGAGCCCAATTTACTGTAGAGCACATGGGCAGCCATGATGGCGCTGGGAGAGAGTAGAGTGGGCAGAGCCCAACTGATCTTCCGATCAGTGCCTAACCAGCCCGTGAAGGCTCATGTGCATGATAGGGTGTGACCTTGACAGTGATTGGTTCCTCTTCCTCCCTTGCAATGCCACCCACTCTTTTTTGCTTTAAAAAGGGCTGCTCTCTGTTAATAAAGGAGTTTTATACCTGCTGGATTTGGCTCACCACTGTGTCTCATTGTCTCCTGGGCTGAGGGAAGCTGGGGAATGGGCGAGCGCCACACTTACCTTTCCTTGGACCCCGTCTGTCTTTCGTGGGGCGGACAAAGACCCAACAGGTCTGGGCTCTGGTCTCTTAATTTTTCCCTCAAGGCTGGTACTCTACCACTTGAGCCACAGTTCCATTTCTGGATTTTGGTAGTTTATTGGCCAGAAGAGTGTCACTAACTTTCCTCCACTGAACTGGCTTTGACCAACGATCTTTGATCTCAGACTTCTGAATAGCTAGGATTTGTGGGGGTTGAGCCACTGGAGGGATTGGGTAGAAGCTTTTCTTAAGCAAAAGTTCTTCCTTGCATTTGCCCTGACTCCTCCATGGTAAGGGGGCCTGAGGGTCAGGAGCTGTGAAAAATAGGCTTCCAGCCACAAAATTGGTCGGGGTCTTTGGTAAAAAGTAAAACTAATCTTCCCCTGAGCCCCATTCTGGGACCCCACACTCTACCCTACCTGTGACTCAAGTACAAACCTTGACCCAGCCTTCAGTGTTCTGCTAGACTTGTCTGAGGCCACAGAACCTTCATTCCACCCACACCACCCCTACACCACCCCTCAGGACCTTTGCGCATGCTCTGTACCTTCTGCCTGAGGCCCTCTGTTCCACATCTTAGAACTCCTGTGGAATTTTGGCACTGGTCATATCACCTCCTGGAGCAAGTCTTTCCTTCCCTTCTCTCACTTTTTTTTTTAATACTGAGTTGCTAGAGATTGAACTTGTGTAGGCTGACTGTCAAATGCTCTATCTTGGTGTGTTTGTGTGTGTGTGTGTGTGTGTGTCTGTGTGTTTGTGTGTGTGTGTGTGTGTGTGTGTGTGTGTGTGTGTGTGTGTGTGTGTGTGTGTGTGTGCCAGTCCTGGGGTTTGAATTCATGGCCTGGATGTTATGCCTCAGTTGTTATGCTCAAGGCTAGCATTCTACTACTTGTACTACAGCTCTGTTTTTTTTTTTTTTTGGTGTTTAATTGGATAAGAGTCTCATATAGACTTTCCTGCCTGCACAAGCTTACAGTTATTATCATCAGATCTCAACTTCCTCAGTGCTATTATTACAGGGGTGAGCCACCAGCACCTGCCCTCTACCTCTTACCTATAACCTCGGCCCTCCTCTGAGTCCCAGAAGAGAATGTCTCACCAAGCTCACATTTTTTTTTGCCAGTGTTGTGGCTTGAACTCAGGGTCTAGGCATGTACCTGAGAAGCTTTTTATCGAGACTACATTCTATCACTTAAGCCACAGTGACACTTTTGGTTTTTTCTGTTTATGTGGTACTGAGGAATCCAACCCAGGGCTTCATGCTTGCTTGGTAAGCACTCTACCACTTAGTCACATTCACAGCCCAAGGCTTACTTCTAACGGGAACTATGAGAGTGGGATTTATTGGCATACTCTTTTCAGCGCAGAAATTGCTGGCCATTTCATATCTTTGCCAGGATTTGGGACCAGAGTGAGATTCGGCAAGGAGGAATGATGAATGAGTGATTTTGCCACCAGACCCCAGAGATCTAGGCTCAAGTCCTACAGAGGGATATGTAATATGGAGCCAGAACCTTCCACAACTCCTACAGCCTAGGAAGATGTCCCAATTGGACATCTCAGCCAGAACATAATGAACCTGTTGCATATACCAGACAAGGCAAGCCTTCTGGGATTCAGTTATTAAATGGCAGAGAAGGATGCTTTGTTCAAGCTACTGGCTCAGACTTAGTACTCTCTGAGGGCTTGTCCCAGCTTTCCCAGGTTGGGGGTCTGGTTATGGGCAACCTGCTGAATGCATATCATCCGTACATCATCCATATATACACAGAGACGTGGGGTTACTGCCTTCTTATTTTCTTTGCAGGTCTCAGGTTGAAATATGAGACTAGGCCCTATCCCTGATCTCCTCTTTCTTTCTCAAGAGTAGCGCTCTGCCCTTGAGCCACAGCCCCAAACCATGGGGATATTTTCCTGTGATCTCTTAGAAATAAGAGTGTTGCAGACTTTCCTGCCCTGTCTGAATTCAAATTGGCATTCTCTCCATCTCAGCCTCCTGAGGAGCAAGGATTACATACAGGAGCCACTGACACCTGGCTTTCTTTTCTTCTTGTTGTTCTTTCTTTTAATTGTGACAATCTGAAATCTTCAATGTCATTCCAATGGTTTGCATTCGAAGTAAACTTCTGAGGCCTGGAGTTCGAATCCCAGGACTGCCACACACAAATGGAGGGAGATCCTGACAAACTCATTCCTATTTACATGAATGCTAATAGAATATTATAAAAGTAATTAAATTTGCAGTTAATTCATGATTCCTTTTTAGAAAGCCACACAAAAATCATTGGATTTATATCTTCCCTTCTAGCACTATGTTATGATTCCCCTAATGGAAGGATATTGACTAATTTTTAATTATTGCTTTTATAAGTATTCAACCATGATACTTCATTAAATGGAGATATAACTTTATAATTAATTATTGGTAACTATATATATAAAATTTAATAATATCCTCACATTCTCTCTCTCTCCATATATATATACATCAATCTACACACACACAAACACACACACACACACACATACACACACATGTATATAGTGCACTACTGTGGCTTGATAACAAGTAACAGGTCATCAGAACTTCCTGGCAGCTCAGAGGTTGGTGTGCTAAGACTTTGACCCCATTTATGGATTGGACATTTTATACCGTGAATTGAAATCCCAGCATTGCCAAAAATTTATTCATGTAGTAAGCAGCCACTTTTCACACATCTTTTCCTGAAAAAAATGTCCTGGGTCTCAGTATGATGTATAATTCATATGCAAATTATCCTGTATGATAGGCTGTAATAAATGAAATGTTATATGTGTAATAATACTAAATGAATAAGGGTAATAAACATCAAACTCACTAAACTCATGTGTGTATTTTTTACAGTGCTGGGGCTTCAATTCAGGCCCTGGGAATTGGTCTGAATTCCTTGTCTTCAAGGACAGTGAACTTCCCCTTCACCCACAGTGCCAGAGAGATACCAAGATGCTGAGTTCAAATCCAAAACAAAAGGTAAAATGAATACCTACACTGAATGCAATATGGAGCCAATATATGTATGTAAATATAAATCATATATTTAAAATGTACACAAATAGGAAGTTTTCTAGTGGTGGGGATCGATTTCAGGCCTAAGGAACAGACTTGAATTTCTTGACTTCAAGAAAGCAAGCTTCCCCTTCCTACACAGTGCAACAGAGTTACCCAGACCATGAGTTGCAATCCCAGTCCTGGCAGAAAAAAATGGCATCTCTATGCTATACGACAACCAATTCTTAGGTATTTCATTATTTCTCCCTTTAATGAATGTAATTTTTTAAACGCTTCATAAAGTATTGATTAAAATTAATCAGTATGGTAGAATATAATTGTATATAATTTTATCCTAGTATCATTCAAGAACTGCCCATTCAATCATGACATACATCACATTTTATTGGTATTTATATGGATAAAAATGAGTTAGGATCTCCTGCCATTTGGAGGTGGCGGGACCAGGATTCAAATTGTGGGCTCCAGCATCCACCACTTGAACCTGAAGATAGGGAACTCACCGGTCTGTCCAAGAAAATCAGCAAGACCAATGATTAAGCAGGCACCAGTGGCTCTCAGCAGTCCTCCATGATACTTACAAGGCTGTGAAAGGAGATTCATGGTCAAAGTCACCCTAGTCTGGAAAGTACTTGAGAACCCTGTCCAACTTCAGTATCAACAAAGCCAGAAGTAGAGCTATGTGGCTCCAATGGTAGAGGGGTAGCTTTGAGCAAAAGCAGTTTATGGACTGTGCCTAGATCCTGAGTTCAATGTCCAGGACTGGCAACAAACAGACATACACAACAATCTGTGCAGCCATCCAGCTGTCTGTAGGTTGACACCACTACCAGCAGTTGAGTGGTAAGCAAGACTCTCAAGGCGAATTTGGAGTACAATAGGAAATTGATGACCTAGTCAGTGAGTGGGAGATTACCGGATTTTCCAGAGCCTGGGAATGTGGCCAGCCCATCTTTCCCATCCCAACGCTCAGATGTCTGAAACAACAAGACTCCAAGACAGAGCTGCGGGCAACAAACTACTGCCAGAACACCAGCAGAAGAATCCTCCTGTCAGACCTTCAACATTCAAGAAAACAAAGAATACAAAAAAGGGAAGGATCCCAAAGGCAAACACCACTGGGAGGGTGATTCAACGGAGGGTCTGGCCAAAGGTGATGCCTACTACAGGCCTCCCCTGACTTTGGACACAGTCACAGCCATCAGGTACCAGAGTGTCAAGGGTCCCGATACCACCAAGAATCTGCAGAGGTGCTACCAACATATGGTGCCTTCCCTGTACTGCAGCAAAAGAAGAAACCAAGTGCTCTGTGCCAAGATCCAACCACTGAAACAGGAAAAGACAGACCTGCAGGACTGACAAGAGAAAGAGAAGGAGAAGGTAGCCCAAGTGCACAAAGCACCAAAAACAGAGCTAGACATCCACAAGCTACCCATACAGAGGTTGGTTTCAGCAGAAAGTGATTTACAATCGGCACAAGCCCACATGCAGCTCATGGCATATGACAGAGAAATGGAGCACGAAGCTCTAACCAGCTGCCTACAGGCCGCAGAACAGCGCATGGGGGAGCTGGAGATGGTGGTTTCTGTGGTTACTACTTACAGAAGGAGACTGAAATGTTGTTTGAACAGCTGAATGATGTAACACTTGAGCTCAAGGAAAAGCCCAGTAGCGTCTATGACCTGAGCAAGTGAACACAGAGTTTTAGGAGAAGCTGGAAGCACTCTGGACATAGAGGAGCAACAGGAAGAACAGAGTCTGCAAGTTCCAACAAGTGCTGGGCAGGTGTGAGGTACTAAAGAGACTTCAGGACAACCTGAGCTGAATGGTGACTGCAGCAAATCTGGAGACAGACACCTTCTCGCAGAACCTGAGCATTCAGAGGTCCGAGCAGAAGGAGGAGGCCTGTTGGCTGACCGAGCAGGCAAACCAAATGACAGAGGAGAAGGAGTGAGGATGGAGGTAGGTGCTGCACCTAGAGAATAGCTGGGGGGACTGAGAAGGAAGCTGGCAGAGCCATGGCCCCCCGAGGGTCCATCTCAGGAGGAGCACCAACTGCAGCCTCACGCCTACCGCATGCAGATGGGGTTGAAATATCTGGAGGAACAACTTCATATCTAGGTCCAGGAAAACCAGAGACTCCATCTCCAGATTGGGGAGCAGCAGGAGCAACTGGGAAGACTAGAGAATAAAACCAAGGACCAGCAGGAGATCCCCGAGACCCCACGATGTGCATGTGTTTGCAACCCACAGCTGGAGGAACAGTTGGTCTTGATGCGGGATGCTCGCCACAGGGTGAGCAGTGAGAAGGAGGACCTCTCCAGCATCGTTGGACTCAGAGCAGCAGGTGAAGAAACATCTGCGGGAACAGCTAGACTGCTCAGAGGAGAAGATAGAGGAATGGAAAGAGGTGGCTGAGAGAGAGCCAAGCGATTCGGGAGATGCAGGAGCAGCAGGAGCAGTCTCTGGCCTAGCTGCAGGAGCTCAGAGCCACCTGTGAGCATCACATCACTTCAAATGAGCAGCTGTGCTCCAAGTAGTAGGTCCTGCAGTAGCACCTGCAGAAGCTGACCCAGCTGTTGGAGCAGCTGAAACATTTGCAGGGTCAGACCAACCGGGGCACTAGGTGGTGCCCCCAAAGTGGCAGGACAGTTTCAAGTGCCTGGAAGTGACCAGTCTACAGAGGAAGCACCTACAGGCCCAGCTGAGGTTCCTGGCTTTCCCTGTGGACGGGGAAGCTGTGAACCCTGGAGAAGTAAAATCAGAGGAAGCGACTCTCCTCAATGTGCCCATGGCAGAGGATGGAGATGTCCCCCAAACTGAGAGGGATGTGGCTCTGTTAGCACTCTCAGAGGCTGAGATCCACAGGGGGAATCTCCTGCCGGTCTGCTTCAGGCACTCCCCCTTTCTGGACAGCTCAGTGCCAGATAGAGCCAGAGCCACAGGTCCCCCGCCCCGTGATCTGCCACCACAACATGTGAGAGAATGGGAAGTGGGACATGTGGGCATCCGAGAAAATAATCTGCTTCATCCACAACCTGCCTGATGAGGTGGACTTCCAGAGTCCTGCAGAGGAGCTCCACCATTGATGCAACCAGCTGTCGGCACATATCCGCACTGCCCAGGAATCCCTCCTGGCATTTAAAGGACAGATGCTCATTCTGGATCAGCTGTGTCAGGAGAAAGCCCCGTGCATGTGCCAGCTGTCCCAGGAGAAGATGAAGAGTAGATAGCTGCAAGAGCTGCTGTCGCTCCTACACAGGGCTCCAGATGCTGACACAGGCTGGGCTCCCCACCAGTGCAGCTGCTTCAGAGGCCTCAGGCTCATGGGTGGTCAAAATGAGGGAGTCGCAGAAAGGTTTTGAAGAATTGCAACTTCAGGATAGTGTGAAAACTGCAAGAGGAGAGGTCAGGGTTCCATGCCCCATACAGGACTAGCCCACAGAGCATGTCCTGGGGCAGATCCCCACATCCAGAACTACCACAGCAGGTGTACTCAGGCTTGCAGTGCTCCATCTCTTTTTCCTGTAGACTGATGGGGATGATGACTCCCTATGTGACATGCTGAGTCCCAAAATCCTCAACAGCCGCCAGAACTAGGTGTCCAGGTGGGCTTCTCTAGGCCTCCATCTGCCTGGTGATGGAAGGGTAAACTGTGGGCCGAGTAGAGCAGAGGCTGCTGGGAGGAGGCCCAAATTCCAGGGACATCTAATGGCCCATTGGTGGCCAGGGAACAGGCCCATGTTGTGTTTATCACAAAGCATAAATTGTTTCCAAAGGGAAAATAAAGCCTCAACAAAGATTTGTTCTTCCAGTTATCGGGCTTGAACTCAGGGCCTGGCCACTGTCCTTGAGCTCTATTTGACAAAAACTGGTGGTCTACAAGTTGAGCCCCACCTACCCTTCCAGGTTTTCGTTGTGGAATCGAACCCAGGGCTTCAGGCTTGCTAGGTGACCACTCTATCACTGAGCTACATTCTCATCTAGGATGATCCCCTACCCCAAACCCATATGGCCAATCCTCAGATAAATAGGAATTAGGGGTTAAGATGAATATGAAGCACAAGTCTGGCTCACGTGGAAATACTTCCCTGCCCCCTCTTCGACACCCTTACTTAAAGTTTCTCTTTTAGTATTGAGGGATGAGAGAGGGAGAGGGACGTCTGAGAGAAGAGTACCAAGAACAGTGGCCTCCTGAGTCCCACAGTCTCCCCAACACAAGTGTTCCTACAGATTCCTGTCTTACCTGATGCAATGTTTTGTCTACACTGTCCCCTACCCTTGCAAGGCTCAGAATGAAATAAATGTCAGCACTGGCCTCAGCCCACACCCACAGTAGAAGCTCTTAGTCCCAAACTGACTTCCACCTCTGACTTCCCCTAGTTAGGCTGGACCCACCACTCACCATTGTGTTGGTGTCAATGATCTCATGGATGGATTTCAGGAAGAAGGTCTATGACAAAGAGCAGAAGCAGCAGTGTGAGCATGGAGGAAGGATCCAGGGCAATTGGTCTGGGATCTTCCTCCTTGGAGCCTTCCCGTCAAGCCAGAGCCATCTTGACCCAAAGCACGGCCAAGTCCCCGGGTTGGACAAGATAGAGGAGCATGGGATTAAAGGAGGTACTGCTTTATCTTGGTGCACTTGAAATTTCCAATATTTGGCCCATGCCAATCCCAAAGCCAACATGCAATGCCTCTCCTTGTTGTTGTTTTCCATGAGCGCTGTCCCTGAGCTCTTTTTCTCAAGGCTTGCACTCTACCACTTGAGCACAGGGCCACTTCTTGTTTTCTGATGGTTCTTCGAGGATAAGAGTCTCACACACTTTCCTACCCGAGCTGGCTTGGAAGCCAGATCTCACCTTCCTGAGTAGCTAACATGACAGGCTTGAGCCACCAGTGACCAGCATGTGATGCCTCTTTAAAGGATCTTGGCAAGTCTGTAAAAGGAACCCCAAAGGGTCTGGATAGACCATGACCCAATCAAGGAGCTGGGATTGGGGAAGGCTGACATTATAGCCAGTGTGTTCCCAAAATTATAGATGTCAGGTGGTGTTGGATGCATCGAACTCCTAGTCCACCAACCACCAGACTTAGTGGGGAAAAAGGTAGAGAATACCCAAAGGTTACAGTGTAGAAATCTCTGATTTTGCATGCATATGGGTTGTGTGTGTGTGTGTGTGTGTGTGTGTTTATGTGTGTGTGTGTGTTTACCAAGGCTTGAAGAGCCTAGGGGTAACCTTTAGCTTGTTTGCACATGTTTGGTGCTCTAACATTTGAATTATAGTATTTCTTCTTCCCAGCTTTTTGGTGATTCTTTGGAGATAAGAGTATGCCCAGGCTAGCTTTGAATCTTGATTGGTCAGCCTTGAGTAGCTAGGATTATAAGCATGAGCCACTTGCATGCAGCTGCACAGATGTCTTTTCATACTTTCTGTTCTTACAACTGTCTATTTGCCCTGGCCTAGATCTCTGACCTCTACATCAGCTCCCAGCAGCCCCTGACTCTGTGGAGAACATAAAGCTCAAACCTGTCAGGGAATCCTTTTCTTTGTCCTCAGGGAAGAGTATATTTCCTCTGAATCCCGGAGGGTTCGGGAAGGGAAAGAGGGATAGCTGTAGATGGGTGCTTGACTAGGAAATAGGTATTCTGTTTTATCCAAGAAGGAAAGCAAGGCCAGATTCTAATGGCTCATGCTCTCATATTCCTAGCTCCCTCAGCAGGCTGAGATCGGAGGACTAACATTCAGATGCAGCCCAACAAGAAATGTCTGTGAGACTCTCCTCTCCCAAGAACCACCTGCAAGCTGGAAGAAAAGCTGTGGCTCAAGTGGTAGAGTGCTATTCTTGAATGAAAAAACTGAGGGACAGAGCACGGGCCTTGAAGTCAAGCCCTACTACTAAGATGCACTCATGCACACATTGGCATGCACGTGTGTGTGCATGCACACACACACACACACATACACACACACACACACACACACACACACACACACACACACACACACACACACACACTGAGGAAGGTAGTAATGATAAGCTGAGCTAGAACTAGGGGCAGTCCTGAGGCATAATCAAAGTAAACTCTCAAGCTACATCAGTAGTTTTTCCTTAAGTCCTTCTTGGGCTGAGGAGTCTGGCCTATGGCAGGAAGTTCCATGGAACCTGCCCCTCCATTTCAGCACAGGGCCATAGAACCAAGGGAAGAACACTATGGATGCTCCTTTGTAGTTATCCCATGATAGCAGACCTTCATCTGCCAATGAGCAATGTTGAGTTAAGCAGGGCTCTGAACCCTGGGACTCCTGGGATATAGTGACTGCTACAAGCAGCAGCCAGCCTGCTTTGGATTCCTCAGCCTAGAAGTCTCTCATGAGCCCAACTCAAAACCTGCCCAAGTTGTGCCTGACAAATTAACATTCTTGTGATTCCCTTGTGAGTCGGCGTTAACTGGTCTACCCCATCTGACGCAGAACCGTGGTCTGAGACATCGATTTAATGCTCAGATCTACACTGCACTCATGACAGATGCCCTTCTGATGACCCGGCCGATGACCTCCATGCCACAAGACTTGATCCTTATCTTGTACTGTGTCCCGCTCTGTAGGAAAAGTCTTTCAAGGAGGCTGCTTTCAAGGCTTGTAGGACACATAGACATTGGAAGACCATCAGGAGCCCAGTGGAAAGTAGTCTGCCTAGAGCCACAGCATGAGGTCAGAGTAGGCCAGGTATTGGTCATGGGGCTCTAAGTCTGAGCCTGGGCACCATCTCTCAGCTCTTCAGCTTAGCACTTCAGCCACATCACCACTTCTGGTTTTCTGGTGGATCACTGGAGATCAGAGTCTCCCGGACATTCCTGCCAAGGCTGGATTTGCACGGCAATCTTCACATGTCCGCCTGAGGAGCTAGGAGGACCAGCATAAGCCTCCCTTGCCTGGCTGATGTGGCCTATCACCACAGTGGACTAGGAGCTCCTGAAAGCTTTTCTTTATTTTTTAGGTGCCAATTCTGGGGGCCTGAACTCAGGTTCTGACCTGTAGTCTCTTAACGTTTTTTCTCAATGTGGACATTCTACCACTTGAGCCACAGCTCCATTTCTGGCTTTTGTTAGTTCATGGGCAAGAAAGTTTCACTAACTTTCCTCCTCTGAGATGGCTTTAACCCACGATCTCTGATCTCAGTCTCCTGAGGAGCTAGGGTTTACAGGGGCTGAGCCACTGGTGTTATTGACCTAGAAACTTTTCTTAAGCAAGAGTTCTTCCCTGCATTTGCCCTGACTCCTCCATGCAAAGATTGCCTGAGGGTCAGGAGCTGTGAAAAATAGGCTTCCAGCCACAGAAATTGTCTGGGGCCTTTGGTGAAGAGTCAAGCTAATCTTTCTCTGGGCCTCAATCTGGGACCCCACCCTCTGCCCTACCTGTGATTCAAATACAAAACTTGACCCAACCTTCAGTGTTCGGCCAGACTTGTCTGAAGCCACAGAACCTTCATTCCATCCACACCACATGCTCTACCCTACAAATCAATACCTTTGCCCATGCTGTACCTTGTGCCTGAGGCTATCTGTCCTGTTCCACATCTTAGAACTCCTGTGGAATTTTGGCACTGATTATATCACCTCCTAGAGCAAGATTTTCCTCCCTTCTCTTTTTTTTTTTTTTTAAATATTGAGTTTCTGAGGTGGAAATAGTGCAGGCTGACTGTCAAATTCTCTATCTTGGTGTGTATGTGTGTGTGTGCCTGTGTGTGTGTGTGCCAGTCCTGGGGTTTGAATTCAGGGCCTGGACGCTATCCCTGATCTTTTGTGCTCACGACTAGCACTCTACTACTTCAACCACAGCTGTACTTCTGGCTTTTGGGGAGTTTAATTGGAGAAAAGAGTATCATATAGACTTCCCGGCTTGTATTTGGGATCCTCAAATCTCAGCCTCATGAGTACCTAAGGTTAATGGGGTGAGGCAACAGCACCTGTCCTCTACCTGTTACCCATAACCTCGGCCCTCTTCTAAGTCCCAGTGGAAAATGTCTCACCATGCTCACCATTGTTTTGTTTTTTTGTTTTTGTTTTTGTTTTTGGCCAGTCTTGGAGCTTGACCTCAGGGTCTGGGCATGTTCCTTAGCTTCTTTTGCTCAAGGTTAGCACTTTTATTGCTTAAGCCACAGTGTCACTTTTGGCTTTTTCTATTTCCGTGTTAGGGAGGAATCAAACTCAGGGCTTCATGTGTGCTAAGTAAGCACTCTATCAGTAAGCCACATTTGAAGCCGAAGGCTTACTTCTAACAGGAGTTATGACGGTGAGATTTATTGGATTACCCCTTTTGGCACAGAAATTGCTGCCTATTTTCTATCTTCCCAGGATTTGGGACCAGCCTGAGACTCAACAATGAGGAATGATGAATGAGTGATGGCCAGCAGGCCCCAGAGACCTAGGCTCACATCCTACAGAGGGATAGAGGATATGGAGCCACAACCTTCGACAATTCCTACAGCCTAAGTATTGTGGTTTCACTTGATAAGTGCCAGGACATAATTCACCTGTTGTACACACCAGTTGTACACAACAGCCCAGGCAAATGCTTCCTGGCTTCAGTTCTTAAACTGCACTGAAGGATGTTTGTTCAAGCTGCCTGCTCAGACTTAGTACTCTCTGAGGGCTTGTTCCAGTTTGCCAAGGTTGAGGGACTGGGCATGGCAACCTGCTGAATGCCCATCATCCAGGCCATGTCCCTGAGCCCTTTTGCTCAAGGGTAGTGCTATGCAACTTGAGCCACAGGGCCACTCAGGGTTTTATTTGTTGTTATTTTGTTTTCATTTCCTGTGATCTCTTAAGAACTATGAATATCGCAGTCTTTCCTACCCAGCTGAATTCAAATTGTCATTTCAGCTCCCTGAGGGGCTAGGATTACAGGCAAGAGCCACTGACACCTGGCTTCCTTTTCTTCTTGTTGTTCTTTTTTTTCGTGACAATCTAAATTCTTCACGGTATCATACCAATGGTTTGCATTCGAAGTAAACTTCCCAGGCCTGGAATTCGAATGCTAGGATGGCCACCCACAAATAATGGGAGATCCTGACTAACTCATTCCTATTCATGTGAATGCTAATGGAATGTTATAAAAGTAATAATTAAATTTGCAGTTAATTCATGACTTTATTTTTGAATGCCACACAAAAATTATTGAATTTATATCTTCCATTCTAGCACCATGGTATGATTAAGGATATTGACTGATTTTTTATTAATATTTTATAAGTATTAGATGATGATACTTCATTAAATGGAAGCATAATTTAATAACACATAATTTGTAAAAATATATAATTTAATAGTATCCTCACATTCCCTCTGTTAGTATACTATATATATATATATATATATATATATATATATATATATATATATAGTATATACACACATATACACACACACACACACAAACACACACACACACACACACACACACACACATATATATATATATATATATGGCACTACTGTGGCTTGATCACAAGTACTCAGAACTTCCGGGCTAAGACTGTGACTCCATTTGTGGACTGGGCATTGTAGGCTGTGAGTTGAAATCCGAGCATGGCCAATAATGTATTCATGGAGTAAGAAGCCAATTTTCACACATTTTTTTCCTTCTCTGTGAAAGTCCTGGATCTCAGTATACGTGATATGATGTAATAAAATAAATGTTTTATTTGTAATTATACTAAATAAATAAGGGTAATAAATGTCATATGGAATAAACCCATGTATGTAAATAGATCTCATATATGAGTATTATTTTTTCCAGTACTCGGACTTCAATTCAGGCCCTTGGAACTTTTCTGAAGTTCTTGTCTTCAAGGACGGTGATCTTCTCCTTCACCCACAGTGCCACAGAGTTACCCAAACCCTGATTTTAAATGCCAGGCCTGCCAGTAAAATGGTGCAAATTCCAAGCCAGGGCCTTATCATCATCATCATCATTATTATTATTGTTATTGTCATCATTATAATTATTATTTGTTTTTAGTCCAAGCACCAGGCTTGAACTCAAATCTTGGCATTTCTTCCAAAGTTGATCCTGGAATCCTAGGTCCTGAGTTCAAATCTCAGGGCTGGCAAAAAAAAGTAAAAAGGAAAAGGATAAAACTGAGAAGTTCACTCAGATGGTTTTACTTTTTTTTCCTTTGTATAGTACCATCCTGGGTCTAAATAACAATGCCTAGACAATGTACATGACCTTACATTGCTGATGTTTGGCGGGCTATTAGGGAAGCCAAGCCGAAATCAGCAACTTAGGCCTGAAGGTTGAATCCGGGGATTCCCCCTAATGAATGTCTGGCGGGAGATTCTAAGAAACGCTTTCCAGGGTTGGGAAGGTGGCTCAGTGGTAGAGCACTTGCCTTGAATGCTAGAGGCCCTGGGTTTCGATTCCTCAGCACCACATAAGCAAAAAGAAAAAAGCCGCAAGTGGCGCTGTGGCTCAAATGGTAGAGTGCTAGCCTTGAGCTGAAGAGCTGAGAGACAGCGACAAGGCCCAGAGTTCAGGCCCCACAACCGAACCCCCCCCAAAAAAATTAAAGAAATTAAAATTAAAATTAAAGAAGAAACGCTTTCCAATAGATATCTGTAAAAATAGAATGTTGTAAAAGTAACAATTACATTAGTAGTTAGTGTACGATTATATTATAAAATTATACACAACAATTATACTACATTGACTAATTTTCAATTAATGCATTATTATGCATTCAATCATGATATTTAAAAAGGAAGGAATAATTTAATTGTCAATATTTATATCCAATTTCATAATTTACAGACATCTCTCGTTAAATATATCTACATCTATCTATCTATCTATCTGCCTGTTTATCTACCAATCTACACATTTATCTGTTTATACACTTGTCACTACTGAGGCTCAGTGGTAGAGTGCTCGCCTAGTAAGTACGAAGCCCTTGGTTCGATTCCTCACTACCATTTGCATAGAAAAATCCACAAGTTGTGCTGTAGCTCAAACATTCAAGCACTAGCTTTGAGCATAAAGGCTTAGATCCTTACTCAAGACCCAGGACTGGCACCAAACCACAAAAAAGGAAAAGATAGAATGAACTGACAGCAGCTATATAAGGATAGGGCTGCAAATACCTCATCAGAGAGCAAGCTGGGAGTCTAGTGCTGACATTTACCATCTAACATGAATTAGCCAGAGGTAAACCGCTGGAACCCAGTTCCAGGGACTAGATGCTGCTGGCTTGCTCACCCTGTCATCCAAGATACTCGGGAGCTGATATCTGACACTGGTGGGTTTAAAACCCAGCCCAAACAGGAAGTGTGCGAAACTCTGAGCTGTGGCTTAAAGTGGTAGAGTTCTAGTCTAGAACTTAGTACAGTACCACCAACATTTCAGTGCAATCCCCGTGGCTGACTTCCCCCCCCCAAAAAAAACTCACCCCTCTAAATCTAAATTTGGACTGTTTGTGGTGTGTTTCTGAAAGAATGGTGATACTGGTGAAAGCACCCTAATTCTAATGACATTATGTGGGTTACAGCTATGTGATGAGTCTTTCATGAGTTGTTGTGTGCTGAGTCCTTCATGGGGTGCATTTTTTCATCTGGTTCTTGTAAGAGCTCCACAAGTAAGATGATTGTGCAGATGAGAAACTTGTGGCTCAGATATGTCTTCATGTCAGGGCCAAAATTATGTGTGTACCTAACTCTAGTGAGTTGTCTCCTGCAGACAATTGTTTTGGTTTTTGTTTCTTGATCATGAACCTTGAACTCAGGGCCTAGCTACTGACACTTACCAGTGGGGATCATGGGTAGTGCTCTACCACATGGAGCCAAGGACCCCCTTGCAACAGACTGTTACAGTCTAGGCGTGTAGTAGCTGAGGTCTGTCATCCTGCCTACTCACAAAACTGAGATCTGACGATCTGGGTTCAAAACTATCCCAGACAGAAAAGGTCCCATGAGACTACGATCTCCTAGTCACCACTTAGAAACTTGAAGTGGAAGCTAGTCGCTGCTGACTTGTGCCTGTCATCCTAGGTACTCAGGACACTGAGAGCTGAGGATCACGGTCCAAGGTCCAAAGCCAGCCTGGGCAGGAAATTGCTTGAGACGCTTCTCTCCAGAGACCCACCAAGAATCTCAAGGGGTGCTGTTGCTCAAGTGGTAGAGTGATTGGCTTTAGCTAAAGAGCTCAAGGACAACACCTAGGCCTAGACTTAAATTCCTCCAACTTCCAACAAAAGAAAGAAAGAATCCTAAAGTAGAGTGCTGGGAATGTGTCTTATGAGTACAGTGCGTTGCATGTATGAATCCCTGGGTTGGATTCCTTTGTACTACATCACTAGAAAAAAGCCTGGAGTGGCTGTGTGCCTCAAGTGGTAGATTGCTATCCTTGTACAGGAGAAACTCAGGTCCAGTATTCAGGTCCTGAGTTGAAGCTCCAGGACGAGTATATGAACACACATACATGCACAAACATACACACACAGATACCAGAAGTGAAGCTGTGACACCAAATGATAAAGAACTAAACTTCTGCTCTCAGCTCATGGTCAGTATCCAGGTCCTGTGTTCAACCCTGAAACACAGCTACCCAGGGCCCAACTAGGAGAGGTCAAAATTTCAAAATCTGTTGAGTTTCACCAGCCCTAGATGACAGGAAGCATAGTGATATTACACATGTGCTTTGATTTAGCAAGCTTTTGGAGACCCAGGGAGGCATCATTGCCAATAATGAATCATTTCATTAGGTTCAGCTCCCTAGTTGTCTGCCACAACGACCCTTGAATTAATTGTAGCAGGTTATTTCAACACTGGAACATAGTCTAACAAAGACAAGATAAGTGCAGGGAACTTGGTCACGGGAGCTGCACAAATGAAGTCTTCCTGTCACAACAGAGCTCTTGGCAGAGAGATAGCTTGAGGTACATAGAGGCCTTTTTCTCCTGGCTTTCAGAGCCCATCCACTCTCCTCACTAATGGGCCTAGAAGGAGTTTTTTTTATTACCCAGCTGTACAGGAGTGAGGCCTCTTCCAACAATGAGGAAGACTTTTTTGCAGCAGTCCCCGATGTGGAGAAAACCTCAGGCTACAATGGGAACAGTGAGAGGAGCCCCGGAAGATGCACTGTCTTGAAAACTCTCTCTGTTCTATGAAATCATTCTATTCAAAGCAGATTTCCTAGCTGGATACCTTTCATCATAGGAACTCTAGTCCTTCACCAATAGAAATACATGCATACATACATGGGGTGACATGTTGTTACTGGCTTGTTTTTAATTGGCAGGTCCGGGGGTTTTACTATGAGCCTAGGGAATGTTCCTGAGCTCCTTTTGCTCAAGGGTAGCGCTTTGCCCTTGAGTCATAGCGCCATTCATGGGAATTTTTATTCCTGTAATCCCTCAGAAATAAGAGTGTGGTGGAATTTCCTGTCCTGGCTGAATTCAAACTGGCATTCTCTACCTCTCAGCCTCCTGAAGAGCTAGGATTACAGGTAGGATCCACTGACACTTGGCTTTCTTTTCTTCTCATTCTTTTCTTTCATCCTGACAGTCTGAAATCTTCACAGTGTCATTCCAATGATTTGTATTTTGAAGTAAAATACCCAGGCCTGGAGTTGAAGTGCCTGGACTGCCAACTACAAATGGAAGGAGATCTTGAGAAAAATCATTCCTATCCATGGGAATGCCTAATGGAATGGTATAAAAGTAACAATTAAATTTGCAGTTAGTTCATTATTATCTTATAGAATGCCACACAAAAAGTATTGGATAATGTCTTCCATTCTAGCCCCATGTTATGATTCTCCCAATTAAGGAATACTGACTACTTTTACATGAATGCTTTAATAAGTATTCAACCATGATACTTCATTTCATTAAAAGGAGGCATAATTTAATAACTAATAATTCATAATATATATAATTTAATATCTTCACATTCTTTCTGATATACATAGCAAACTACACATCTATCTATCTATCTATCTATCTATCTATCTATCTATCCATCTATCTATCTATCTATCTATCTATCTATCTATCTATCTATCTATCTATCTATCTATCTATCTATCTGTCTGTCTGTCTGTCTGTCTGTCTGTCTGTCTGTCTGTCTGTCTGTCTGTCTGTCTGTCTGTCTGTCTGTCTGTTTGTCTGTCTGTCTGTCTATCAATCTATCTATCTATCTATCTGCCACTACTATTGCTTGATCACAGGTCCTCAGAAATGGCTTGCAGTTCAGTTTGCCAAAGGCTTTTTTTTTACAACTGACCCATTCATGATTTGTGCATTGTGGGCTGTGATTTCAAACCCCAGCATGGTCAAAAGTTATTTGTGGAGTCAGAAGCCAATTTTGACCCATTTTTTTCCTTCTCTGTGAAAGTGCTGGGTCTCTGTGTGATGTATAATCTATATGGAAATAAGTCCATGTCGTAAGATGTAATAAATGAAATAAATGTTATATATGTAATAATACTAAATAAAATAAATAAAAAATAAATAAGGGTAATAAATGTCATATGGAGTAAACACATGTATGTAAATTATCTCATGTATGAATATTATGTTTTCCAGTGCTGGGGCTTGAATTGAGGCCCTGTAATCTGCTCTGAAATTCTTGTCTTCAACGATGGTGGTTTTCCCCTCCCCCACAGTGCCAGAGAGTTAATCAGACCCTGAGTTGAAATCCCAGGCCTGTCAGAAAAATGGTTCAAATTCCAAGCCACGGTCTTAAATTTTTTTTGACCAGGAACATGCACTGTCTTGAAAGCACTCTCTGTGCTATGACATCATTCAATTCAAAGCAAATTTACTGGGTGCTATTCTTCATAACGACTATGATGTTCACTGATAGAAATACATGCATATATACACAGACACGTGCAGTTACTGGCTCTTTTTTTTTTAGTGCAGATCCTGAGGCTTGAACTATGAGCCTAGAAATTGTCTGTGAGCTCCATTTACCCAAGGAAGGACTTTATTGTGCCTTAATCCATGATACTTCATTAAATAGAGGCATAATTAAATACCCAATAATTAGTAATATATTACATGTAATTTAATAATATATAGACATCTCACATTCTATAATATATTTATATTTAAATGTACACTGGAATATACATATACATCTCTCTCTTTCTCTCACTATATATATTTATTTACATATATTTGCAGCAATTTGCACATCTATCTATTTATATACTGGCCAATCCTGGGGCTAGAACTCAGGTCCTGGGAACTGCCTGGCATTGAATTTGTTTGAGGATGCTGTGCTTAAACTACCCCTTGATGAATTAGACATTCCAGGACCTGAGTTCAAATCCCAGGAGTGCCGAAGTCAATAGGGGAGTAAGAAGCCAATGTTGACCTGATTTCCTTTCTGTGGAAATATTGTGCCCTAGATACAATATATAATATCTATGCAAATACATGTGTATGATATATATTATACATGTATATATATATATTATTTTTTGCCATTTCTAGGGCTGGAATTCACACACTGGGAAATGCTCCAGATTTTTCTTTCCTCTAGGAGGTTAGCTTTCACTTCACCCAGAGCACAATAGTGTTACCCAGTCCCTGAGTTCAAATTCCAGGTATGGCAGATAAAATGGCCCAAACTCCTAGCCAGGACCTTAACTTTTTTGGGAGGGCAGGCACGGGGCTTGAACTCAGGTCGCCACAACTCTGCCTTAGCCTTTATTACCCTAGGCTGGGGTGCAGCTTTTAAACCCACAGATGATCCAGGGATCCTACAACCCGAGTTCAACTCCCAGCTCTGGCAAAAAAATAAACCAACCAAGATGGAGGAGGATAAACCAGGAAGTTTTAGACAACAGTTTTACCTTTGTTTCCTTTGCACTGTGACCATCCTGGCTCTCAATGACTCGGTTTGAAAATTGCACATGTCCTTGCATGGCCGAAGGCTGGTGGGCTGTCAGTGAAGCCTGAGCCCAACCAAGACACCTAGGCCCTGAGTTTGATCCTGGGACTTTCACCTACTCGTTCCTATTTATAGGAACAATAATAGAATCTTTGTAATGTACCAATTGAACTACTAATTAGCTAGTCATTGTAGTATAAGATTGTACACAATAAATATAGGTCATTGATTAATTTAATTAATAGTTTATTAAGTCTCCCACCGTGATTAATTAATGGAGGCATAATTTTAGACCAAATAATTCATGGTAATAGAATATATAAAAATAAGATATAGGTCATCATTCTTTATATAGAGTTATACACTAGAATCTACATAAATGTCTATTTGTCTCTCTATATAACTTTATTTATAGATTCATATACATATGTAAATACACACACACGCTGCAATCTACACATCTATCTGTTTATATATTGGCCACTCCTAGGACTTCATCTCAGGCCCTCAAATTTGCCCGACAACTTCACTTGCGTCAGAGTAGTGTGCTAACATTGACCCATTCATGAAGTGGGCCTTCTAGGCCCAGAGTTCAAATCACAGAACTGTCAAAAACTTAATCCTGGTGGAAGAAGACAATTGTCCTACTAGTTTTCCTTATCAGTGAATGTCCTGGGTCTCAGGAATGATGTATAATATATAGGCAAATCTATGTTCTGTGTAATAGGATGTAAAAGATATCATACATGTAATCATACTCTCTAAAATATATAATGAATAAATAAAAAACAAAATAAAATGAATAACTACACTAACTGCATTATGCAGTAAACATGTGTATTTAAATATAAATATTGTATGTAAAATGTATACAAATATTATTTTTACGAATGCTAGGAACAAGCCTGTCTTGTCTTCCAGCACTGTGAGCTTTCCCTTCCCCCACAGTAATGCAGATTTACCCAGACCCTAAGTTCAAATCCCAGGCCTGGCAGAAAAAATGGCATGAATACAATGCCAAGTAGCCTAATAATTGTTTAAATATTTTAATATATATGTACGTATGCATGTATGTATTATGTATTTTTATTTTGTCAAGCACAGGGCTTGAACACAGGGCATAGCAACTCTGCCTCAGCTTTCATCACTCTAGGCTGGGTTGCAGCAACTGGAACCACAGGCGAACTTAGGTTCCTGGGCCTCAAAGGCTGACAGGAAAAATAAATAAATAAAACGACACGGGAAAAAAAAAAACCAGTAACTTGCAGAAGGCTGCCGGTTTTACATTTGTTTTCTGTTCAAGGTGACCATCTTGGGTCTAAATGACAGGGCTGAAAAGTGTTGGTAACCTGGCATTGATGAAGGCTGTTGTTCTTCCAAAGAAGCCATGGGCCAACACGACAACATAGGCCCTGCATTCGAAGCCAGATCCTGACCCCTACCAATGGAGGGAGATCCTAAGTGTCTCGTTCCTATTCATAGGAATACTGATGGAAAGTTACGAATGTCAAGGTTTAATTACTTGTTCCTGAATGATACTAGCATAAAATTAGAGAGTGATTTTAGGAGGCCGATGGATTTTAATGAATATTTTTGACACATTAAAAGAATACTATTAATTACATGGACACAATAGCTTCAGGACAGTGGTTGATATAATGAATAATTCATTAAGGATGAAAACAGTAATATTAATTACACGGAGGCATAATAAATACCCAAGAATTGGTAGGAATGTAGTCTATATAACTAAACAATGTATAGACATCTCTGGCACTCTATAAAGATCTATATTTATTTGTGTACTACCATCTGCATGTCCATCTGTTCTGGTTTTGTCAACCCCTGGGGCTAAATCTCAGGTGCTGCGAACTGCTTGTCCGCTCCATATACCACAAGCTGGCATGTTGACAGTCACCCATTCATGAATTGGGCCTTGTAGGCTGTGAGTTCAGATGCCAACACTAACAAAAATTGAATCATGCAATAAGACACAGGGTGACACGTGTTTTCTTTTTCTGTGGAAGTCCTGGGTGTCAGGTGTGAAGGTTCATACATAGGCAATTCTATATCCTATGTAATAAATGTAGTAAATATTCCATGTGTTATAGCAGTCAATAAAACAAATGGTAAATGAATAAAAAATAAAATGAATAACTACACTAAGCACAATTTGGAGTCAACATACGGGGCTCAATCTCAGGGCCTGGGCACTACCTGGCAGCCGAATTGGCTAGTGGCTGCTGTGCTGGCAGTCCCCCATTCACAAATTGAGCCTTTTTGCCCTGAGTTTAGATCCCAGCACTCCCAAAAATGTAATCTTGGAGTGAGAAACCGAGCATGACACATGTTTTCCTTTTCTGTGAAAATGCTCGGTGTCAGGTAGGATGTATAATTTGGATGCAAATCTATTTGCTATGTAATAGGATGGAATAAAGGTAAAAAACATCATAGGTAGAAGAATTACCACTACAGTAAATGATAAACAGATTGAATTAGTAATGAATCATTCTAGGATAAAATTAGATGCAATAAGTGTAGGATGTGCACTAAGTTTAATGAATATTTTATTAAGATTAACAGAATAAAAATTACATGGAGACATAACTAATAATTGGGAGTAACACATGATGCATAATTTAAAAATATATAGACATTGATCTCATTCTACGAAATATCTAATTATATGTACGGTTATATGTACATACATTATAAACAATTATGGGATATTGAGTCATTATTAATTAATGCTTTATTAATTGTTAACTGGGAAACATCATGAAATGGAGACAAATTTAATACCTAAGAATTGGTAGCAATATTATCTATACTTTAATAATATGCAGAAATATCTTTTTGTGTATTAATATTTATATACAGCAATCTCTATCTATTTATACCTCGTTCATTCCTGAGGCTCGGTGGTTGAGTGCTCTCATAGTAAGCACAAAGCCCTGGGTTCGATTCCTCAGTACCACAAAACAGAAAACTCAGAAGTTCTGCTATGTTTCAATCAATTAAGTGCTAGCCTTGAGCACAAACTTTTAGGGACAGTGTCTAAGCTCTTACTCAAGCCCTAGGTCTGATGCCAAAAAAGGTAGGACATTCTAACTGCACTTATAGCAGGACAGAACTTCAAATACCTCATTACATAGCAAGCTAGGAGTCTGGTGCTGACAGCTGCCACCTTACCTGACTTAGCCATATGTAAACCACTGCAACCCAGCTCCACCGGTTATCCATGTCATTCTGGCTTATGCCCGTCATCCTAGCTGCTCAGGGGCTTTAAAACCCAATCCTGGCAGGAAGTCTGAGAGACACCTCAAAACATGGCTCCAAGTGGTAGAGCTTTGAATTCAAGCCCCATGGCTAACACCCCTTCCCCAGAAAAACACCCCATTAAACCATTAGATTTGAACTTGTATGTTTTGTAAATTTTCCTCAAAGAATGGTGATACTGATGAAAGCACTCTAATTCTAATGACAGCTTGTGGAATGGAGCTATGTGCTGAGTCCTCCTTAGGGTGCTCAGTTCTGAGTCCTGCACAGGGTGCTATGTGCTGAGAGTTTTCAGGATGCAATGTGCTGAGTCCTGCATTGGGTGCTAGGTGCTGAATCTTTCATAGGATGTTTTGTGCTGAGTGGTGCAAAGAGTGCCATGTGCTATGTCCTTAACCGGGTGCATTCTTACATCTTGTCTATGTAAGAGCTCCACAACTTAGATGATTATACAAACAAGAATATTGAGGCTCAGATAGGTCCCCATGTCAGGGACAAAATTATGTATTACTGAAGACTCGTGAGTTGTCTACAGCAGACAATGGTTTGGTTTGGTTTTTTCTTAGTCATGAACCTTGAACTTGGGGCTGAGGCACTGACCCTTACCGCTTGGGCTCATGGCTAGCACTCCACCACATGGAGCCAAGGACCCCCTTGCAGCAGAGGCCATGGCCAAGGGGTCAATAGCTGAAGTCTGTCATCCTGCCTTCTCGGGAAGCTAAGTTCTAAAAATCTGGACTCCAAACTATCTCAGTCACAAAAGGTACCATGAGACTATTATCTCCAATTCACTACTAAGAACCTGAAGGCGAAGCTGGGTGCTTGAGCTTATTTCAGTTATCCTACCTACTCAGCAGGATGAGATCTGAGGATCATGGGTCAAAGCTAGCCTGGGCAGGAAAGTCCATGAGAAACTTAGCTCCAATGAACCACCAGAAAACTGGAAGTAGCTTTGTGGCTCAAGTGGTAGAGCACAAAACTTGAGCTGAAGAGGTCAGGGACAGCACCCATGCCAAGACGTAAACTCCTGCAACTGACAACAACAACAATAAAAAAAAGACAGAAATAAACTAACAAAGCTGAAGTAGAGGGCTGGGAATGTGCCTTAGTGGTAGAATGCTTTGCATATATGAAATCGTGGGCTTCACTTCTCAGGACCACATCACTAGGACAAAGCCTAAAGTAGCTCTGTGGCTCAAGTGGGAGAGGGATATCATTCTACAAGAGAAAGTAGGTTCAGTGCTCAGGTCTTGAGGTCAAGCTTGAGGACTCATGTATATGTGTGCATGCACACACACACCCATGCACACACACACACGTGGTGTGCACAAACAAACACACACACACATACACTCACAGAGCAGAAGTGATATTGTTACACAAAATGGTAAAGCACTGGGCTTCTGCACTGAGCTCATGGTCAGCACCCAGGCCCTGTGTTCAACCCCAAAACCTAGCCACCCAGGGCCCAACTAGGAGAAGTCAAAGGTTTCAAAAGCTGATGAGTTTCACCAGTCCTAGATGACAGGAAGCTTTGTGATATCCAATATGTGCTTGGATTTCCCAAGCTTCTGGAAACATAGGAGAGGCACCATAGGCCCAACATTGCCTGCAATGAATCATTTCATTATGTTCAGTGCCCTAGTTGTCTGCCTGAAGGACTCCTGAATTATATTGAGCTCTGTAACTGAACACCAGGATATAGTCTCACAAAGACAGGATAAGTACACAGAACTTGGCCTGCAATGGGATGTGGCACAAATGAAGGTCTCCTGTTAAAACAGAGCATTGGGGAGAGAGATAGCTAAGGGTACAAAGAGGCCTTTTTCTCCTGACCTTCAGAGCCCGCCCACACATCCTCACTAACTGACCCAGATGGAGTTGTTTGTTACCCAGCTCTACAGGAGTGAGGGCTTTTGTGTGCCTGTCCAGGCAATGAGAGAGACTTCCTCCAGCTGGCCTGTGATGCAGAGAATCCCTGAGGTTACACTGTGAACAGTGAGGGGAGTCGCAGAACATGCACTATCTTGAAAGAAGTCTCTCTGTTATGAACTCATTGTACTGAATACAAATTTCCTACGTTGGTGCCATTCATCATAGCTACTCGGGAATTTCACCTATAAGAAGACAATACATAGACAAAGACATGGAAGTACAGGCTCTTTTTGAGGGGGCAGGTCCTGGGGTGGAAATAAGAGCCTATGCATGGTCCCTGAGCTCCTTTTGCTCAAAGGTACTGCATTAAGCTTGAGTCACAGCCCCACTTCTGGGTATTTCTGTGATGTCTTAGAAATAACTGTGTCATGGACTTTCCTACAATGGCTGATTCAAACTAAGTTTCCCTACATCTCAGCCTCCTGAGGACCTGGGATTACAGACAGCAGCCATGGACACCTTATTTCTTAGCTTCTTCATTTTTTAATCTGGACAATCTGACTTCTTAACAGGGACATTCCAAAGGATTTAATTTATAAGTAAACTACCCAATGTTCTTTATAGCTCCTTTCCTTGAAAAGGATTTTCTCTCCTCATCTTCCCCTCTGGTCACAGGTTTAGGCCAAAAGTGAGAAATGAGTGTCACAGGATTTGGGAGCAAATATCCACAGTACATGCCAATTCTGTCACTTTGCATTGAGCTGCTGTGAATTTACTGTCTCAGGATAAGAGGACCGAAAGCTGGAGCGATCCTCATATAGTCTGCATTGCTCCTTTTGCTATAAAACGATCTAATAATTATGAGTGTTTTGTGTCTCCAACGTTAAGTGTCTAGAACACACTAATAGCATCTTCATGTGTAGGGTTAAAGTTTTGAGGCAGTGACGGCTTGTTGCTTGTTTCTAGCAGAGCAATACGTGGTTGTAATCCAAACACCTGGTTGGTTGTGTGCCTTTATAAAGCCTGAAAACTTTAGCTCTGGGTTCTCCTCCTAGGCTCCGCTGTGTTGGAGTGTAGGATGAGATCTGAGCTGCAGCCCGTTTAAATAAAACCTTAAAACAGCTGTAAAGTCTGACTCTCGATGGTCTTCTTGGTGGGGATCCTGCGACCTGGGTATAACATATTAGTGGGGGCTTGTCCAGGATCCCCCCAATGACCCCCGAGATCTCAGACTCCAAAGGTAGAACAGAGCTGTCATTGTTAATTTGTCTTGTCCTGTCATTTGTCTGTTTTACTTTCATTTTCCTTTGTGAGGATGGCCACTCTGATTCATAAATGTTTGTTGAAGCAGATTCGCTTGCACCATAACCCTGTAGGAACTGGGAGACGTCCAAGATCCTCTTGTGGGGTGGGGGTTCTTGGAACCCCGTCATTTGAATTGGGGGGTGGGGATTGATTCAGTGTTGGGCCGGAACTGACCAAGAGTGCCTCCTAACAGAGGCCCAACTCGCCCACTGTGGCTCTGCTCCTTCTGATGTGTGGCCTGGTTGTGGAACCACACCGTGTCTGTAGTCAGTGGACCAATTTGGGAGATCTCCACTTTGTAAGGTTTTTTTGTAACTGTAAGTTGTGTTTTGTTTGCGATTCCTCATCTATCGCCAGGCTCTTTTGGCATGTCTCAAGACCATGGCTTGACAAACTACTAATATGGCCAAAGTTTTTGATGATAGACAGGGAGGAAGTGAAAGTCCGGCAGCATATCTTGAGCGGCTCATAAAAGCTTTTAGTCAATATACCTGTATGATCTTGAAACCCAGGAGTTGGCTCAGATGATTATGTTTGCCTATATAAATCAAGCTGCACCAGACATAAAGTGAAAGTTGCAGGCTCTAGACAGACTTGGTAAAAAGTCTATTAGGGATATAGTAGCTGCAGTGGAAAAGGTTTACAATAAGAGAGAGACAGCAGCAAAGATAGGAAAGGAAGGACAGAGAACGTGAAATTGCGTGTGAAAGGAGCGACCAGGCCAAAGAAAAGAGGCCAGACTGGTTGTTCTCGCCACTATTGCATGCCAAGCATACCTGGCTCACAGAAGGCAGCAGTTTCATTTGAGATGGAAAAAGGTACGCTGGTGCAGCAGTCACCACGGACACTGAGATACTGTGGGCAGAAGCACTCCCCCAGGGAATGTCTGCACAAAAAGAAGAACTAGAGGCACTAACAAAATCCCTACAGATGGGAAAAGGGAAGAGACTAAACATTTACATGGACAGTCAGTATGTTTTTGCCAGTGTGTATGTCCACGGAGCCATTTACCAAGAGAGGGGGCTGTTGACAGCTGAAGGAAAGGCTATTATAAATGAACAAGAAATTTTAAGCCTCATCCGGGCCTTATGGGAACCAGTAAATATTGCCATTATGCACTGTCCTGGCCATCAAAGGTAACTGATTCAATAACCAAAGGAAATAACTTGGCCGATCCGGCAGCTAAGGAGGTGGACCTCAGCCCAGAGCGGAAGTAGACCCAGGGCCACAAGCTTTGCCTCCTGAGTCTCAGTACTCCCAAGAAGACTTGGAGTGGATAAAGAAAATTTCCAGGGCCTATAAACCCCCAAACAGAGAAAGAAATAAAGACTGGTGGAAAACTGGTGGGGGAAACTTATCTTGCCACAAAGATTGGGCAAGGGAATTCTTATGAGAATCCATCTGGTCTCTCACATGGGAACCTGAAGAATGAAGGACTTGCTGACACTCAGAAATAAAAATCAGGCAAGGAAATCAACTCATTGAGGACATTGTTAAAAATTTTAAAGCCTGTCAGCTCACCAATGCCCCTATTCAACTGGTTACAAAAGGAGCTCACCTCCATGGAGATAGGCCAGGTTTGTATTGGGAAGTATACTTCACAGAAATTAAAACTGGAAAATTTGCATATAAATATTTGCTAGTTTTTGTAGACACCTTTTCAGGATAGGTTAAAGCCTACCCAACAAAGCATGAGACTGTGAATGTCATATTGAAGAAGATCCTGGAAGAAATCATACCCAGGTATGGCTTCCCATCCACCATCGGGTAGGACAATGGACCAGCCTTGATCTCAAAAGTGTCAGGGAATAGCCGCGGCACTGGGGATGGATTGGAAATTGCACTGTGCTTATCAACCCCAGAGTTCAGGGCAGGTAGAAAGAATGAATCGGACTGTAAAAGAGACCTTAACTAAATTGGCCTTGGAGACTGGTGCAGACTGGGTATCGCTGCTTCTTTTTGCCCTGTTTAGAGTAAGAAATTCACCCAATCAGCTTGGCTTTACTCCTTTTGAAATAATGTATGGACACCCTCTACCCATTATCCCTAGCCTTCAGACAGAATTGCTTGCTGATTTGGATGATATTGAATTTCTGTGTAAGCTTGACTATTTACAGCTGGTGCATAAGAGGATGTGTCCCCAGCTTAGAGCATTATATGATTCTGCTTCTATTCCTACCCCCCATTTGTTTAAACCAGGTGACTGGGTGTTTGTTCGAAGGCACAACCTGATATCTCTGGAACCACGGTGGAAGGGACTTTACATGGTGCTACTGGCTACACATACTGCCCTTAAGGTGGATGGAATTGCTGCTTGGATCCTCTGCTCCCACGCCAGACTGGCGGACCTACTTTGCCCTGGACAACCTTGGGGAAACATGGGAAGTCTCCAAGCATCCTACCCAACCACTCTGAGTTAACCTCAAGCAAAGAAAAATGAACTGATTTTTATTGGTATTGTTGTTTAATAGTATGGCTAATGTAAGTTAGGGACCATACTCTTTCAAGATCAAGAGATGTTGGAGTTTAGTTTGAGGCTGGAGCCATAAGATTGTGTCTCAGGACCATAAGTCAAGGGGGGAGAATGAAGGGTTAAAGTTTTGAGGCAGTGATCACTTGTTGCTTATTTCTAGCAGAGCAACACCTGGTGGTAATCCAAACACCTGGTTGGTTGTGTGCCTTTATAAACCCTGCAAATCTTTACCTTGAGGCTCTTCTCCTAGGTGCTGCTGTGTCGGAGTGTATAACAAGGCCCGAGCTGCAGCCCGTTTAAAAAAAACCTTAAAACAGCTGTAAAGTCTGACTCTTGGTGGTCTTTTTGGTGGGGGTCCTGCGAATGGGGTATAACAATGTTTCCATTTTTCTCTAGTACTCCTAGAGATTTAGACTAAGGGTTTGTGTGGAGCGGCTCCTCGGTGAATCCCTGAGGAAACCACTTGAAGCCTCCTCAGGAGAGCGCTATTCAAGCCAGCAGAGCAGGAGAGTCTCTGAGACTATTTTCTCTAATAAACCAACAGAGAACCATAAGTAGAGCAGTGGCCCAGAGGGTAGAGCTCCAGCTTTGAGAGAGAAAACTGAGCAGGAGATACAATCCAGACCAGGCAGGAAAGCCTCAGAATTGCTTATGTCCATTTAACTACCAGCTGGCGGGAAGTGGAGCTATGATGGTGGTAGAGCCTCAGCCTTGAGCAAAAGCAGCTCAGGAACACATCGGGCCCTGAGTTTAAGCCCTGGGATGGCCACAGAAAAATTCAAAAAGAGAAGGCCAAGTTTATGTATCAGTGCCCTACCTACTTATGTGTGTATGGATATTACTTCCCATAGTGCAAACTCTGCTTTTATTTACTGGTTTATTTTTCAGATATGCTAGTTGTGAATACTGCATCATTCTCTTCATTTCAGGCCCATTGCTTTTGTCTTCCAAGGTTCTAGGCCTGTGCCTTTATATGATGCACATTGAAGCTCTCAGCAGCCTTTATTTACATTTTATTATGAGGGCAATGCAGGAACAATCACAAATCAGACAGGGAAGTGAAGTAACCAGTATTCAGAAAATTCAACTTGAGAACATAAAATGGTAGCATACTTATGTAAAAACTACCATTAAGAAAAAAAATGAAGGGGCTGGGAATATGGATTAATGACGGAGTGCTTGCCTAGCATGCAAGAAGCCCTGGGTTCGATTCCTCAGGCACCCGTTCACAGACTAAGCCAGAATATGTGCTGTGGCTCAAGTAGCAGAGTGCTAGAGACAGTGCCCAGGCCTTGAGTTCAATCCAACAACTGGCAAAGAGATAGCTACCTAGGTAGGAAGGTAGGTAGATAGCTAGAAAGAAAGAAATAGAAAGATATATATATATATATATATATATATATAGAGAGAGAGAGAGAGAGAGAGAGAGAGAGAGAGAAAGAAAGAAAGAAAGAAAGAAAGAAAGAAAGAAAGAAAGAAAGAAAGAAAGAAAGAAAGAAAGAAAGAAAGAAAGAAAGAAAGAAAGAAAGAAAGAAAGAAAGAAAGAAAGAAGGAAGGAAGGAAAGAAAGAAAGTTGATAGAAGAATCTGTTTTTGATATCAGAAGGAAAGAAGGGAACATTCCCAGTCATGAATCTTTCTGCAGTGTGCCAGGACACCAGCATCGCCTTCACACAAATGCAGAGCAGGATGACTGTCTCTGTCCCACTTCTCAGGCAGCCAAGAGCCCCAGAGTCAAGAGGGCAGAGCCAGGTTCTAACTCAGGTGTTGGAGACAGAAGAAAAATGGCCCTGCCCCTCCTTGGACTGGGGATTAGCATTAATGATGTGGAGAATGAAGGAAGGAGAAAAGACTGGCAGAGATAGAAGGGCTTTCAAACCTGACAAATGGAGAGTCAATAACCCACTCCCTGAGACCAGAGAACAGGGTTTTTCTATTCTGTGCCTCCTCTCCTCCCACTAAACTGGCTCTCTATTGGTAACCTAAAGATAGCCTGAGGCTCCCTTAACCTGAGGGAGGAAGGTTAATTAGTCATTGTTTGAGGAAGCTGAGAAAAGCCTGACCCTGCTGTAACTCTAACAAATGTTTCAGGTTTCCCCCATTGCTGGCTGTGCCTGGAATGAATGAAGTGGTTTGCAGCTCACTTCCCTGTTGAGTGTGTACATTCTGCCTCCTAATCCTGCAGGCCTAGTTCTATGTACCTAGCCTGGCTTTTGAAACAGTTTCCTGTCCTTCAAATACAGTGTTACACTGGAGTTCTTCCTGCTAACAGAGCTAGGGCTTGGATCCTGAGAACTTCATTTGAACCCCGATTGGGTCAATAATATTTCTTTCCTTCTTCTGTAACTCAAGAACTCCAAGAACATTTAGAGTGCAAGTAACTTCTCATCCCCAAAGGAAACACAGGAATTTCTTAAGCATCTGACCTTTCAGAACAGGAAGTCAGAATGTCCCAGACTTCCCTGCCTTGGCTGGTTTCACCCTGTGATAGAGACCTCAGCCTCCTGAGCTAGGATGATGGGCGTGAGCTATTGGTTCTCTGCTAGGGTCAGAACTGTAATGACATTGATAATACAAGTCAACTGCTTATCACAAAAGGCTTGGGGAGCATATTAAGCCTTTCAAAAATGTGCCTTTCAGAACCCTGTAGGACACACTTTTATAATGCTAGAATCTGAGAGGCTGGGCTTATGGATGTGCTACACATGAACCTTGAGGTCTGACTCCAATTCTGGTGTACATCAGCATTCATGTTCCAAAAAATATTCTCATAAATAGCAAATAGGAAAATTACTTTGATTAACCCTCACTATTTTTCCAGTTGTGTGTCTCAAACTGAAGCCTGGGCGCTGTCCCTGAGCCCTTCAGCTCAAGGCAAATACTCTACCACTTGACCCACATGGGGTTTTTTGATGGTTCATTGGAGGTAAGAGTCTAACAGGCTTTCCTTCCCTAGGCTGTCTTCAAACTACACTCTTAAGATCCCAGTCTCCTGAGAAAGTAGGTTTCCAGAGCCACTGGAATCTGGCATATTTTTTTGCCAGACCTGGGGCTTGAACTTAGGGCCTGGGTACTGTCTTTGAGTTTCTTTTTTTCAAGGCTAGCGCTTTATCACTTGAGCCACACCACAGCTGCTGGCTTTTTATGAATATTTTGCACTGAGGATTCAAACCCTGGCATTCATGCATGCTGAGCAAGCTCTCTACCACTAAGCCACATTCCCAACCTCAAACTTACGATTTTATCCCTCAACTTGCCTAGTCACAAGAAAAGGCTTTTGAGTATAAATCATCAAAACAAATCCCTATAGGAAATTGTCCAAAGATAAATAAGACAACCCTCATACTGGGGACAGACTCTAACCATGTGATGACTTGACAAATGCCTCCATTTAATTATGTATCATGTTTCAACACTTAATAAAGTATTAATGAAAATGAGTCAATGTACTGAATTATTGTGTATAATTTATAATATATGTACACAACATAATAACTTTTATGTGTATAATAATACTAAATACAATAAACAATAAAATGTACAACATAAAAATTAAATACAAAATCAATAATAATAATCATAATATGAAAAAACATGCATATGTACCTATATATATATATATATATATATATATATATATTAGACATGTATACAAATATTTTTTCTATTGCAGGGCCTTAATTCAGGCCCTGGGAACTCTAGGTTGAAAATTATTTCCTCAAGGACAGGGAGCTTAGCCTTCACCCAAGGTGCAAAAGAGTTACTTGGACAGTGAGCTCAAATCCCAGCAATGGCAGAAATACTGGCCCCAGTTCCAAGACAGTGACTTAATATTTGTAACAGAAACAGTTATGTTTATTCAGTTCCATACTGAACACTGAAAAAAAATCAGTGTAGAATTTTGTACAGCTATGCAGACATCCATCTCTTACCCCCAAAGTGCTTCTTGAGCACTACATAATTTTTTGTACCTTTTTAACTTTTAAACTGTTGTGCAGAGGGGTCACAGTTACATGACCAAAGTAGTGAGTACATTTCGTATTGAGCATTGTTGCCTCCTTGTTTGTTTTTCCTCTACCATCCCTTCCCTACCATCTTCACTACTAACTTTCCTGCTGAGGTCAGTGACGTATTTATTTTTGGCTTGGCATGGGGTTTGAACTCAAGTAATGGCAACTCTGCACCTTTCGTCACATTGTTACAGATTCATCAAGACTCAGAGTTCAAATCCCAAGCTAGGAAAGAAAACGCAAAAATTGCAAACCAAGGAGCTTTATTATTTCAATTTAGTTCCGACTATTTTGCCATATTCAGGTCATGGCAACTTTGACTCAGCTTCACTCTCCTTAGGCTGGGGTGCACCCTTGGGACCCAAAGCTGATCCTGGAACCCTAGGTCCAGAGGGCTTGCAGGAAGAAAAAAAAAAGCAGAAAAGCACAAAAAGTGGGGAGCTGTAGAGGGCTCATGGTTTTACAATTTTTTATTTGCACAGTGACCATCCTCTGTCTGAATGACATGGTTTCAAAGTGGACCCGGCCTGCCATTGCTGATGGCTGGCAGGCTATCAGGGAAGCCATAAGCCAACATGTCAGCATAGGCCCAGGGTTCAAATCCTAATCCTTACACTTACCAATGGCAGGAGATCACAAGAGACTCGTTCCTATGCATAAGAATACAGATTTAAAGAGTAATTCATACATTTGTCTAGTCTAAAATTGGATGCAATAATCCTAGGATGCTAATTGACCTTAATTAATAGTTTATTAAGCATGAAAAGAATAATATTGTTTCAATGGAGATAAAATAAATACCTAAGAGTTGGTAGGAACATAATAGATGTCATTTAGTCATAGACAGACAGCTCTGGAACTCTTTAACAATATATATTTATTTGTATGCCACCCTCTGCCTATCCATGTATTGCTGTTTTGGCCAAACTTGGGGCTTGATCTCAGTGCCTGGGACCACCTGACAGCTTAATTGGCTAGAGGCTTCTGTGCTCACACTCACCCAATCATGAATTGGGCCTGCTAGGCCCTGAGTTCAGATACCAGCACTGCCAAATATTTAATCTTTGAGTAAATAGCCGAGTGTGACACATGTTTTCCTTTTCTGGGAGAGTCCAGGGTGGAAGGCATGATAGAGAACACATCTACAAATTTAGATGGTATGTGATAGGATGTAAACAATGTAATAAATGGTATAGGTGTCATCAAAGTCAATAAAATAAATCATAAATAAATGAATAAAAACAAATAAAATGAATAACCACACTGAACATGATATGGACTGAACATCTGTGTGGAAGTATAAATCCTACCACACCAAACACGATATCTACTGAACATCTGTATATAAGTATAAATCCTGTCTTTAAAATGTATAAAAGGAGTATGTTTTCCATGACTGAAGCTTGAGTTCAGCCCACCCCAATGAGAAAGCAATAGTGGGAAATCCTGAGATACTGGTTTCTGGACCAGGAAAAGTCATGGAATGTGATCGATCTCATCGAATGTGTAGTTCATGCATGATGTGATTAGGAAGTGATAGGCAAGACTCATGGGGTATAGCTTATTTGTAAAGTAGTGTTGATTAAGCGTGACAAGAATCATAATAGTCATGAAGTGAAGGCATCTGGAAAGATCCAAGAATCAGTAGACAGATGGTAGATTGGATTCCATCACAGGTTATCGTCTGTCCAACTCTATACAAATGTGTACTTATTTGCATACTACCTTCAACTTATGAATGGATGACTGCTGTGTGTCCCCCAACCCCACCTGGGGGTCCATCTCAGGTCCTGGGAACAGCCTTACTCCTTAGTGGCTCACAGGCTGGTGTGCTCACATGGACCCATTCGTCAATTTGGTCTGCTGGTCCCCAAGTTCAGATCCCAGCAGTGCCAAAAGATTCATCCTGATGTCAGAAGCCAATTGTTGCACCTGTGTTCCTTTCCTGTGCAAGTCCTGGGTCTCAACTAGGATGAAGAATGCATGAGCCACTTTGTGTCCATGAGAATTGGTTGTTATCATGTGAGCCCAGTTATACCTGTCATCATATACTGTAGAAAATACACAATACATCCATGAATAGCATACAAAATAGAATAACTACACTAAATGCACAATGCAGTCCACACACGGATTTGAATATACATCCCATGTTTAAATGATTCATTCAGGACAAATGTGGCCTCCCTGGTGCTCGATCTTTGTTCCTGGGTACTGACCAGATCCTTAGTGACTCACAGTCTGGTGTGATCACGTGGACCCATTGGGCAGTTGGGCCTCCTAGGCCCAAAGTTCAAATACCAGCACTGCCAAAATTCACCCTGATGTGAGAAGCCAGCCATTGCACCAGTTTTCCTGTGCTGTGCAAGTCCTGAGTCTCAGCTAGGATGGAGAATGCATAGGCAACTCTATACTCATGGGAATAGGTTGTCATGCAGGTCACCACAGTTATATCTGTCATCCTATAATAAAGAAAATACACAATACATCAATGAAGAAGACACAAAATACAGAGAATGACTACACTGAATGCAAGATGCTGCCCATCCATGTATGGAAATATAGATCCTCTGTTTAAATGATGAATTTATGACTATATTGGCGCCCACCAGGGCTTCATCTCAGGTCATGGGAATGGCCTACCTCCTTAGTGCCTCATAGGCTGGTGTGTTCACCATGACCCATTCACCAATTGGGCCTGCTAGGGCTTGAGTCCAAATCCCAGCACTGCCAAAAGATTCACCATAGATTTGAGAAGCTAATAGATCCACCTGTCCTGTGAAAGTCCTGGGTCTTAGCAAGCATGGAGAATTCTATATAGACAACTCTGTAGCCATTCGAATAGGTTGTTATCCATGTCAGCATAGTTACATCTATCACCATACTCAATAAAATTCACAATACATCCATGAATAAGACACAAAATAAAAAGAATAACTGCACTGAATGCAAGATGCATACCAAACTTGTAGGTAAGAGAGATCCTATGTTTAAAAAAGGCTGGCTTGTTATTTTGTCCAGTGCTGGGGCTTCATATCAGGCTCTGCACCAGGCCTGACATTCTATTCTTCAAGGATGGTGAGATTTCCCTTCCCCCAAAGTTCAACAGAGCTACCCAGACCTCAGTTCAAATCTCAGCACTGACAAAAGATTCATTCTGTTGTCAGAAGCCAGTCATTGAACATGTTTTCCTCTCCTGTGTAAGTCCCAGTCTTCCACTAGGATGTAGAATGCATAGGCAATCCTATACCTATAGGAACAGATTGTCATCCATGTCAGCACAGTTATACCTGTCACCATACTCAGTAAAATACACAATAACTCCATGAATTAGACACAAATTAAGGAGAAGTGCACCGAATGCAAGATACTGTCTACACATGTATGTAAATATAGATCCCAAATTTAAATTATGTATTTATGACTATCTGGACCTACCTGGAACTCGATGTCAGTTCCTGGGAATGGCCTATCTCCTTCGTTGCTCACAGGCTGGTGGTCCTTACCTTGACCCTTTCTCCAATTGGGCCTGATAGACTCTGAGTTCAAATCCCAACACTGCCAAAAGATGAATCCTGATGTGAGAAGCCCATCGATTCACCTGTTTTCCTGTCCTGTGAAAGTCCTGGGTCAAAGCTTGGATGGAAAATGCATAGGAAACCCTATAGCCAGGGCATTAGGTTGTCTTCCATGTAAGCATTGTTATATCTGTTATCTTACTCAGTAAAATACACAATACTTACATAAGACAGAAAATAAGGAGAAAAAGTACTCCAAACGTAAGATGCTGTCTACACATATATGTGAATATAGATCCTATGTTTAAATTATTAATTTATGACTATCGTGGCCCACCCTGGGGATCAATGTCAGTTCCTGGGAATGGCCTAACACCTTTGTTGCTCACAGGCTGGTGTGGTCACCTTAAACTAATCACCAATTGGTCCTGCTAGGCCCTGAGTTCAGATCCCAGCACTACCAACAATTGGATCATGCAGTAAGAAGCCAAGTGTGAAAATTTTTTCCTTTTCTCTGAGAGTCTTGGGTGTCAGGCATGATGGAGAACACGTCTACAAATTTAGATTAGATTCCATATGATAGGATGTCATCAATATAATAAAGGGAATGGGTTTCATCATAATAAAATCAATGGTAAATAAATGAATAAAACAAAAAGTACAAGGAACAACCACACCTAACATGTATGGACTGAACATCCATAGGTAAGTACAAATCCTGTATTTACAATGTATATAAATAGTATGTTTTCCAAGGCTGGGGCTTGAATTTTGGCTTAGAGTACCGGCCTGACTTTCTTATCTTCAAGTACGGTGAGCTTCCCCTTCTTCCACAGTGCTGCAGATTTACCCAGACTCTGAGTTCAAATCCAAGCACTGGCAGAATAAATGGGGTGAATTGCAAGCCAGGAAGCTAATCTCTTTTAATTATTTTTTGCTCAGCAGGGGGCTTGAACTCAGGTTGTGGTAATTCTGCCTCAGCTTCGATCACCCTATGCTGGGGTGCAGCCACTGGACCCAGAGTAGATACTGGGATCCTAAACCCCCAGGCCTTGTGTGGCAAAAATGTACAGAAAAAATGCAGCAAGATGGCCTTTTTATGTTTTCTTCCCTTGCACGGTAATCCTCCTAGGTCTGAATGACACTGTTGCAAAGGGTACTTCATCTTGGATTGGTGAAGGTTGTCAGACTATTGAGGAAGTCATAGGTCCACATGGTAATGTAGGCCCTGATTTTGAATCCCAGTCCTGACACCAATCAATGGCAGGAGATACTAAGAGACTCGTTCCCATCCATGGGAATAACAAGGTAATATTATCAATGAGTTGATGGTGAATGGCGCTCCTATAAAATTAGACAGCATCATTTCAGGAGACTGATTTTATTTAATATTTATGAAGCATTAAAAGAATACTATTACTTACAGAATGCAATATTTTCAGAATATTGATTGATTTACTTAATAGTTTGTTTAGCATGAAAGCAATAACATTAATTATACGGAGGCATTATAAATTCCGAAGAATTGGTAGGAATGTAGTCTGTATAACTGAATAATGTATAGACATCTCTGGCACTCTATAAAGATATATATTTATTAGTGTACTACCATCTGCACGTCAATCTGTTCTTATTTTGTCAACCGCTGTGGCTTGATCTCAGGTACTCGGAGCTGCCTGTCAGGTCAATTTGCCACAGGATGGCAGGCTGACACTCACCCATTCATGAATTTGGCCTTGTAGGATGTGAGTTCAGATGCCAGCACTCCCAAAAAATGAATCGTGTAGTAAGAAGCTGATGGTGACATGTTTTCCTTTTCTGTGAAAGTCCTGGGTGTCAGGAAGGATGTGCAATACATATGCAAACTTATATCCTATGTAACCAATGGAATCACTGTTCTATGTGTCATAATAGTCAATAAAATGAGTAGCCAATACATGAGTAAATCAAAAAATAAAGTAACTACACTGAATGCAATATGGAATCAACATATGTATATAAATATAAATCATATATTTAAAATGTACACAAATAGGATGTTTTCTAGTGGTGGGCATCGATTTCAGGCCCAAGGAACAGACTTGAATTTCTTGAATTCAAGGAGGCAAGCTTCCCCTTCCCACACAGTGGAACGGCAGGGTTACCTAGACCATGAGTCCAAATCCCAGTCCTGGCAGAAAAAAAAGGCATTTCCATGCTATGTGATGCCCAATTCGTAGGTATTTCATTTGCACTCTATTTAATGAAGGTGAATGTTTAAATTCTTCATAAAGTATTAATATTGACCAGTGTCCTATAATGTAATTGTGTATAATTTTATCCTCGAATCACTCAAGTACTGCCCATTTAACCATGACATACATCACATTCCTTTGGTAATCATATGAATAGGAATGAGTTTCATAGGATCTCCTGCCATTTGTTGGTGGCAGGGCCAGTATTCAAACTGTGGGCTCTAGCTCCTCCCAATTAAACCTGAGGATAGGGAACTCACAGGCCTGTCCAAGAACATCAGCAAAACCAATGATTAGCCAGGCATCAGTGGCTTTCATCAGTCCTCCTTAAAACTTACAAGGCTGTGAAAGGAGGATCATGGTCAAAGTCACCCTAGGCAGGAAAGCCCTTGAAACTCCTGTCCAACTTGTGCCAACAAAGCCAGAAGTAAAGCCATGTGGCTCCAGTGGTAGAGAGCTAGCCTTAATCTAAAGCAACTCACAGATTGTGCCCAGATCCTGGGTTCAAGGTTTGGGAACAAACAGACACACACAACAATCTGTGCAGCCATCCGGCTAAAGCAGGTAACCCTCTTGTCCCCAAATATATTGGACAGAGTTCTCTGGGAAAGGGGCTGCCGTCATTTTGACTCCACCCATTCTGCCTGCATCACAGGATTCCAGCCACACCCCCATTGTTTTATGGTTCTTTCTGACCAATGGGATACAAGAATGGTGGCCATGCCCACATTCCATGCTGCCCAGTAGCACCATGATTCCTTCTGTTTGTTGACACCACTACCAGCAGTTAAGGAAGGTAGAGGTGGCTGAGTGGTGAGCAAGAGACTCTAAGCCTACAAGGAGAGGCCTTCCTCAGGACCACCATGTGCCTGCCTGAGTCCCGGCCCCCTCCCCACCTTCCCCATGGAGCAGCATTTCAAACTTTGTGCTGCGGGCTCAGACCCATGGTTTCCTCAGGCAATGGTGCAATGGTGTGCCACGAGCCAACTTGCGGCCCTAACATGGTCCTGGCTCCTCTGTCCTCTGCTCAGGGCCTGAGTGTCTGTCATGCCTCTGCCATTGCTGCTTGCCCCACCTAGAGTAGCTGCCAACAGCTTCTGCCAGCAGCACATGTGAGTGGCTGCCACACATCCCCGCACCCTGGGATCTCTGCACCCATATCTCCTCCATCCGACCCCGATCCGCACCTCCCCTGTGCCCCACAGTCTGGCCCACGCCCTGCCACAAATGTGCCCGAGGGGAGGGGGTGGGTGTTGACCTGAAGATCCTACCCCCATCCCCAGAGGCTAGTGTCCCAGGAAACGGGGAGATGCAGGGTTGGGTGAGGAGTGGGCGCCACAGAGCCCCTGGCCTGTAGCAGTGGGAGCCACACAGCCGCACATCTGCGCCCTTCCTCTCCATTGTGAGAACCCGGTGGCTTTAATCAGAGGTGTAGAGCAGCATATATACACCTGCCTTCTGGGGTCTTTTCCTTTTTTTCTGGGGATAGGAGGTGTTGGATGCAGATTATTGACACCTTGCTGTGTGAGCCCTTGTCTTCTGTGCTCAGTCAAACTTTCACCTGAAAACAGAGAGACAGAGACATAGAGAGACAGAGAGAGAGAGATCATCTTTTTCCTTGTACAGCCTGACTGTGCTCAGGTTTGTGATCAGTTGGCAAATTGCAGGTGTTGAATGGATGAAACTTCTGTCACCGGTCTGAATGTGTGTGTGTGTGTGTGTGTGTGTGTGTGTGTGTGTGTGTGTGTGTATGTGTAGAAGTGGGTTGTGTGTGTGTGTGTGTGTGTGTATGTGTAGAAGTGGGTTGTAACAAGGAGGCCAAATGCTTTGGTAACTTCTACCTGCTATCTTTTGGGCATGTAAGGGATTCACAGCTGAGGTCGGGGGCCTGGAAAGGTGAGAGGCTTGAAGGGGACACAGCACTGTTAAATTACAAGAACAAGGGATCTGTGTGCAATGGAGCTGTGTACTATTTTGGGCCTGGTTGGTGGCACTGGGAGCTTTGGAGGACCTGGGAGTGAGGCCTGCAGGGGATGGTTTCCCAGGGGGACATAGAGCATGACCAACACTTAGTAAGGATATGAGTTCTGCTAGTATGGAGCGCAACAGCATAGGTCAGACTCTGGGTCTTCTCATCATGACGTCTGATGGGTGAGGTCAACCCTATTTTAAATGTTGAGCTGTGATCTTCAGATCTCAGTCCCCTGAGTACTTAGGATTATAAGCATGAGCCTCTGGCACTGGGACTCTGGTTCTTTTTGGTATATTAGGGTTTGACCTCAAGGCCTTAGGCTTGCCAGTTAGGTCTTCTAACATGCGAGTCAAGCTTTTCTGTTTTGGGCATTTCTGAGATGGAGAATTAATATATGCTCGGTCAAGGCTGGATCATGGTCCTCCTATCTGTGACAGGCATTAGCCACCAGGCCCATTCTTCTGTAGTTGGAATGGTAGACATGTAGCGCCACACTCAGTCATTGGTTTAGATGGACTGTCCAAACTCAGTCCACGGATTCTTGACCAGAGGTGAAGCTCTGGGTTGGGCCTCAACCATTGGACTTCAATCTCCTTATGGCACAGTTGTGAGGAAACAAGAGATTAATACAGAGGGATCTCTGGAGCAGGGACAGGCACAGAGGAAGAGGCCATCTGATACTGTTCTTGGCAATTCTGTGAGCATATGATAGGAAGATACCCGGAAAGATCTCAGATGGTGTGTGTTATTAATGGTGCAACAGGTATGAGATTATGAAATAAAACATAGCTCTCTTTATTTATTATCCTATCCCCATGAGTAACGGGATCCTTCACTTTGTTCAGTTTTAAAGCTTGGGATACTGGGGCACAGATAAGCCGGGTGACCTACTAATGACTCCCAGCTGACAGGAAGCTCGGCCTGACTTCTCTGCCATGATCCCTAGGACAATGGGTGCTATTCAGTCCACATTTTGTGGTGGGAAGTCCACTTCTTTTCAGTCATGGGGCTTGAACTTTGGGCCTGGGGCAGCTCCGCGAACTCCTCAGCTCAAAGCTAGCACTCTAACACTTGAGTCACAGCACTACTTCCAGTTTTCTGGTGGTTCTTTGGAGATAAGAGTCTCAGAGGTGTTCCTGCCCGGGATGGCTATAAACCACGATCTTCATATCTCAGCCTTTATTGTACTTAGTATTATAGGCCTGAGCCACAGGCACCTGGTTTAAGTGTAATTCTGACATTCTTTCTTTCTCTTTCTCAGCATCACCATGTGGTTAGAACCAAGGTGGCCCTCTCATTCTGGAGGTAGGCTGTGGGTAAGGAGCTGTCTCACTCAGTCTGTTGTACTAGCACCATGAGGTAAGTCCCTCTGTGCCCTGGCTACACTGTGACAGTTATGCATTGTCCATCTAGCCTTACTGGACTCCGTACTGTGTTCAATGCACTTTTCTAGCAAAAATTACTGGTTAAAATTATAATACATAGTTACAGAATGAAAATGTAATGCCATCTTAAAAAAGTCATTTAGGGTTTTGGGAATGTGGCTTCATGGTATGGTGATTGCCTAGCATGCATGAAACCTTGGGTTCAATTCCTCAGTACCACATAAATTGAAAAGGAAACACTGGAAGTGGTCCTGTGCCTCAAGTGGTGGAGGGTTAGCCTTGAGGGAAAAAAAAGCTGAGGAATAATTCCCAAGCTCTGAGTTCAGTCCCAGGACTGCCAAAACAACAACAGCAACAACAACAACAATTTAGTTAGTAAATGCAAAATAAAGAACCCATATTTGGAATATATAATTGCTTCTTCCATACTAATACCTGACAATAGTCCCTAATTCATGTACTTTGCCTATGTTAGGATACTGTGTTGAAAGGATGTTTTGTTCATTACTCACGGCAATTAATGCCGGGAATGTGCTTAGATGTCAGGTGAAGATTACTACTGGAAAATTAAAAGATTCCAGGCTTTTGAGTGGCGTCACTGCTAATCACAATGAGAAGGATAGTCTAAGTGAGATTTGGGAACTATTTTGGCTAGTCATCACCACACCAAAAAGGCAAAGGCTAATTAACAGTTGTGACAGAAGAGAAGGAATAACTCCAGATGGGAAGAATAAATGATAGTAACTAAGGTATAGCAGAAACCGTTCTAGGGAACCATGTTTGGTTATTGAAGAACTAGTTATCAGCTAGGCTTATTCCTCATTGCCTTTAGCATTCAAAATCTCCTAGGCTAGTTCTTAATCTCTGTGTGATAAATGTATCTTCTTCTATGCTGTTCTTTCATACCTGATCTCCTTTCCTTTCTAAAAATCTGTCTTTCTATACTTCTCTATGAACATTTCCTGATACTAAATACACCTACAAAGATGAAAGTGGATGCTAATGTAAGAGTCGCATAACTCATGAGTCATTAATGTAACAAAATGGAAAAGGAGGACATATTTATTGCTACTTCAATTTTTCTGAAAAGCTGCAATGCCACATCATTTGGTTCAGATTTCCATTCTTTGTCTACATAGTGACATTAAGTGCACATAAATGCAAATATGAGCCAGGTGCTGGTGGCTCATGCCTGTAATCCTAGCTACTCAGGAGGTTGAGACCAGAGGATTGTGGTTCAAAGCCAGCCTGGTCAGGAAACACTGGTCCATGAAATACTTATCTTCAATTAACCCCAGAAACCCGGAAGTGGTGCTGAAGCTAAAGTGGTAGAGTGCTCAAGTTGTGGTGAAGAGCTGTGAGACAGTGCCCAGGATCAATGTTCAATCCCCACAACCAACAAAAAAGTGCAAATATGGCTTTATGTTTCCCCCAAAGGAATGATGAAGTCAATTGTAATCTTCCCAAATGATTTAGTAGTGCACCTACTTTCGCTGAGTTATTTGTTATGGCTTCTTTGCTAAACATATTCTCTCCTTTAAAAATTGTCAAATATTAGCTTTATAATAAACTTCATCTAATATTTCTTGGTTCAAAAGAGAAGTCTATACAGTTGATGTCACTTAGCTTTCTTATTGTCTTATTTTAAAGCCAACCCAGGCAAGAGAGTCTGTCAAACTCTTATCTGTAATTAAACACCAAAAAAGCCAGAGTGGAGTTTTGGCTCAAGCAGTGGAGTACTAGCTTTGGGCCAGGTGTGAAAGAAAGACAACTGTTCAGGGACAGGGGCCAGTCTCTGAGTTCAAGCCCCAAAACCAGCACAAACTAAACAAACAAGCAAACAAAACAAACCCTGGGTATTTCTTTGGGACTCTCCTTATAATAGTGGTGGTCCGAGAAGAGACTCCTTTTGCTGATCATACTCACTGGATCATGCTTTTTTGGAATCCTTATTGCTATGGAAAACTCATGACCAAACTAAAGGAATTGATAACTGATTCCTGCACCAAGACAATCATCTCAGGTGTGAAACATTCATCCATAAGACACTTTAAAACCTCCATATCTTTGCTTCTTTGCAGTAGAACACTTTTAAAAAACGTTACTTCCTTTTGTTCTATGCTGGCCTTCAAATGGCATATTGTTTCCTGTTGTAATACTCTCAACCAGAAGTTTACAGACAAATTTTATATGAGTAAAGGACACACTCAAAAAAAGTCAGGGACAGAGTTTACTTCCAGCCTTGGATTCTTTTCTTGTACAGTAAAAAGGAAAGCAATAGTTAACTTGAACTTTATCATTTCTCCATGTTCAATTCTTTTCCTGGGATAAGTTTCCATGTCCAATAACAGTTACTTCCACTTATTTCCAGTAACAATCTATTGTGCTGCTACAGAAAATAATGACTGTTTTCGGGCTTCATTGAAATAGCACAAGGACACTTTTGGACATGAGGTAACACGTGTTTCAGAGACAACTTAGTAAAGAGAAATGCAATTTAAATTGCTTATTAATACATTATCCATGAGAACATTTTGTTCAAACTTCTTATGTGCTCTGTAAATTAAGGTGAATTTTAAATGGGAAGAAGGTTCTCAGATCATTTTTTGTGAGTCTATGTGCTGTGCATTAATTTCCCAAGTGTACATGAGTTAACAGTAAGAGAAACAATAGCAATTATAGGAGAAAAAGAAGTTCTGTGTTTATGTATAAGTGTTCAATACAATATAGAAGACTCTACAAATAAAAAAACATTGAAACAATAATGCCAAGTCCAGTATGTAGATTTATGCGAGTGATATGGAGAAAGCATTACTCCTAAGTGGAACATGAAGCATGAGGCCAATCCCTTTCTAAATCACGCTTGATAATCACGAAAATGTGCAAAAAGGAGGATGGAAGAATGATTCTGTTTCCAATGTAAGTCAGATATGGAAGAACAGACTTAACTGGAAAAAAAGAGTCCATCTGAGAGAACAGGAATTATACTAGCAATGAACCTGGTGGCTAAGATCACATTTCTTTTTCTTTCCTTTTCTTAAATTCTTTTTTTTGTTGTTGTTGTTGTCCGTGGAAAATGAAATATAGGACAGGGCCCTGTCCCTCTGAAATGCAGCTCAAGGCTAGTGCTTTTCCACTTGAGCCACAGTGCCACTTCCAGTTTTCTGGTAATTATTGGAGAAAAGAGTCTCCAGGACTTTCCTACCCATGCTGGCTTTAAACCCCAATCCTCAGATCTCACAACAACTTGGTTTATGATCACATTTCTAACAGTGTACACTCAGGATATATAATGTAAATATTCATCTATCTTTATATGAATTCTTGAGTTAAAAATCTGGGCTACAGGTTAGACTTTACACTCACAAAAGTGTTTGAAGTTTAAAAGTTGATACTCCTGGAAATATAAAACCTAAGAATGTAAAGGAGTCTGGGAAGTTCAATTTGCATCTGGCTTGGACAGTATAGGCTTTAAGACACTACCTATAATTAACCAGCCAATAGCTGGAATACCAGTCACGAGCAAGATTGTTGAATAACACCTTTAGGTTTTTGCATACATACATACAAACATACACATACACACAGAGGCACTTATATGTGCACACAAAAATACACAAATGAAACAACTCTCAGAATATGTAGAAAAGTTAGAAAAAATAGAAAATAGGTCCTGAGTAAGACTAGAATCAAGTGATAAATTTTAATATTAGAAAGCCCTCAAGTGAACTTTCCCCCAGAAGTTGAGAATATTACAGAGGTAGGGACCAAAGATAGTAAGAGAGTCAAGCAATCATTATTAACGGGATAGGATCCATGGAGGAATGAGTCAGGGAACCCTGCAGGTGCATCTGAAAATGTTTATATCCTGTGTCAAATGTTAAAACATCTTTGAAAATAGTACATAAACAGTCAGAGCAGTCAGTCTAGTGGATAAGATCATAGGAGAAGTTCAGAATTGCTAGTCTGTTTCTAGATTAAATAAAGAAAATATGGCAGGGCAATGTGATACAAGCCTGGAATTCTAGCACTCAGACAGGAGATTAGAGAGTGGAATTACATAACGATACCTTCCCTGGACCAGGTAGAATAATTTTGTCTCAGTAAAACAAACCAAACAACAAGAAAGGAATACACAGTTGTAAGTTTGGCCTAATTTTGTCATTATGTTTTGAGAAGTCAAGTTTCCTATTGAATGCAACTCATATATATCCTCACTTGTGTTTTAAATGCTCTCATCATTACAGAACATCCCTAGATGCAAGATAGCTCATGATTCCCATCCAAAAATTTGCAAAAGTAATTAAGTCTCATTCTGTTGGATTCCAAATAAATGTTGAAGGATTACAAAAGCTTAAGTCTGGAGAAATAGCAAAGTTCGTCTAATGAAGGACTTTGTAGACCTTGTTAAATTAGAATTTAGATTTAAAATATATTTTTTGGTTTTGTTTGTAATTTCATATTCTATAGGATACTACAAAATTCTTTTTAAGTAGAGGGATTAATTGAAAAATTCACAAATGATTCTGGCACTCTATTTGCGTAGATATTCTTTCAAGAGAGTTATAATTAGAACATAGTTAATAGATAATTCCCACAGTTCATGTATACCATGTTAATGTGAATAATCTAGAGAGAGTTGCCAACAAATGGATGACATTAATTTATACATTTAGAAAAACCAATTTTTTAAGGGTTTGGTTTAATATGGTATGAAGATAGTAATCGTGTGACATCTTCTTCCTTCTTCCTATATGTAACACAGGAAGCCATTTCCTTATTTACGTGCCTTTGTATACATGGAGAAAAATGCTGGCTTTGGGGTTTGTTTTCAATTTTGTTTTTGTTTTATTTTTATTTTGTTTTATTTATAATTGGTTCGTCCTAGAGCTTGAACTCTTGGCCTGGACAGTGTCTCTGAGCCTGTTTATGCTCAAGGCTCATGCCCTACCACTTCAACCTCAGGGCCACTTGAGTCTGGCTTTTGTGGAGAAGATTTTTGGAGGCAAGATTCTAAGAAACCTTCCTGCCTGGGTGGGCTTTGGATCATAATTTTCCTATCTTAGCATCCTGAATATCTATGATAATTAAAAAAGTATAAATATAAATAATATTTGCAAGTGTTCTGATCTCAGGAATACCAGTGGAGGAAAAATGATGCAGCTCAGTTTATTGTGTTCTTTTCAGAACAAGGAGGGTGTCACATTAGCAGAGGTGTAGTATTTTTCAAAATAGAGATAAGGTATTCATGATGTGAATTAAGGAATTTTAAGGTGTCCCTTACAAGTTGGAAACTGTTGGGCTAGGATGACTTTATGGCATAAATCTTGGGATTGATGGTCATAGAAATAATAGCTTACTCATAAACAATTGCTTACTCTTGAAGAATTAATTATGACACATGCTTCACAGTTTTATCCTCTACCAGAATGTGGCTATTTTTCTGTTTAGTTCTCAATGTGTAATACCCTATTGGAAACTGCATCTATTGCAGAATTACATAACATGCAAACAGATACTGTTTTGAAACTCTTAGGAATGTTGAGAATTTAAAAATGAGTAGCTATTAATCATAGGAATCTTGAAGAACACATATATTCTGTCCTCTTAACAATTTACTTACTTTTAAAAGTTATGGGTTTCCATAGCATTAAACTGTTTTCTGTTTTAGAATGAGAAAGTACTAAATTTATTCTTTTTTGAAAAATTTGGCAAGTATATTGTGAAAATATTGTTTACTTTGATAACATTCAAGTTGATGACCCTCTGATAAAGAAGGGGTAGTTAATTCAAATTAGATGCCAAATATTATTGATTTTTAAAATGTTACTGCATAAAGAATATTATTTACTGTGCCAATACAGTGAAATTATATTTTATGCAGCTTATTTTTTCAATTTTATTATAAAAATGATGTACATTGGGGTTACAGTAATTGTAAGGTATTAAATCATAACTTTTCAAACTTGATAACCCTCCCTCATTTTTCTCACAGTTTTCCTTCACCCTTTCACCCCTCACAATTGTAATGTACAGTTCCAACATATTGTCTTGTGAGTATTGTTATTACATTGGTTTGCCTTTGGTCCTTTGTCTCACCATTATGTTTTTTCTTTTCCCTTCGCTAATCATGGTAAATGTATACACAATACAAAATGAAATACAGCAGGGATAAACCATAGGGGAAAACCCAAAGAAAACAGAATTCACATAGTTCATCAAAAACAACAACCACAAATGAAAAAAAAATCTGGTTCCATATCTTGGAATTCATTTTGCTTAGCATCAGCTAATATGGTTATATATACGCATAACAAAGCCACTGGAAAATAATAGTTGCATTGGTAACATGCTGAAAAGAGCATGTTAACATTTTGGTGGTAAAGGTGGAATTAGGATTGGTGAATTAGCGGTTCTAATAAAGGATTTTCAAGGGTTTTAAAGTTATGACAGGTAAAATATAATTGTTCAAAATTTTTAACAACTTAGCCTATTAAGAAAATTTTAAATTGCCTGGAAGAATAGGCTTTCATGCAAAGAAATCCAAGGAGACTTAGTAGAGAGGGAGCAATGTGGATGAAGATGGTTCTTTTTCACACTAAACAATCAGACCTTAGAAGCCTTGCTGTAAATCCTGTAGGTTCCCTTGAGAATTGTCCTTACCCAGGAACTATATTCTCACTGTTTGAAACAAGGTTGTATTGGAATTTAAATGAAAAGTTCTTAAAAAAATGAGGCATCAAAATTTATGAATTTACCTTTAATTATCAAACATTAATTCTTTGAAAGAGATAATTTGAGTCAAAATATTTAGGGAGAAAGTGACCTCCACAATGAAAGAAGGTGTTGGGATTACACCTTTCTGTTTGTAACACTTTTCACAATGTCTTTAGACCTGAAGCAGTGAAACACAGAAAAAAATCTGATTGGATACTTCAAACCAATGATTTCACATTTCCAAGTGGCTCACAAAAATAATACTCTTATTAATATGAGATAGTGAAGACATCTTTTATTACATGTGCCTAAAAGTTCAGAAAAGAATTGAGCAAATGGAAAAGTTAATAAAAAAAAGTTTTCTTGAGTTCCGGGAAGATGGCGGAGGAGAAGCTGGAATCTGAACAAGCTCTTGCATAGAAAACAGTTTCAGAGTTCCAGTGAACAGTCCCAAGCCAGAGAATCACACCAAGTGTGCCATCACAGGACAGAGAGTTAGACACGAGAGGGGAAGCCAAGCAGACACATCTAAGCGCCTGCCAGCAGCTGCTGCTGCGGCGGCAGGGTCGCAGCGGCGACCGCAGCCGCGGCCATACCTGAGCGCTCACACAGAGAGTCCGGAACGAAGGAGCCAGACGCAGCGGGCGAGAGGATTCTACTCAACACCAGCAAGAACCGACAAGGAGCGGACAATTTCATCCTGCACTTTGCAGACCAGAGACGACCCAGGATCCAAGACTCGGCGTGAGTAGAAGCCCCACTTCCTCACTCCTTCCCAGGGAGCAGAGGAGGGAAGGCCACCCCTCCCCCCCCCAGCACCGGTGATCTCCATCTTGGATACCGACAAAGCTCGGAGGAGCGGCTAGCTCCAGCTCAGGCCTTGGAATAAAACTAGTCATTTAGCAGGTCACAAGAACTTAACGGCGAAGTGACCTCACAGACTCAGTTCCATCCAGGGAAAAGTCACCCAGCTCAGGCGCCAGCCATTGGAGTGGCTCTCCTCACCGGGTAACCAGAGCCAGAGGCTGCCCCTCCCTCTAGCAGCCACCACAATCAATTGAAAAACAGAAACCCTGAGAATGGCTCCAGGCTGGGTGCTGTGAGTTTTTTTCACAAAATAGCCCCAGGGAAAAACTACTGTTTGTTGAAAGGCCTCAACTCTACCCAGAACCTAGCCTCATCACTGCATCCCCCTCTTTTGTGATTCTCAAAGCAGATCACCCTCCCAGTAAACTAACCTGGGAGGGGGATCTCAAAATCTTGGGTAAAGCAGAGCATTTTTCTGCCTGTTCCAACAAACTGACTTAAGAAACCAATCAAGCCACAGGACCTCAAGCTGACCAGAGACTCCAACCAGACTCTGGTTACAGACAAAAGGGAGATACAGGACTCTTCCCACCCCTCCCCCCCCCCAAAAAAAAAATCAAAGAACTTTTTTTCTTCTTCTTCTTCTTTTCTTTTTTTCTTTTTTTTTGTTTTGTTTTTTTTCGTTTTTTGTTACCTTATATATATAAAAAAATTTTTTTTTGCTTTTCTAAAACTTTTATTAATCTTTAATTTTTGCCTCTTCTGAAAAAATAATTGTTTTCCATTAACTTTTTTTTTTCTTTTCTCCTCTTATAATTTTTATTTTAGGAATACGTGAATGTGTGTTTTCCTTTCTTTTCTTGTCTTCTTTCTCTTTTTCTTTCATTCTTAATTATCTTTTTGTTTTTTGTCTAGCTCTACTGAACTTCTGATCTTTTCTTCTCACTTTCCTATCCTTTCCATCTTTTCCTCTTTGTTCTTCTTTATGTGACTTAACTCTTGTCCTGCACATCCTCAGATAAACCCGTAGTTAACCAGTAGACCCTACCCCCCATTGTGTACACACTTAATCCACAAACTTATTACTCAATTCAAAACCTCTGAGACTTAAATTCATTAATAGCAGTACTACCTCTTTATACCTATATAATATTTTAAGCATTTTTTAAAGTTTTTCACATCTCCTCTATGTCCCTCCCTTTCTCTCAACATATTCATATTCCTCTATAAATAGATGGTCTTTTAATCTCTAAAATAACATTAATTTTTACGTTTCTATTTTTTTTTCTGGTCCCTTTTCATTCCCCTTTCCCTTTCTACTTTTTCTCTCTCTCTCTACTTGCATCCTACCCAACCTATTTCCTGCATTGTGATTAGGACATAGTTAACTCTCCCTGTGCCTCCCCACACCAATCTATTCCTATTTTTTACCCACATCTCTCCCTAACCCTAATAATTTCTGGTATTCCAAATTCTTCTCTGCGGTTCAAGCCTTTTAACATATAGTTGTTTGATGTCGAATAGATGTATCTGTTGAACTAGATTGTATCTGTAGACTATTGACTGTACAAATGCAAACTTTGGTTGATGGTTGCCTTAAGCTAGTGTTCTAGCACAAAACTGGTGCTATCTTCATCTCAAATGGGCAGAGTAAGCCGGAAAAACACAAGAAAAATGGCAAATTCGGGTATCTCAATTCCCAATCTTGATAATCAGGGGTTAGAACAGATAATGAATAATCCAGAGGAGAGTTCCCAAACAGCTCTACAAACAATGCTGGCAAACATGATAAATGAAAAGTTTGACAATGTACAAAGGACTCTGTATGAGCATGACAGGAGAGAGAGGAGGCATCTCAGAAGTTTATACAGGAATATCATAAGCGTGAGGAAGCTACTCAAAAACTGATACAGGATTTGCGTGAACAACTTGAGAATACTCAAAGACAAAGGGAGGAATGGCGTGAGCAGGCTGAGAGCACTCAAAGAGATCTGCAGGAATCCTACGAACGGGAGGAAGCTAATCAAAGAGTAATACAGGAATTGAGAGACCAGGTAGAGAACACACAAAGATCACTAAAGGCATTCATGGAATCCATTAACAAAGAGCTAAAGGAAGTCAGGGAGACCACAAAGGGAATGCTGAATGGAACCCAACAGAAGGAATGGGAGTCCAAAGAAACCATAACCAATCAACTAAGTGATTTGAGGACAAACACTGAACACCAAATTAAGGAAGTAAAGAAATTCATACAAGACCTAAAACAGAGCCTCAACAAAGAACTTGAAGCCACCAAAGCTGACCTATTAGAAGGAAAAGAGATAAAAAACAAAGTAGAGAGTCTTGACAGCAGGTTAGACCATGCAGAAGATCGAATCTCAGGGATTGAAGACAGCCTAGATATTATAGAGAAAGAACATACAACCATCCAAGACAAGTCCAAGAAATATGATAGATCTATCCAACACCTGGAAGACACCATCAGAAGGCCTAATCTAAGGATAATGGGAGTAGAGGAGCACCTAGAAACAGAAGTTAATGGTCTAGGAAATTTGTTTAACAGGATCCTAGCAGAGAACTTCCCAAACATGCAGAGACAATCAAAGCAAGAACAGCCTGGAATGATGTATGCCATGCCCTAAAAACAAACAACTATCAACCAAGAATACTGTACCCAGCTAAACTCTCCTTCATAACTGAAGGCCAAATAAAAACCTTCCATAGCAAAGAAAAATTGAAACAATACATCTCCACCAAACCAGCCCTACAAAAGATTCTTAAAGATGTCCTACACATAGAAAACCAACAAGACCGCAATAAAGGCCAAGAAACTGCACCCAAACTGAGAATCCAAGAACCATAGGAAGAACCCAGTTTTCGCAGCCCCCAAGAAGGTAGATAACATGGCAGGAACTCCCAAATAACTCTCAGTCCTATCTCTTAATGTTAACGGACTGAACTCTCCAATTAAGCGACATAGACTGTCTAGTTGGATTAAAAAACAAGACCCTTCTATCTGCTGCCTGCAGGAGTCACATCTTGCCCGTAAAAACAAACACATTTTCAATGTTAAAGGCTGGAACAAAATCTACCAAGCAAACGGACCGCATAAACAGGCGGGAGTTGCAATCCTAATATCAGATAAAATAGACTTCAAATTAAAATTCGTGAAAAGAGATAAAGAAGGTCACTACATACTAATTAAAGGATCTCTCCTTCAGGAGGATATTACAATTCTAAATACCTATTCACCAAACAATGGAGCACCCAAATTTATCAAAGAAACACTACTTTCCCTCAAATCCCATATAGATCCAAAGGCATTAATTGTTGGGGATTTTAACACACCACTCTCCCCACTAGATAGATCAACTCGGCAAAAACTCAACAGAGAAACCACAGATCTAAACAGCTGCATAGGTCAACTAGACTTAACAGACATTTACCGAACATTTCACCCAGCAGCATCAGAATACACGTTTTTCTCAGCAGCACATGGAACGTTTTCTAAAATAGACCACATTTTAGGCCACAAAGCAAACTTGTCTAAATTCAGAAACATTGAAGTTATACCTTGCATTCTCTCTGACCACAAGGGAATAAAATTAGAACTCAACACCAAAAGCCACCAAAGAAAGTCCGGTATCACATGGAGGCTGAACAACACACTGCTGAATCATGAGTGGGTCATGGAAGAGATTAGAAAGGAAATTGAAATGTTCATGCTATTCAACAAAAATGAACACACAAAATACCAGCTCCTCTGGGACACAGCAAAGGCAGTACTCAGAGGCAAGTTTATAGCTCTGAGCTCCTACATCAACAAATTGGAGAGATCTGAAACTAGCAATTTAATGACGCATCTAAACCTCCTTGAAAAACAGCAGCAAGATAAACCCCAATCCAGTAGACGGAAAGAAATAATCAAAATTAAATGAATTAGAATCCAAAAAAACTATAGAAAGAATCAACAAAACAAAGAGTTGGTTCTTCGAAAAACTTAACAAAATTGACAGACCCTTAGCAAATCTTATCAGAAAAAGAAGAGAACACACCCAAATTAATAAACTCAGAGATGAGAATGGAAACATCACCATGGAAACAACCAAGATTCAGAACATTATAAGGGAATACTTCTCAAAACTGTATGCTAATAAGTTTGAGAACTTGACAGAAATGGACCTCTTCCTAGCAAATATTGACATGCCAAAACTAAACCAAGATGAGTTAAACTATCTTAACAGGCCCATATCAAGCATTGAAATAGAAACAGCAATAAGAGACCTCCCAGCTAAGAAAAGTCCAGGACGAGATGGTGTTACAGCGGAATTTTACAAGGCCTTCAAAGCAGAGCTCACACCAATTCTTCTCCAACTCTTCAATGAAATTGAAAGAGAAAGCTCACTACCGAACACATTCTATGAAGCCAGCATAACCCTCATCCCAAAACCAGGCAGGGACTCATCAAAGAAAGAGAACTATAGACCCATTTCTTTGATGAACATTGATGCAAAACTTCTCAACAAAATTTTGGCCAACCGACTTCAACAATTCATCCAAAAAATCATACACCACGATCAAACAGGATTCATTTCAAGGATGCAAAGCTGGTTCAATATACGCAAATCAATTAATATTATTCATCACATCAACAGGAGCAAGAATAAGAACCACATGGTTATCTCAATAGACGCAGAAAAAGCATTCGACAAGATCCAACACCCCTTCCTGATGAAGGTTTTGGAAAAATTAGGAATCCATGGAACATTCCTCAATACAATAATGGCTGTATATGACAAACATACAGCCAGCATTATACTCAATAGTGAAAAACTAAAGCCATTTCCTCTTAACTCAGGAACAAGACAAGGATGCCCACTCTCTCCACTTCTCTTCAATCTAGTATTAGAACGCCTAGCTACAGCAATAAGACAAGATGCAGACATAAAGGGGATCCAAATAGGGAAAGAAGAAATAAAACTCTCCCTCTTTGCAGATGACATGATCTTGTACTTAAAGAATCCCATAGACTCCACTCCCTTTTACTCAAGCTGATTCAAAACTTTGGCAAAGTAGCAGGTTATAAAATTAAACCCCCAAAATCAATGGCTTTTCTGTATGCCAACAATGAGAAAAGTGTGGCTGAAATTAGGAAAGCAACTCCATTTGTAACAGCCCCACAAAAAATAAAATACCTAGGAATTAACTTAACTAAAAAAGTAAAGGACCTCTATGATGAAAACTTTAAAATCTTGAAAAAGGAAATCAACACAGAACTAAAAAAATGGCAAAACCTCCCATGCTCCTGGATTGGAAAGATTAACATTGTGAAAATGGCAATACTTCCCAAGGCTATCTACAAATTCAACGCAATTCCTATCAAAATTCCACCCTCATTCTTCAAGGAAATAGAAGAGGCAATCCAAAAATTCATATGGAACAATAAAAGACCCCGAATAACAAAAATGCTCCTCAACGGAAAGAACACTGCTGGAGGAATATCAATACCAAATTTCAAACTCTACTATAAAGCCATAGTAATCAAAACAGCTTGGTATTGGCATAAGAACAGACCTCAGGACCAATGGAATAGAATTGAAAACCCAGAAATGAACCTACAGACCTATAGCCATCTAATCTTCGATAAGGGAGTTAAAACAATAGAATGGAAGACAGGCAGCCTCTTCAGTAAATGGTGCTGGCAAAATTGTTTAACTACATGTAGAAAACTAAAGCTAGATCCTTATATATCACCCTGCACCAGAATCAACTCCAAATGGATCAAAGACCTTGAACTCAAAGCAGACACTCTGAAAACATTACAGGATGGAATAGGAGAAACCCTGGGTCTCCTCGGCTCAGGCCGAAATTTTCTGAATAGAGACCCGGAAACACAACAAATCAAAGAAAGGTTTTACAAATGGGATTGTATAAGGTTGCAGAGCTTCTGCAGGGCAAATGACATAGCTAGCAAGATCAATAGAAAGCCCACGGATTGGGAGAAGATCTTTACTAGCCATACAACGGACAAGGGTCTCATATCTAAAATATACTTGGAACTCAAAAAATTAAACCACCCAACAACAAATCCTCAAAGAAACAACTGCCCAATAAGTAAGTGGGCGAAAGACTTAAAACGACGCTTCTCTGAAGAAGAAAGAAGGATGGCCAATAGACAGACACATGAAGAAATGTTCAACATCCCTAGCCATAAAAGAAATGCAAATCAAAACAACATTGAGATATCACCTCACTCCAGTTAGAACAGCAAAAATCAAGAACTCTAACAACAACAGATGCTGGAGGGGATGTGGACAGAAAGGAACCTTACTTCATTGTTGGTGGGAATGTAAACTTGTTCAACCACTTTGGAAAGCAGTATGGAGGTTCCTCAAAAGACTTCACATAGAGCTCCCCAATGACCCAGCAATCCCTCTTTTGGGCATTTACCCAAATGATCACAAACAAGGCCACACTAAAGCTACCAGCACAACTATGTTTATTGCAGCATTATTTACCATAGCTAAGATATGGAACCAAACCAGATGCCCCTCAGTAGATGAATGGATCAAGAAGATGTGGTATATATACACAATGGAATTCTATGCCTCCATCAGAAAGAATGACATTGCCCCATTTGTTAGGAAATGGAAAGGCTTGGAAAAAATTATATAAAGTGAAGTAAGCCAGGCCCAAAGAAACATAGGTCCCATGGTTTCCCCTATTTGCAATATCTAGTATAGGTATGAGTCAAGCGGAAAAAGTCAGAGAATGTGATGTTAGGAAAATGAACTCTCAAATATGTATTTTAATGTTTTTGTTTCTTTCATGCATGTGTTTCTAACGCATTTATAATATTATTTCTTTGTTGCTTTGTATGTCCCTCCCCGACAGTGTAACCCCTGCTTTCACTATATTTGATGTCAGTGGAGGAGACGGGGGCAAACAAGCCGTTTAAGGATTCAGGTGGACCTGTTGCAACAATGAGAAGTACAAAATGTCATGTCAAAACCAGCTTTACAATGTCGGTGGGGGGGGAAGGGGGGGTATGATTGGGTGGGGGGGGAGGGGGGAGGCTGGGAAGGGAGGTGAAGGGTAAACAAAGGAGCAGGCTGCAATGCTTGGTAAGAAATGTATGCATTTTTCTGCCCATGTAGTTGTAACCCCTCTGTACAGTATGTTCTCAAATAAAATAAAATTAAATTAAAAAAAAAAAAGTTTTCTTAGAAGCCTTAGCTAAGTGTATTGTTTTCTGCAGTGAAAGGAGGCCAAAACTTTTTAATATAAATTTTGTTAGTATTTTTACTCCATAAAGTGATTTTACAGAGCCCATTTGTCTCACTATAATGCAGAACTGATTGAATGAAGACATGAAAATAAATTCCACATCCAAATGAGGCAACTTAAAGAGTTTTAAAAGAGAAATAATGAAGATGTAGCAGTGGTGGAGCCTGTATGGCTCTTCAGCTTCACTAGACTTGAAGCCAAGAAGCTGTGATTAATTGGAACTCGGCAAGAGCTAAGAGAAGGACATAGAAGTAGGACATAGAAGCATTGTCCTTTTGTAACAGACACTTTCTACCAAGGTATGGGTGATTTAACTCTATTCTCCTCCATACATCTTGGTCAACAAATGCAAGACCAAGAGAAAAATAATCTATTGAAATAATTTTGCATAGAATAACTTCACTGTTCCTGATATGGTATCTAAGGTGAATCTTAAGAGAGAAGATAAAAGTGCAGTATTTTTTTGTTTCCTCTAAGCATCTTGTTAGCAAAATATATTTTTGAGGTTAGACAATTCTGATTGAACCAACAAGTGATGTAGTACTTTTTATTGTGGGCACTTTAGACAGAAGAAGTCTTTCAAGGTAAAAGAAAAAAAAATACAGGCAAATATTTGTGATCACAGCCTCTTGGACGGTTTTCTGGAGACAAAGTTTAGCATTAGATTTCTCCTCATTAACATAGATGTTGTTTCATGGCAACCAAATGCAAGAGGGAAGTTCAATGGACTCACTTGGCCAATTAAACAGCATGAAAGAAGAAAATGACAAATAATATTTAATGAAATAATTTTGACCAATTACTTTGTCAGAAGAAAAAGGAAAAATATAATTCAAAATCAATTAACTTAAAAGTATGAAGAAAGAGTAGTGAAGAGAGATTAGAGAAAATATAGAGGACTGTTTTCTATCCAGTGGAGTAATGGGTTCTTATCTTGTTTCTTCCATCCTACCTCACAAGCTACCAAGTGTGTCTTAGGACTGGATTATCCAGTTCAGACCGAAAACTCATAGAAGAAAGATACTGTTTAGAGCAGATGTAGGTGATTTATAACCTTAGACAATCTATTTAATTCTGTTCAAAATTCTCCCCTATCCCAAACTTCCCTTTTTGAACAGCTTTGTTTGCTTTTCCCAAGACTGCCCTTCATTCACTGATTCAAATTTTGAGAGGTCATATTCATACTCTCTAGAGATTGCTGTTTGGTTGTGATTTTTGTGTGTTTTTGTTTCTTGTGTTTTTTAACTGAATTTTAAAAGGTTGTGCAATTGTGTTACAATTAAATATATCCATCTAATTGTCCAATGATCCTAGATCAGAGTCACTCCTTCCATCATTCTCAACCAACCCTTTCTCCAAGATTTATTTCTAATTTACCACTTCCTTCATCATATGTGTACATTAAGTATTCTAACTGTACTTGCCCCTTGTTCATTTTGCATTCATTCTATGTCTTTTCTATAATTCCTCTCTGTTTTCAACTTCCTGATAGTCATTCTGTTAAACTATCTGTTAATACTTTGAAAGGTTTATATACATTCCATGGAGTCTCAATCCTGCATATTCTTGAACTGATGTCAGCTTATATTTCCATAATTCATTCATCTGCAGCAACAATTTGCAAGACTGGAGACGTGAAGCACCTAAACATGATTTTATTCTCACCCATTTGGAAGATTAATCTTTAGTCAAAAAGAAAGTTAAAAAATAGTTTAGAATGTATTCCTAACTATGAATTTTTATAAATGGCTTTGTACAATGGTGTGATTCTTTTATTTTACATGGAATAATATTTTCTACTACCCATAAGTTTTGGAAAAAGAAGAAAATTGAATTTATTCCTAGAGAGGAATATGATAGAAATAGAAGACAGATATTATGTTTGTCATATCTCTGATGAGTACCCATATTCAAGACTTAAAGTCATATTTCTTACTATGTTAGACAGAGGGAAAACATAAAATAACATATGATAAGGCAACTATTTGTGATTTTTAAAAAATGTACCTTAATAAATGATGAAATTTATTAGGTAACGTTTGGGTTTGAAATTTAGGAGGCTGATCCATTTAACACACTTCTGGAAGGCTGTTACTGAAAAACACAAATTGTGGGTGGTACTATTTCTACACTTTAATGAATGGTTGAACATGTTTGGCATTAGTGCTGTGTAAAAAACTCAACTCTATTGTAACTTGCTCCCTATACTTGTAAAACTTGTAATGTCACTAAGTATCACCAACTTGTCTAATGTTATTTTGGCGAATGTGATTTCAAAAAGTTTATTTGAAAAGGAATACACTTTCAGGAGATTAAATGTAGATTATCATTGGTTTGAGAGCGACATTTTTATACCACAGAAACATGTTTTACTGAAGTCTCAGTGTTTTGAAGCACTCTTTAGTGCTTCCAATGTTTTTCTGAATTACATTTGAGCTCTAAGTCAAGATTTCAGGGCTTTGGTAGACCAATTATTGATCTATCCTCCCAGGAACTATTTTTTGGCCCACTTATGTTAGAATAAAATCTTTCGTTAATAATAGGTGAGGGGTATTAAAAATAATCTTATGACACTTTGTGAACTAGTTCACTCATATGGGCTGGTCATCTGTAAGTTGAATGTTTAAATTACAGTACTTTCTCTCAAATTTTGCGATCTCATCCTTCATTTTAAGTAGCCTTGTATTTCACAATTGCTTACTGCTAATTCCTGCATCTCAAGGAATTGGGGCCCTGAAATATAGGAAATGCGAAATTGAGATGGGTCTTTGTGTTGATTACTTTGTGTTGATATGTTGCATGGGCTTTGGTGAGAAGTTTTGCCTCTGTTATCTGATGATGCAGGTAACTGGGACCTGGGTTCCTAGGATGCATGGGTATTGCAGAAGAATAATATTTTTTAGACATCTTAGCAAAATTTGGGCGTAATCAGTAGGAATGCTTCAGAAATATGGAGTAAAACAGTTTAGGACAAGCGAGTTAAAAGAATAAACAGCAGCAGAGTAAAATCCATTATTGATTAGAGGAAAGCATTGTTTTTTTACCATGTGGATTCAGAAGACAAAGAACAGTTAGAATGTATCACAAGTTTATACTAAAAACATTGCATTGATACTTTTTATAGTCTAATATATATTTTAAACCTAATTATTTATATTCCAATCCTATTTATTGGAATAAATAAATATCAATTTATTTGTCAAATTATCAACTAATTCTAGTAAGTTTCATTGTGTGAAATATAAAATCAGCACATATAAATAAAAATATATAACTATATATAATATAATTAAAAGGCTCACGTTTTGTATTGTTCTGTTGTAGTTACTGTACTAAAGGCAACTCTGTTTTAAAGTATTATTCCATTATCTCTACCTCAGTGTTTGATAGAGTTAGACCTAAAGATTTACCATTTGTAGATTTACAGCATGGAGGCAAGAGGAAAGACTGTGATTAAAACATTATCAATTTAATGCCTAATAACGAGGAGAAACATATGCACTTCTCCTGCAACTATGAAAATATTGGGTGATAAAAAGGCAGTAGTGTAAGTTCCTGCCTGGTTGGATGGTAGACAGGCCAGGACATTAAGTAATCATGCATATGAACAATTTTTTTCACCTTCTTGGCGTTAGCTACTTTTGAAATGGAAGGTATAATAAACAATTATATTTTGATAAAATACCTTCTAGTCTGAACAGTTCTGTTTGAACTGTTCATCTCTCTATGATCCCTTGTAATCAAGATTAGTTTTCTTCTAGTAAGACAATGTATGCTGTCAGAGTAAGATATTCTGGTTGGGCTGTTCCCACATGGAAGAAGTGTAAAGGCTCAGGTAGACATTTGTTCCTGTAACACCTCATTTGGGAAAATGTCAGCTTAAGAATTTTAGAAGTAGCTCTTAAGCTCTCTAAGAAGTAGCTCTTACTTTGAATCCATTAGGTCCGCAAAGCAAATTCAGTTGAATAAATAAGTATTTAAAAAAGCCATCACCTTTGGACCTATCTATAAATAATTGAGAGTATGATCAAATTCCAAATAAAAAGACTTAAGATAGTCATTGACAAAAAAAATTTTGCAAATGTGAGCAATCGACTGATAAATATAAATTTTCCACTATTCACAGAATTTTAGGGAAATAAGATCGATAGCTTTGTTAGGAACAATAAAGTTTCCTTGTTACAAGTATCCACCCATAGATATAAACCTGTATAAAGATTGCATGATTAACTACTTAAATTTAGAGGATACTACATGCTTCAGCAGCACGTATACTCAAATTACAATACAGAGATTAACATGGCACTTGCACAAGGATAATATGAAAATTTGAGAAGTATTCCATATTTTTCATTCTTCAGATACAAGAAATGAAAAACAGTTATTAAAAAGTTGATTACAAAATTACAAGTGTAACAACACACGTAATTCATATAATTTATTTCAACATCAGTGTATTAAATCT